>NC_000069.6:141343472-141655972 GCF_000001635.26 Mus musculus
TTCCATGACACTTACACTCTTCTCTCTACTTAGGCTAGGCAGCTCCTTATCTTGAAGTACTCAAGAATTCTATCAATTTAACCTTATAGGTAGTTGGATAACAGTTAAGCTATGTAGCAGTCTACTCCCAGACAAAAAGGTCTTTTAGGATATGAGTTAAGATTTTTGCTTCTCTCTTGTTTTAATTTTTAATACATTTTACCTATTTGGTGGAATAGGCAAACAAACATGCAATAGTGATCATGTGGGTCCTAGGGATGGAAATTAGGTCTCCAAACTTGGTGGCAGTCCCTTTACCCATGGAGCCATTTCACAATCCACCCCCTTTTTGTTCTCTTCTAATGAGTATGTTCCATTTTGAAACATACCTCTGAGCTAATGAAGCATGAAGAAAAATTTTTGAGCAAGGGAAACATGGGTTATTTATCTATAAATAAATAGCATTCTATTATAAAATTTGTGGGGCTAAAATCATAGAAATTGAATATGATTCTCTAGACTGGTAGTTTAATTATATAACTTCCCATAAACTTCCCTTCCTCAGGTGAGTCAGTAAGCCACCCCACCCCACCCAAGAAGACCATTTAAAGTACTTCATTTACTTTGTTGATCACTGAGTATCTGAAAACAAAATAGTTCTCTTTCCTGATGACCCTTCCAAATGCATGCTTAGACTAACTTTATATCATGTTATCTGGGATCTAAGCATAGATTAATATCAGATGGTGATATGTTATTGGTCAAAGCTAAATAATGGACATGCTCATATCTGATGCAGGGTTCAATGCAAGTCCATGGGCTTGACCTTAAATAAGTGTGTTCAGAAGAATTGGGTTAGCTTCAAGTTCTGTCTCCAGCACACTGGACTGATGTTCACTAGAGTTAGCATCCTATAATACTATGAAGACTACTGTAAAGGAAAGAGAATAAAGTTGCAAGATTTTTAAATAATATTTAAGGTTCACTTCCCATTGTCTCTTCTCTCCAGCACTTCCCAAATAAATTTCCTCAAATCCTTTGCATGCCTCCTATCACTAAGTTGATAGCCTCTTTGACATTGATTGTATTTATTCTGTACATGTATGTCTGTGTGAAGACATATATTTAGCTACAACTTGATAACATTGTATGGGTTTATAATTATTCTAATTATTTGTTTATATATTTATTTGTTTTAATTTTAGGCTTTTCACTCTACATTGGACAATCAATAAGGATAAGATTTTGAGGAAAAACCATTTTAGAAGACATTTCCTTGAAAACGACTGTTTTAAAATATATTATAGTTTTCATTATATAATTTTATAGTGCATTGTTTGAACTATCAGTTAAGAAGATTTTAATCAAATAATAATGACTTGAATTTTCTAGGATAATCATCCACTGTGTTAAATACACACACACACACATGCACATACACAGAGACACACAGGCACACATGCACACGCACAGAAGCATATATATTTTGCCATATAAATATTGTTCTAGGGAATCTAATAATTCACCACCATAATTTAGGTAAATGTTGTTGAAACTTGTAATAACTAGAAATTACATTTTAAAAATCAAGATATAACCTTGAAGATATGGGCACAAGGGAACAATTCCTGAACAGAAGAGCAATGGCTTGTGCAGTAATATTAAGAATCGACAAATGGAACCTCATAAAATTACAAAGCTTCTGTAAGGCAAAAGACACCATCAATAAGGCAAAAAGGCCACCAACAGATTGGGAAAGGATCTTTACCAATCCTAAATCAGATAGGGGACTAATATCCAATATATATATATATACATACATACGTATATCAAGAAGATGGACTCCAGAAAATCAAGTAACCCAATTACAAAATGGGGCTCAGAGCTAAACAAAGAATTCTCACCTGAAGAATACCGAATGGTTGAGAAGCACCTGAAAAAAAGTTCAGCATCCTTAATTATCAGGGAAATGCAAATTAAAACAACCCTGAGATTCCACCTCTCACCAGTCAGAATGGCTAAGATAAAAAATTTAGGTGACAGCAGATGCTGGTGAGGATGTGGAGAAAGAGGAACACTCCTCCATTGTTGGTGGGATTGCAAGCTTGTACCACCATGCTGGAAATCAGTCTGGTGGTTCCTCAAAAAATTGGACATAGTACTACCGGAGGATCCCACAATACCTCTCCTGGGCATATATCCAGAAGATGTTCCAACTGGTAAGGAGGACACATGCTCCACTATGTTCATAGCAGCCTTATTTATAATAGCCAGAACCTGGAAAGAACCCAGATGTTCCTAAACTGAGGAATGGATACACAATGGAGTGCTACTCAGCTATTGAAAAGAATGAATTTATGAAATTCCTAGGCAAATGGATGGACCTGGAGGGTATCATCCTGAGTGAGGTAACCCAATCACTAAAGAACTCACATGATATGTACTCACTGATAAGTGGATATTAGCCCAAAAACTTAGAATACCCAAGATATAAGATACAATTTGCAAAACACATGAAACTCAAGAAGAACGAAGACCAAAGTGTGGACACCTTACCCCTTCTTAGAACTTGGAACAAAACACCCATGGAAAGGAGTTTCAGAGAAAAAGTTTGGAGCTGAGACAAAAGGATGGACCATCTAGAGACTGCCATACCCAGGAATCTATCACATAGTCAGCCTCCAAATGCTGACACCATTGCATACACTAGAAAGATTGTGCAGAAAGGACCCTGTCTCATGTGAGACTATGCCAGGGCCTAGCAAACACAGAACTGGAGGCTCACAGTCAGCAGCTATTGGATGGAACACAGGGTCCGCAATGGAGGAGCTAGAGAAAGTACCCAAGGAGCTGAAGGGGTCTGCAACCCTATAGGTGGAACAACAATATGAACTAACAATTACCCCCAGAGCTCGTGTCTCTAGCTGCACATGCATCAGAAGATAGCCTAGTTGGCCATCATTGGGAAGAGAGGCCTCTTGGTCTTGCAAACTTTATCTGCTACAGTACAGGGGAACGCCAGGGCCAAGAAATGGGAGTGGGGGGATCTGGGGGAATTTTGGGATAGCTTTTGAAATGTAAATGAAGAAAATACCTAATAAATAATAAATAAAATTAATAAAATAAAATAAAATAAATTGAATATCAAGATATATTCAAACAAAAGAATAGAAACTGAACATCTGCTGAAGGCATCTTCGTTCCCAGAGCCTGCCAAGACTAGTCTGCAGAGGTGAGAGTGTGGACTACAAAAGCTAAGAGCTTCTGGGACAGGCCCTGTTTCAGGCCTTCATCTTCTTCCAGGGGGCAAGTCCAAACAACAGTTATCTGTGCACCTTCTCTGCAAGAGGAGAGCTTGCCTGCAGAGAGTGCTCTAACCAGTGAAAATCAGGAGAGAGCTAGTCTCCCAGTTCTGCCGGTAGAGGCTAACAGAATCACGGAATGAACAAGTTCTAACCAGAGACAACTATAACAACTGACTCCAGAGATTACCAGATGGCGAAAGGCAGACTTAAGAATCTTACTAACAGAAACCAAGACCACTCACCATCATCAGAACCCAGCACTCCCAACTCATCCAGTCCTGGGTACCCCAACACACCCGAAAAGCTAGACCTGGATTTAAAGTCATATCTCATGATGATGGTAGAGGACATCAAGAAGGACTTTAATAACTCACTTTAAGAAATACAGAACACTGCTAAAGAGTTACAAATCCTTAAAGAAAAAGAGGAAAACACATCCAAACAGGTGATGGAAATGAACAAAACCATACTAGACCTAAAAAGGGAAATGGACACAATAAAGAAAACCCAAAGTGAGGCAATGCTGGAGATAGAAACCCTAGAAAAGAAATCTGGAAGCATAGACGTGAGCATCAGCAACAGAATACAAGAGATGGAAGAGAGAATCTCAGGTGCAGAAGATTCCATAGAGAACATCTGCACAACAATCAAAGAAAATGCAAAAAGATCCAAACTCAAAACATCCAGGAAATACAGGACACAATGAGAAGACCACACCTACGGATAATAGGAATTGATGAGAATGAATATTTTCAACTTCAAGGGCCAGCAAATATCTTCAACAAAATTATGGAAGAAAACTTCCCAAACATAAAGAAAGAGATGCCCATGAACATACAAGAAGCCTACAGAACTCCAAATAGACTGGACCAGAAAAGAAATTCCTCCAGACACATAATAATCAGAACAACAAATACACTAAATATAGATAGAATATTAAAAGCTGTAAGGGAAAAAGGTCAAGTAACATATAAAGTCAGGCCTATCAGAGTTACACCAGATTTTCACCAGAGACTCAGAAAGCCAGAAGATCCTGGACAGATGTTATACAAACACTAAGAGAACACAAATATCAGCCCAGGCTAAAGAGATGCCCATAAGTATACAAGAAGCCTACAGAACTCCAAATAGACTGGACCAGAAAAGAAATTCCTCCCAACACATAATAATCAAAACAACAAATGCACTAAATTAAGATAGAATATTAAAAGCAGTAAGGGAAAAAGGTCAAGTAACATATAAAGGCAGGCCTATCACAATTACACCAGATTTTTCACCAGAGACTATGAGAGCCAGAAGATCCTGGACAGATGATATACAGACACTAAGAGAACACAAATGCCAGCACAAGCTACTATACCCAACCAAACTTTAAATTACCATAGATGGAGAAACCAAAGTATTCCATGACAAAACCTAATTCACACATTATCTTTCCATGAATCACGCCCTTCAAAGGATAATAACAGAAAAAAACAAAACAAAACAAAACAAAAAAACAATACAAGGATGGAAACCATGTCTTAGAAAAAGCAAGAAAGTAATCCTCCAACAAACCTAAAAAAAAAGACAGCCACAAGAACAGAATGCCAACTTTAACAACAAAAATAATAGTAAGCAACAATTACTTTTCCTTAATATCTCTTAATATCAATGGACTCAACTCCCCAATAAAAAGACATAGACTAACAGACTGGCTAAACAAACAGGACCCAACATTCTGCTGCTAACAGGAAACCCATCTCATGGAAAAAGGCAGTCACTACCTCAGAATGAAAGGCTGTAAAACAATTTTCCAAGCAAATGGTCTGAAGAAACAAGCTGGAGTAGCCATTCTAATATCGAATAAAATTGACTTCCCAACCAAAGTCATCAAGAAAGATAAGGAGGGGCACTTCATACTCATCAAAGATAAAATCTTCCAAGAGGAACTCTCAATTCTGAATATCTATCCTCCAAATGCAAGGTGACAGCAGATGCTGGAGAGGATGTGGAGAAAGAGGAACACTCCTCCATTGTTGGTGGGATTGTAAGCTTGTACAACCACTCTGGAAATCAGTCTGGTGGTTCCTCAAAAAATTGGACATAGTACTACCAGAGGATCCTGCAATACCTCTCCTGGGCATATATCCAGAAGATGTTCCAACTGGTAAGAAGGACACATGCTCCATTTTGTTCATAGCAGCCTTATTTATAATAGCCAGAAGCTGGAAAAAAAACCAGATGCCCCTCAACAGAGGAATGGATACAGAAAATGTGGTACATTTACACAATGGAGTACTACTCAGCTATTAAAAAGGATGAATTTATGAAATTCCTAGGCAAATGGATGGACCTGGAGGGCATTGTCCTGAGCAAGGTAACTCAATCACAAAAGAACTCACTTGATATGTACACACTGATACGTGGATATTAGCCCAGAAACTTAGAATACCCAAGATATAAGATACAATTTGGGAAACACATGAAGCTAGGGAAGAACGAAGACCAAAGTGTAGACAGTTTGCCCCTTCTTGGAATTGGGAGCAAGGCACACATGGAAGGAGCTATAGAGACAGAGTTTGGAGCTGAGACTAAAGGATGGACCATCTAGAGACTGCCATACCCGGGGATCCATCCTATAATCAGCCTCCAAACGCTGACACCATTGCATACACTAGCAAGATTTTGCTGAAAGGACCCTGATATAGCTGTCTCTTGTGAGCCTATGCTCAGTCCTAGCAAAGAAGTGGATGCTCACAGTCAGATATTGGATGGATCACAAGGCCCCCAATGGAGGAGCTGGAGGAAGTACCCAGGGAGCTGGGGGATCTGCAACCCTATAGGTGGAACAACAATATGAACTAACCACTACCGCCCCCCCAATAGCTCGTGGCTCTAGCTGCATATGTATCAGTAGATGGCCTGGTTGGCCATCAGTGGAAAGAGAGGCCCATTGGTCGTGCAGACCTTATATGCCTCAGTACTGGGGAACACCAGGGCCAAGAGGTGGGAGTGGGTGGGTGGGGGAGTGGTCTGGGAGGGTGTGGTGAACTTTTGGGATAGCATTGGAAATGTAAATGAAATAAATACCTAATAATAATAATAATAATAAAATGAAAAAAAGAATAGAAACTATGAAAGGCAGGAGGGATGACTCAACAGCTACAACACAGACTGGTTTTTCAGAGCCCCATGTTCATTTCCCAGTACTTACCTCTGGCAGCTCACACATATTTGTAGCTCCAGTTCAAGGCATCTGATGCCTCTGAACTCCATAGACACCTGATCGTGGAACACACATGCATAAAAATACATATTCTTAAGAGTAATAAATAATTGCTTCTTTTTACAGAAGAGAAAATATAAGAGAGAACTTAGAAGAGGTACTTTAAAACATGTGAGTAACTTTTCATTTCTTCCTCAGGAGCAGTCATAAACATCTACATAGTCATCTATAGACAGACACCTCACAGTGAACAGAAATATGGAATACATTGTGACAAAATTTTGACAAATCATTGAAGTAGTCAAATCTGCATTCTTACATACAATTGAAGTTGAGATAGAGGGATTCTCTGTACCCTTAGGTGCTCAGATTTAATGATAAAGGGCCCTTGGGCTATCTTCTGTATTTAGAATGATATGCTAAAGACAAAGCAGTTGATTTATGTTTGTCTTAGTCACACCAAGCCAGTTTAATAGCCACGATTCTCTGGGACTTCTTAGCCTTTTATTACTATGATATGAAAAACACTTTTAGCTTTGGAAGATTTGGCTCAGCATCTAGATTGATGTTTGATTTATAGAATGTAACAACATTAGTTTGATGAACAAATGACTTTAAACTGATCTTGTGATATAGTAGAGCAATATCTCTAAACACAAGATTCATGAGGGAAAAAACAGACAGACCATGTCTATACTATTGATAAGATAAGTACTCAGGTCTCTTAGGTATGAAAATATCTCACCCAAATGTCAATTGAAATGTTAGTAACCATGGCTAAAAAGTTATACTGAATCTAACTTTTCAGCAGTTCTAAAGATTTTACCCAAATTCAGAAACCAGTCTTAATATCTATGGATGAAGAATTGATTAAAAATACTAATTGAGAATCATTATAGCCCAAGGGTTATGATTATAATGTTGACAATAAACTTTAAGTTATGAATTAGTACAGAAAATGAGGCAGAGGACTTCATACATTATAACTTTCATGTTAGCTATAGATTGGGTTTGTATATAACCCCTACTGTAACTATGGAAACTAAACTGTATTATTCCTTCTCTGCACATAATAACTAGGTGCAAGAACTATATTTTGCACAAAACATATTTCTCCTTCTAAAATATTATATTACTTAATATAATGTTTTATATTTAAAGTATCTATTTCTAAGTCATTCATAATGCATTGGGAGCAGGTATCAGAACATCGTTGTGATATATCCATACACTGTTTTCCTTTTGTATAACTCTAAGAATAACCAGAATTGTCTCTAAGTCCTTCATGACTGAGTAGGGAACAGAGCTTAAAGGGCTACAAGTGTATACTAACTCTTCTTCTAGCTTCACACCTGTAATATGCTTACTGATTTTAATAAATTTTAAAACATGTATAATTTCAAAGACATGCTATAGAAGTAGAAATCAGGATATCAATAATAAAAATTAAATATATATTTTAAGATTTGTATATAAACAAAATTTAAACAAAACATTTGTTTTGATACCTAATGGGATTTGAAAAGGGCTCAATTGAATGTTTTGATATTTATCCTGTATTGACAGCAGATAATATAACAGTACTGTCTATAGCATAACAATATATAACAATCAAATTTTAATACTACAACTATGTGTACTATTAAGACCTAACTGCTGCTTCTATATGAAATATATTTTAAGAGACTACATAATGGTGTATTCATCTATTGTCAATATATAAAAAAGCATAGTATATCTTATATAGCTCCATAAAAACTTCTCAGGATACAAAGTCACCAGATATGTAATTAATTCCTTGATATATCTTTAAAAGGTCTTTAGTAACTTTACATAAATCAGTATTAGAGTGTTTCTAAGATCAAGCTAAAATTCTCTGATAAACCAATCAGTTCACTCAGTATTCAACTTCAGCTCCTGTAGAACATATTTAAATACAATTAGATCCTCTTAACAGCATAATCCTCAAATAATCCTACAGTGTCAGCATTTTCAAATTGTTAAAGCATTTGAAAGATTAAATATTATAATGGATTACTTTCAAGTTTTGAATCTCAATTTTAGTATTAAGACTTTACATATTTTTGCAAGCAAAACAAATGAAAATAAGCCATTCTTTATCAGAGAAGGACTGTTATCAAGTAGGTAACTGGAGTTATAGTGTTTAGATAACTGTTTATAGGTCAATAACAATCCTGTAATGTCATTCACAACTATGTGTACTGAATAAAGATACAATATTTATGATTTGTTTGTCAAAGATCAAGTGACTATAAGTGTGTCAGTTCATTTCTGGGTCTTCAATTGTATTCTATTGATCTACCTGCCTGTATCTGTACCAATACCATGCAGTTTTTATCACTATTGCTCTGTAATACAGCTTGAGGTCAAGGATGGTGATTCCCCCAGAAAGTCTTTTATTGTTGAGAACCGGTTTTGTTATCCTGGTTTTTTTTTTTTTTTTATTCCAAATGATTATGAGGATTTTTCTTTCTAACTTTATGAAAATTTGAGTTGGAATTTTGATGGGGATTGCATTGAATCTGTAAATTGCTTTCAGCAAAATTACAATTTTTACTATATTAATCCTGCCAATCCATGAGCATAGGAGTTCTTTATATCTTTGGAGGTCTTCTTCGATTTCATTCTTCAGAGACTTGAAGTTCTTGTACAGATCTTTCACTGGTGTGCTTAGAGTCACACCAAGATATTTTTTATTGTTAATGACTATTGTGAAGAGAAAGTGGGGAAAAGCCTCGAACACATGGGCATAGGGGAAATTTTCTTGAAAAGAACAGGAATGGCTTATCCTCTAAGATCAACAATCAACAAATGGAACCTTATGAGATTGCAAAACTGCTGTAAGGCAAAGGATTTTGTCAATAGGACAAAATGGCAACCACCAGATTGGGAAAAGGTCTTTACCCACCACATCCAATAGAGGGCTTATATCTAATATATACAAAGAACTCAAGAAGTTAGACTCCAGAGAACCAAGTAACCCTATTAAAAACTGGGGAACAGAGCTAAACAGAATTCTCAACTGAGGAATATCAAATGGCTGAGAAGCACTTAAAGAATTGTTCAACATCCTTAGTTATCAGGGAAATGCAAATCAAAACAACCCTGAAATTCCAGCTCACACCAGTCAGAATAGCTAAGTCCAAAAATTCAGGTAACAGCAGATGCTGACAAGGATCCAGAGTAAGAGGAACATGCCTCCATTGCTGATGGGATTGCAAAATGGTACAACCACTCTGAAAATCAGTATGTCAGTTTATTAGAGATTTGAACATAGTACTTCCTGAGGACCCAGCTATATCATTCCTGGGTATATACCCAGAAGATGCTCTAACATGTAATACGGATACATGCTCCACTATGTTCATAGCAGCTTTATTTATAATCAGAAGCTGGAAAGAACCCAGATGTCCCTCAACAGAGGAATGGATACAGAAAATGTGGTTCATTTACACAATGGAATACTACTCAGCTATTAAATATAATGACTTCATGAAATTCTTAAGCAAATGGATGGATCTAGAAAATATCATCCTGAGTGAGGTAACTCAATCACAAAAGAATACACATGGTATGTACTTACTGATAAGTGGATATTATACAAAGAGCGTGGAATACCCATGATACAACTCATAGACCACATGAAACTCAAGAGAAAGGAAGACCAAAGAGTGGATGTTTCAGTCCTACTTAGAATGCAAAACAAAATAATCAAGGGAAGTAGAGAGTGGGAGAGTTTGGGAGAAAAAGAAGAGGGGGAGGGGGAAAAGAGGGGAAGAATCAGGCATGGGAAGAGATGGAGGAGATGTACAGAGGGTCAGGAAATTAAACAGAGCTATGTAGCTATGGGGAATGGGGAATTGGAGGTAGCAACCAGAAAGTCCTAGATTCCAGGAAATCAAGAGCCTCCCAGGATCCCACGGGGATGACATTAGCTGAAATATCCCAGAAAGGGGATGGAGAACCAGTAGAGACCATACCCAGAGGTTAGGCATGGCCCCCTAGTTGAGGGAAGGACCATCTATTCATCTCCAATATTTTAACCCAAAATTGCTTCCATCTAAAGAAAATGCAGGAGAGGCCTTGCAGAGACGGTCTCACTTGGGGATTCATCCCATATACAGTTGCCAAATGCAAACACTATTGCAGATGCCAAAAAGTGCTTGCTGACAAGAGCCTGACATATACAGCTGTGAATGCTCCCAGTCAACCATTGGTCTGAGCACAGGGACCACAAGAGTGAAGTTAGAGGAAGGACTGGGGGAGCTGAAGGGGCCTTATCTGGCATCAATAGGAGGGGAGGCCCTTGATTCTATGATGGCTTGATGGCCCAGTATAGAGGAATGCTAGAGCAGTGAAGAGGGAGTGGGTAGGTGGATGGCAGAGCACCCTCATAGAAACAGGGTAAGCGGGGATGGGATAGGGGTTTACAGAGTGGAAACTGGTAAAGGTGATAATACTTGAAGTGTAAAAAAATAAAATATCCAATTAAAAATATTTATGATTTGTGAATATTAATATATTAGTACATTTTCCCAGTTGAGTTTCCTGTCAGTAATAATATCAATGAAGGCAAAACTGCTTCAGGGGTCAGTTGTAGACATGATTAAATAAACTCTCTTTATCTTAGTTCTTTCCCTATGGCTAAAATAGTGGACATGTATAGAAGACAATATCTGAGGACTATGATGAACAGAAGGAAGGCTTGTATTTGATGGCAGGCATAACATTTATCAGTGGTACAGAGATTATCCTTCTGCTTCTCATGCATTGTGGAGTAGGTTCTGCAGAAGCTAGACACTGAAATGTCTGTAGGTATGGGCAAAAGAGACTTGTAAACAGACATCCTCCTGTCATGTAACTAGGACAAGATTGACCGAAAAGAATAAGCACTTTTCCTTACCTTCCCTACAATAAAATGGTGTTAACATTGTACTGCTACCATTTCCTCTCCTCAGAACCCAGAAGGTATTATGAGAGACCAGGTGGAGTGCCTGGCTTCCATTACCAATGTAAGAAAAGGGAGAGAGGGGGAGCACTCTCTTTTACCAGGAGACATGGTAAACAGTCTTGTCTTGCACCTTTGCCTCTGCGGGTTGCATTCAGTAACTTCAGCTACATTAGTGAGAAGCGGAATGTTTCTCTGTACAAGCACAAGAAATCTTAGAGATTCCATTCCTTCCATGTGGAACTAGAAGAAACCGTTTGAGAAGGGAGCCTCTGAAGGTTATTCTTCAAACCTCTGTGTGCCTTGTGGTCTGAACATCCCACAGGAGAAACAGGTAACAGGATTGAGAGCTGAGTTACAGTGTAAAAAGCCATCAGGTGCCTCGGGCTACATCACTAGGAAAGAATAGCAGAAGCACCATAGCTCAAAGACTGAAAACTACATTATCAATCGAGTCACAAAAGGAGTCCACAATATGATAAGCCAGTCCTGAACAATAATAAAATCAATGGCATAAAGGGGATACATACTCTCATAACATAATTTCAAAAAGTGCTTAGGACACATAAAAATTCACTTCCATATCAACACATAGGACAATTGTGCTAGTATAAGAAAATATGATTACTAGACACCAAACCTATAAGAATTACATGACAAGGACTTTCAGAGATCCATCTAGAAATATTGCAATGTGAAATTATAACTGCTTCTGAAATAAGAAAATTATAAAATGCAACAAAACAGAAGGAAAGGAAAGGAATCAAGTAAAAATTGTATAATAGAAAGGTACACCTAAATAAATATCTATATATATATATATATAATGAGAGAAAAGAGAGAAATAACAAATAGACCTACCTTCAGGAACAAACACATTTATTTAGTATCATCTGCATGAGGAGGAATCAGAAAATAAAAGTATGAACATGAAAAAGTATTTGATGAACAATGACTCCAATTGGCAAGAAGAATAAATTCACATATTTAAGAAAATTAATAAATCCCAAACAATAAATTCATAGCAATCCTGACCCAGGCCACCACAATTAAACTTTGAGAAAAAGCAGACCACCTAGAAAACATTTAAAGCAATTTGCCACCCCATGATGCCACTTAACACTCACATTCTGCATATACTGTAGATGCAGATATCCCCCCAAACACAGTCTAACTATATAAATAAAATTAAGCACCTATAAAGTCTTATGCCCTTGCGTTTTAGTTCACAAGCCTATTTATTTTGTGACCACTGAATATTTGAAATGGGATAGTCTGAGTGCACTTGTATTTTAAGAAAAATAAAAGCACTCCTCATTGTAGAGTGAAATGTACAAACTTCTTTATGTTGTTATTCCATTTTGAGATGATAAAGCTTTAGACATATCAAATATGTTCTTTGAAGGCTATTTCCCATGTTTCTTTTACCTCTATCTAATGTGTCTGCTAATGTATTTTAAATAACATTTGTGACTTGAATGATCTGTCCATTGGGAAGCACTGACTTAGATTTTTTTTCAATTTTTTATTAGATATTTTCTTCATTTACATTTTAAATGCAATCCTGAAAGTCCCCTATACCCTCCCCCCGCTCCCCTACCCACCCACTCCCACTCCTTGGCCCTGGCATTCCCCTGAACTGGGGCATATAAAGTTTGCAAGACCAAGGGGCCTCTCTTCCCAATGATGGCCAACTAGGCCATCTTCTGCTACATATGCACCTAGAGACACAAGCTCTGGGGGTACTGGTTAGTTACCAGCTCACACCAGTCAGAATGGTTAAGATCAAAAATTCAGGTGACAGCAGATGCTGGCGAGGATGTGGAGAAAGAGGAACACTCTTCCATTCCTGGTGGGATTGCAAGCTTGTACAACCACTCTGGAAATCAGTCTGGCAGTTCCTCAGAAAATTGGACATAGTACTACCGGAGGATCCAGCAATTCCTCTCCTGGGCATATACTTAGATGATGTTCCAAGGGGTAATAAGGACACATGCTCCACTGACTTAGGTTTTTAACATTCACTTATTTTAAAAATGAAAAACTTCTGGAAAATGATCTTTGTTGAGAAAAATTAAAACCACTAATATCAATTAAATATCAATCTTTTCTTAAATTTTTTTCTCACATCCATCTATTACAAAATTTTAGGAATGCATTTTCAGAGTGGTAGAGTAGATAGACTATT
Source organism: Mus musculus (assembly GCF_000001635.26). Taxonomy (NCBI): domain Eukaryota; kingdom Metazoa; phylum Chordata; class Mammalia; order Rodentia; family Muridae; genus Mus; species Mus musculus. The sequence continues at coordinate 141,357,122 of NC_000069.6, forward strand.
CATGAAGCATGTGAAGCAGTCTATGTTACATGTCTAATTTAGATTAATGAGTATGCTAAATACACATATTGGTTGTTTGCTTCTTTATTTGCAATTGTCATTAAGGAAACAAATAACAATAGAACATAATTAAGAAAATGATATCATATTTATCTCATCTAATAGTATTCAGCTATTAAAATGTGTTCAGAAATCATGAACATGAAGTTCTTAAAATGAAACAGTTGAATAAAATTATATATGATCAAATAACAAAAATATAAAGAAAATTATGCTATTACATATAATTATTCAAAGCTTTTATAAAGCAGTTCATTAAAACATTGAAAAATAAATTTTATTTTGGTGTTACTGAGGATGAAGAAAACAGATGCTCTACCCCAAAATAAAAGGTAGGACCATCATGTAGAGTTCAAGGAAGGAAATCATGACAAACACTTGTTTTCATTCCTCTTACCGAGATTGAGAGAGGTCATAGAGAAAGCAGAGGAGCTTCTTGCATGGAGCTGTTGGTATGTGCTTGTGTGCAACACTTTACCATCCTCCTCAAGGCAGAAGAATAGATGAACATTGCCATCCTCTACCAGGAAAGCCTCAACACAGAGCACGTTTTATGTGTCACTGGGAGATTGTGCAGCAGTGGACATGTATCAAAATGTACTTGAGTGCTTGGAGACAAGTGACTCTGGGACATCTGACTAATATTCTCTGGCAGCATTCTGGACATCATCTGGATGGAAATGGTGGAAATATTTCGAGGTGAGCCACCATAGACTGGAATAAAAGACAGTGATTATATTGTACGTTTACATTGAATCTTTATTGCCACAGAGGGCAAAGACATATTAACAGTGGATGAAGGATTGTGTGGGGGAATAGAACAGAGAGGGGCAAAAAGATGACAACATAACCTGATCGAGGTAACTGTAGGGGGAGGATTCATTCAGGGAGAGGAACAATGCAGAACAATATTCAAAGAATGCATGAGGGTATCCCAAGAAGAAAGATTAGTTTAAAGATGTACTCTTGTTGCTTTGGCTCTGTTCACCTCCTATCTCCCTGCTCTCAAACCCACATCTATATATTTTACTTTGTGAGCCACCAAGATTAGCCAGAGCTCTCTCTTAGTGTAGTTATTTATTTTTTATTGTTCATTCTTCTCTCATATAATACACCTGGACCTCAGTTTTTCCTTCAACCACTCCTCACACTCCCACTCCCACTTCCTCTCTTCCCTTCAAAAAGACCAGGCCTTCCAATGACATCAACTGAACACAGGGTTGCAATGCAGCAAGATACAATAAAACCAAGCACAAGCCCTCATATCAAAGATGGGTAAGGGAGCCCAATAGGAGGAAAGAAGTCCCAAGACTAGGCAGTAAGGGTACCACAAAAACACTAAGCAACAACCATAACATACATGCAGAGGACCTAGCTCAGAAACACTGAGACTAAGAGATTGCCACTTCAGTCTCTGTGAGGTCCTAGGAGGCCTGCTTTGTTGATTCTTAACTCTGTATGGCATGAGTCACATGTCTATTGCCTTTTATCCCTCCACCACCACTGCTACTCTATTTAGTGATTAGAAGTGATGATTGAAAAGAAGAAAGAGGTGCAACATAAAAGTTGGAGAAACAGCAGAAAGAAACCTTGTCTCAAACTGCTCCTGGGTAGTCTAGAGTAGTCAGCAGCCTGGGAAATGGAGAACACCCAAGGGCTTTGAATGCAGCTAAAATGTTGAATATTACAGTAGAATGAAAATATTAATGACTGAATGGAGATTTCCTCATCCAAAGTTAGGTAAGCCAGGGGACCTGCCCTAAATTTCTTTCTTGTGAAGAACTAGGACTAAAAACTAGTCAATAGAATAAATGCAAAGAGACAGGAAGAGACGAGAATAAATCTGCTCTGTGATTATGTCCCACAAGGCAAGCTTCATCTATATGTCAACTGTGCTGGTAAGAAAAAAGACACTGGGACAGCTCCTCACACAGAGTAACGTGTGAAGGGAAATAATGGGATTGCTAGCTTCTTCCATTTCACTTTTCTCTCATTTTGATTTTTTGCAAGATCTGTGAAATGTGCTTTAGTTGTTAATCAAAATAGGATTTTCAGATTCTAAGATTTCTCAGGGACCAAGATCATAATGCAAATACATTTTCTTAGTTAAATAAACAGATGACTTTCAGTAACTTCTTTTAAAAAATGTTTTCACTGGTAGAAAAACAGTAACATGTTTATGAAAAAAGATGGTTCATTGTCAAGCCTCCCAACACAAAATATTAAGCATCATTTTAATATCACACTTTTGAAGACATTTCATTTTCAATAAACCAAGAATGAGTTACTCTGCTTATGTGCTAATGGGGCCTATATCTGTGTCACTGGGAAAGGGGACCAGTACATGTATGAACTTTTCTTCCATGCCTCCTAGCTTGTCTTAATGTGCACACAAATACACACATATACCACATTCAAACATTTTATCCATAACATCCTCACATACTTATTGACATTTTCATCAAGGTCTAATCTATAATTCATTTATTTTATCATCCACAAAACTTTTTACAATCAAATTTTCTGTAAGAAAATGTTACTATTTTTACTGTTCTTTTATACATTTGAGGATGTTTCATCCTGGACATTCAGAATAACTTGATTCACAACTTTCGTTCTAATTTTCCTATTTTGTAGAAATGCTCAGTCCTTTTCAGAAGAGTGTGGACATGTAATTAATCACTTGACTCCTTAAGAACACAAAGTGCTACATCAGACGGAAGAGATTTTTTTTTCCATTACAATTTCTTCTTTCTCCAAAGTACAGAACTGGGTATAAATTTTAGATAAAGGTAAAAATGTGTTAAATTGTACATAAATATTAAAAATAGATCAGCCAAGATGTTAGTGTCAATCATTTTGTGGTGTGGGGAAAGATGGCACAACCAAACGTCACAAGAGATTGGAAACACAGAACAATTATCTTTTCATATTGCTCTCATGAATCAGATGGGATCTGCTACTTCAAGTAAAGAAATAACTAAAATTGTAAAATAATTAAATAAGTCAGTTATCATGAAAGCTGTTTTTACATTGAAAATATAAAAACAAATGAGCATGAGCGTGTACATATGAGATGTGCCTGCGTGTACATGGGACAGAGCCTGGAGAGTAGTAGATTGTTTTGTTTTGTTTGGCTTTGTTTTGTTCTGTTGTTGTTTTTAGAGTCTTCGAGACAGGGTTTCTCTATGTAACAGAGACCTCTGGATGTCCTGGACTCTTATTTGTAGAACAGGCTGGTGTCAAACTCCCAGAGATCCACCTGCTTCTCTCTCCCAGTACTGGGGTTAAAGGTGTGCACTACCATGCCCAGCTGAGTGTAGCAGAGCCTTATTCCAAGTATAGGTTCTTTTATGTTTGTCTCTCTTAAATAAGCACAGACCACATGGATGTGGGAGGACAGTCGCTTCTACATTAAGTTACATGACATCAGACAGTGACATGTCAGGCTGCAATGGTTGATTCGCTTGATGACCATAAACAGGTATGTTGCCTTGCTGTATTATGGACAGCCCAGTGTTATGCTGAAGCTGTGCTGGCTTCCAGCAGGCTCACTCGATACCCATATGCTTACTTCTCAGCTCCAGAAGCCAGGCTTGCCTCACAGTCCTTCCGTGTCTTCAAAGCTAATGAGCGAGAATCTTGTTAATAGAAATCACTCACCTCCATATTTGAAATCTCTGTTGTTAGCCCAGAACATCTCACTGTTTGATGGTCAGATGTGCTGCAACTGTAATTGCATCTGCTATTTTAATTTCCCCTTACCACATAATCTAATACAATTGACCATTCTGGAGATTAAGGTGTAAGTGTCCTTTTGGGGGCAATCTTCTACCAAACATTTTGTTTTCAGAGATAAATAATAAAATATGAATTACACTGCTAGAATTATCTAATCTATTAGACTATAAAACTAACTTTGTTTACATTATTTCTTCTATATTTATCCTTTTTCTAAACAAATTAAGACAATATTATGAAAAAAGTATCTATACACCACACTAAGTGTATTTAACACCTAACAAGTATTTTCTTGATATTATTGTCTCCCAGTTGATTATGAAGCTTAGTAATAAGACCTTTTTATAACCTAGACAGTCACGTAAATAGACAGGCCTGTATTTTCACAAGAATTTCATTTTCTCATTAAAAATTAGTCAGTGATAGCATTATGTAAAAAAGATCATCACTCAGCTGTCTGAATGAAAAGTTAAAAGTGAATGTGATCTTTGAGGAAAAATATTTAAAGAAAAAGAGAAGGAGTAATTGTAGGATCTATCTTTATTTTCTCAAGGATACCCTTTAGGTAAAAAATGCAAATCAATTCTTCATTAAGTTACCATTGATAATGAATATTATTTGCAAAACTATAAATCAATTGTTTCCAGAATTTGAAGAACAATCCCTGTTTTGCTTCTATTATTGAATACATATTCATAACTTTTAGAACAATTGTTTTCTCTGACTTTCTCTGTTCATCAATTTATACTCATGGACAAGTTCCTCTTTAATTCAAAGAATATTCCATAATAAACATGTCTATTAAGTAAGTGAAAATAAATTGTACTATAGGACATTTGTTATAGTGGGACAAATAAGTACTTTGTCAAGCAATAGATTCACAGGTAATAATGTTGTAATATACCTTTATATCTTACACAATGGAATAAATTTAGACTTTAAGCAGATATTTTTATATTTACAGCATCAGTGAAGCTAAAGTTTGTTGTATTAAGTTAAATAAGCCAGATCCTGGAGCAGCAGAAATTTGCATTATCTTACTCATATGCAAAACCTAAAACTACAAAGAAACATAGAGTATAAAAGAAAGTAATTGCAAGTAAAAGTAATGAGAAGATGCCAGGCTTGATGGGGCACAACTTTAGTTGCATCATTTGGGAGGCAGTGTCAGGAAGACCTCTGAGTTTGAGGTCAGCCTAGTCTACAGAGTGATATACAGAGAAACCCTGGCTTGGAAGAGAGAGACAAAGAGTGAGAGAGAGAGAGAGAGAGAGAGAGAGAGAGAGAGAGAGAGTATAAATAAAAGTTGCATTGTTGAACTTACATTGTATGAAAAAATCCAAGTACCAAAGACATGATATGAGTAGTATAGTTAACAACATCGTCTTAGGTTTTATTGTTGTGAAGAGACACCATGACCAAGGTAACTCTTACAAAAGCAAACATTTAATTGCGGATGACTCACAGTTTCAGAGGTTCAGGCAAGGCAGGACTGAATGGCAGGAAGCTTGGCATCTTGCAGGCAGACATAGTGCTAGAGTAGACAAGAATTCTACATCTTGATCCATAGGCAGCCAAGAGGAGACTAACTCTGCCAGAAGGAGACTATCATACACACCGAAAAAGCCTGAGCATAGATGGAGAACTCAAAGCCCAACCCAACAGTGGGGCACACTTCCTTCAACAAAGCCACACCCACTCCAACAGGGCCACACCACCTAATAGACCCACTCCCTATAGACCAAGTGTTAAAACTCATGAATCTATGGGGGTCAAACCTATTCAAACCACCACAAACAGTGCTTTATATCAACAATTTGCCAAAAAAGTGACAGAAAATACAATAGAAAAATATTTTTCTTGGTTATATTAGTCACTTCAGCATGTAAATATGAGCAATAAAAAATAAATTACTGAATTTAGTAAAACTCTTTTGCATATATTAAGTAGAATCCTCCCTTGTGATCCATTTGAGCCTCGGCACTAGCATTGTGAATAACAAGAACCACAGATACTCAGGTCACTCCCTGAAGTGCAGGAGTCAAATATAACTTGTGTGGCTAAGTTTGAGGTCAGAAAGTCTCTAAATGGGGACAGAATTGTTTACAATCTATAAGTAAAAGAGTTGACAATACTGTCATGTAGAATTTTCAAGAGCTCTTAATAAAGCAGATTGCCTTGAAACTCAAAAGTTTACCTTATTCCTTTGTAAGTACCAGATATATCTAACAGTAAAACAATAATGGGAAAAGTTTCTATGATTTAAAGTTCTCAAGAAACTCCTGAAAGTCCCATTCAATATTACACCTTACTCATTGTTTTCTAATGAATGAAAGTAGGAAAGAATATAAGAACCAGAGGGCACTGAGGACAAAAAAAAGGCCCTCTAAATCAATATGGTCAGATAGAGTCTGAATTGCATGCACCAGGCTTGCAAGACTCCTACACCTAGTTCTATGTGTATATATCTTCCATTCAGTACTTTTAATGGGAACAAACGACTCTCTGCTTTTGCCTTCTCTTGGGTGCCTTTTCTTCTGTTTGTCTTTCCCAACTCTGATATGATACATGTGTTTTATTTTATTGTATTTTGTTTTATTATATTTTATTATCATATCTTAGAAGCCTCTAGAAATTAAATAAGAGTCAGAAAGTGAGTACAGGTGGACTGGAAATGGAAGGAGCAGAAGGAGGGGTCCATGACCAGGGTGTTATGTGAGAAAATAATTTATTTTCAATAAAAGGAAAAAAATTTAAAAAGCTACATTGTAGCAGGCTATAAGGACTTTATTTTGTTATCCTTAAAAACAGCATTGAGAGCATCATAAAATCATTAAAAAAGCAATTGATTGATATTTGTCACAGAGTGTGAGGACCTGGGTTTAATCATCAGGACCCATATACATGGTGAAATCTCTCAGATTGTGCACTGATCTCCACATAGGTGCTGTGGACAACATGTGAGAATATCCAAAATAAATAAATAAATAAATAAATAAATAAATAAATAAATAAATATTAAAATGTGCTAATATATGCCTAGATCCCATATGACATTCACAGTGGAGGTTGTATGTTGTCATTTTTACACATAATATACTGTATTGTGATTATGAGTACACAAACATATTAATGAGCCATATCTCGAAGTAACCCCCAACTAGGAAATTAAGCTTAAATGAAACTTTACATCATAAAAATGACAAGATTATATAAAATATGCTCCATTTTTGCTATGGCTTGATTACATTCTTGCCTTCAAGATTCATGTTGAGTATCAAATGCCCAGGATGGCTGTATGTGGAGAGACGGGCGGTAGTGAGGTAATGCATACTAGACATCATCTGTATTTAGCCCTGGCCTGGTGACACTGAGGTCACCGCCAGCAGATTGGCTCCATAGTAAACTCCCCAAAATTCACTCATTCGCTGGTCATGTACATTTTCACAAGATGGGGGAAGACATAGCAGGAAGACATTCACCTGGAAGCCAGCATGCCAAAAGTGAACTTTCTCACCACAATGAGACTCTGTCAGAACTTGATTCAAGACTCTGAGCTTCCAGAATTGTGAGGAATAGCTTCATACTGGTCTACTCAGCCATTCTGTCACCATTTTGTCAGGACAGTTCAAGCAGGTAAATATAGTTCTGCAACTCATGCATGCCAGCTTTCTTTTAAACAAATATCATCTTGAGGGTATTTGAACTACATGTACCCACACACACAATGATACACGCATACACACAAACACACACAGAGATAGAGAATTACATTCATTCCCATATCAAATTAATTTTAATCAAAGTCTTCACTTAGAAATCATTTTTATTATAATACAACCCTATGGAAAACTTTAAACATATTTCTTGGGATTTCTTATTCATGTATTTTTTATTTAAGTAATTTACTCTTCCTCACTTTCCCAAATCATCCCTACAGCTTTGCCCGAAATGCCAAACACCTTTAGGAAAACCTCTTAGAAAATCCCTGTTACTCAGACTTTATTTCCTCTAGACCCCTCAGAAACAGTTACATCTAAAGACCATTTGCCTAATTGTTCTCCAAGATTTTCCTAGTTCTCTGTTTCATGGAAGCTCTTTATATGATACTAAATAGACAGAAAGAAGGACAAATTAATGCTTTTGTTTCTATGATATCTCAGCTCAGCTTATTGGGTGTTGACTATAATTTTGCCTTGTCTGTTATTCTCATGAATCTGTTATACACCCTAAAGCCTGAAAAGCTGACCTTAAAAAGTTACATAAGGAAACCTGATATCTAGACAAACCAGCCATCCTAGAATCAAGGGTCCTTGGTATCTGAAGTTTAGAAAATAAATGTTTAGAACAGAGATCCAAAAAGTCATGTAGGCATCTTAGTGTGTTAATAGAAGGTTTAGGTTGGTATCTATTCATCAAATTGTCTGATAATACTTCCAGCAAATATACATGTAGTGTTGGAGATCACAAAAACTATACAGTTTTGGCTTGGCAGAGATTATAGATATATACTCTTAAATTACCCCTCCTAGAACAATTTGGCTCTCGTTAGGAAAGATATTATCTATCCTTAAGCCAAAACATTCATGATACAGGACTAATGCTATGTATATAAAATAAGCACCCATGGTCTAAGGGTGTGTGTGTCTGCATTACTGTGTATTAGAGTGAGTATAAGGACTTTTTTCATAAGGTTATTATTTATTAGTATCTTAATGAAGATTATAAATATCAGCAAGAAACTTGATAAAATACATAGAAATGACTATTACTTTAAATAAAAATTTAAAGGACAAACACCTTACCTTTAATTTTATTCATGAAATGGATCATTTGTTTTATTGGTTTGAGTCCAGATTTTACATATTTTACTAGCGATATTATCAAGAAAACTGCAATCTCAAAAACTTTCTTCCAAACTTTAGATCTTGATCTAGACTTCCCAGGGTAGTGTCATCAGGTGATTATAATTCAGCATATGGTTGTAGAAAAGAGCCTAGCATAATTGTCTTCTGAGTGACTCCAACCAGCAGCTATCTGAAACATGCAGATAGTCACAGCCAAACATTGGATGGAGGTCAGGGACTCTTATGCAAGAGTTGTGGGAAGGACTGAAGGCCCTTAAGAAGATGCGAACTCCACAAGACTATTAACAGAGGAACAGAGTGAACTAACCTGGGCCTCTGGGTGCTCTCAGAGACTCAGCCACCAACCAAAGAACACACACTGGCTAGAACAAGGCCCCCAGTGCATACAGGTGTGCAGCTCGGGCTTCACGTAGTCCCCCAACAACTTGAACAGAGGCTCTCCCTAAAGCTGCTGCTGTAGGGCTGCCCTGTCTGGCCTCAGTGGGAGAGGATGCATCTCATCTGGCAGACTTAATAAATCAGGATGGGGGAAAACCCAGGAGGAACCCACTCTCTCAGAGGAGAAAGGAAAGAGGTTGGGGGAGGATCTTTGTGAGAGGGGGAACCACTGGAGGGGGCAGCATTTGGTATGTAAATAAATAAACAATAAGAAAAATGCCATGAACTAACTTAAAAAAAAAAAAGCATTCAACAGTCTTTCATTGTTAGGCAAATGCAACTTTGAATGTAACTAATAATATAACCAATTATGAGACTCTTTCACATGATATTGAGCTCATGACTTCCACCTAAGGCTATACTAATCGATAATATCATGAGCTCACAGGATACAGTCCATGTAATATATTCTCTGAAAGGAACAGGAAGTGTAAAAAAACAATTAGATCAAAATATGTCATCCATAGGAACATAGCTCTACCTTGAAATAAGAAAAGCAGAGTAAAACAAAATTAATACACTAATGCTTACAGCATTTGGGGATTGCAAAACTCTGCTGTAAGCTTGTATAACATACAGAGCCAACTTGATCTGTCACAAATGAACACAGGTAGGAAAGCACCAGATATGGTAGAAAATAGCCCTCATTTATTAAGCATGCGAGCAACCACTGTGAAATTCTTAGATAAATGGCTGTTGTAGAACTGGGCTGTTCAATATGCTAGCCATCAGCCATGAAAGAAATATAGTAAATACATTAAATAAATAAGTGTAATAAAGTAAAAATGTCCGTAGCACTAGCTGCATTTCATGAGCTAAATAGCCACATATAACTTTGGTCTCCATTACAAAGGTCTATACTCAGGACATAATCCTGAGCAGTCCATCTGTTGGCTCTATGCATTTTTATATTCTGAGCTCAGGACAGAGCATCTGACATGTATTACATGTGAGTAAATGCTGATAGAAAAACCTGTGATGGACTTTCAGAAACAAAATAGGCACATGGGAAAGGTCCTAAGCCAGTATCAAGTCTGAAGAGCTCAGATCAGTCAATAAAATTAATGGCCTTTGGAAAAACCATTCCAAAAATTAAACAAAATAGATTGATATCTGCTTTGTATTCAGACATGTAATGGTGCTCTTATTCTAATGGGCCAACATTGATGTCAGAGCCCTAAATGATTCTAAGATTAAACATTGAAATGTGATCAAATCTACACATGTTCAGTAATTGCATTGAACTTGTGCTAACAATACAGGGTCACATTAACAAAGGACAACTGAAAGGCACCAGCTCACTAAAGCTCTGTTGAAATCAGATGCAATCAGAGCACATTTTGATTTGGAAGGTAAATAGGAAATTGAATATTTCATGATGAAGATTATGCTAACGATCACGAGATTTCTGTTTTGAGAGCCCCAGAGATCCAGGTTGTAACAGGAGCCTTCCATGTTGGTGACAGTCCAGCACAGGTACCAAGGACTTCATGCTGCAGTGCTCGGTACAGTATTCTGAATACTTTAGCCTCCAAGCTCAGTTCATTGACCATGGCCCCTCCCCTGCACCGCTTTCCTTCATCTATGAGAAGGAAGAGATTCCCTCTGGGTATAATTCCACCCTGGCATATCAAGTCACTTCACACTAGGTGCATCATCTAGAAAAGACAGCCTAGTGAAGTGAGTAGGATCCAAAGGCAGGCAACAAACTCAGGGTATTTGATACCCCCATCCCACTCCAGTTATTGGGGACATACATGAAGGCCATCTGCTACTTACTATATCCCAGGGATATCTCTAGCCATCCCTTATTGCCTGCTAATTTCTGTTCGTTCTTATGGCCCTCTCTTGCTCTTCCTAGAGCTAATCCATCCACCCTGTTCCCCTTCCTAATCCTTCTCCCACCTAGTTCCTTCCAGGTATTTACCACTGATAAGAATTATATTTCCCATCCTGATCTAGATTTAAGTACCCTTCCTTGGATCTTCCTTGTGGAAATCAATTTGGTGGTTCCTCAAAAAATTAGTTCTGCCTCAAAATCCAGCTATACTATTTCTGTATATAAACCCAAAAGATACTCCCCCATACTACATGGACACTCACTCCACTATGTTCATAGCAGCTTTATTTGTAATAATCAGAAATGGGAAACAACTCAGATGCCCCTCAACAGGAGAATAGACAAAATATAGTTCATTTACACAGATTATTACTATTCAGCTATTAGAAACAAGGACATCATGAAAATATCAGGCAAATGAATGGAAATAGAAAATATCATCCTAAGTAAGGTAATCCAGCCCCCAAAGGACATGCATGGTAATGTACTCACTAATAAGTAGATAATAGCCATAAAGTATAGCCATGCCATGCCACAATACATTTTCCCTATCATTCTTTAAAGAAGGCTCCTCAATAGATATTTCAATGTAGTATAGAACTCCTGATATGTCCCTCATGTTTTGATCACTAACATAGGAGATACCCACATAAATATAAGCCACAGTAAAACACAAGAAAAACTACATGGTGGAGTGTTCGTTTGACATTATCTTTTCTTCTATAAATCCACAAGCACTCTTAAGCAGTTAGATTTTCCAGACTATTTTACCTTAACCTACAACAAATTTAAAATCCAAGACATTCTACTCTCTTTCGTAGAAGAATGGAAAGAAGGGAGCAAAGTTGCTTTTCTAACACACTGGTGCTTCTTCGGCTAATGGCTGAGTGCACTTGAAACTTTAAGCATGAAATTCAGGAGGATGACATTTGTGATTCAAGGAGCTGGATGTAAGAAGTAAAGCGGCGGGGAGGAGACCATGAGACTGGGACTTCAGCTGAAGCTGGAGGGAAGATCTCCTCTGAAATGTTCCTCATTATCTCAAGCCAAGTGGGTCCTGAATAAAGAGTGCAGGGTTATCCTAACAAGTTTTGTTTGAGCCTCTGAGAAAGGAGAGTCAGTTTCCTTTGTCTACAACTCACATAGATATTTTGTCAGTGTGTGCTAGTGTAACAGGATGGAAATTCCTCTTGTATCTGAGGAAGGCATAAGCAAAAGGCCTAAAAATCCTATGGATATATATATTGGATGCCATGCGTGCTGGTTGGATGGCAAGGGACATGAAGATATAAGGACCCAATAAGTAGTTGACACATTCAGCAAATTTTCATAATCAGGAATCAAAAAAATCGGCCATGACCTCATTAGTGGCACATACTTGGACCTGGGAGAGTTCATTGTTGATTTGATATTTTCCTCTCCTCCGGATTTAAATTGCAAGAATTATGCTACAAAAATATTAAATAGGAGTGAATCTTTCAAAACGTTTTCTTATGTAAATACTACAGGCTTTCCTGGTAGTAAGAGTTTTAGAGGAAAGGATTATAGTCATTTTCATTTACAGAGATGATCAATTGGTAGTCCTGGAGAGGAGACTGTGCAAAGGTTAAATTGTGATATGCAGATGACCCCAGGAGTTGAAGGAGTTGCAAGAGAATATGCTACTTCTAAGGCAGTAAAGGTCATGTCAACTGAAGTATTTTTAAAGACGCTGTTACCATGCAGTCATTCCCTAATGGTCTCAGATAGCCTCTGGCTACCACTGAGAACCAACAGAAGGATGTCATTTATCACTTCCTACTTCAAACAGTAATTTATGATTTTGGTCGTGTACCCTCTTCCCCAACTCATCTTCTTGTACAAAGGGCTTCTCCCCTTGAGGCCATTCCACCCATGATCCCTGCCATACCATGTAGATCTCTCTGTAATCCATCATATCAATAAAGGAGTCACACACCACTGCTGCTTTATGTTTCTTCTCCTGATTGTTCATGGAAGTTGTGTGCCCGTTGGAAGGTTTGGAAGGTCAATACTAATGATTTGATTTTTGCAAGGGTGGATAACCATTTTATATGGTAACATTTGGCAGCCCCTGTCTCAAGTATCAATCACATCTTAGCAGTTACAAAGAAGGATAGTCTAATGAGCCCTTGTACCTAAAAATTGTTGCAAACTCCATGTTGTGTCATTTAAATCTCCTACTCACCCTACCATTGCTTTTATTTTCTTCTGACAAAGATGCTTATATTTATCTATCTCTATAAATACCTATATTTATGTACTCATATATCAATTTATTCCCATTAAATATGGGAAACAAGTCGATTCTTCGTGTGGAATAATAATGTGCTTTTATGTACTTCTTCTGTGATCCTGAGTTAGAATTTCAAAATTATATTAAAATAAAATAGCTTTGAACCTTGGAAGATCTTGTTTTAATATGTATTCTACAAATTACAGCCCATGAGGCTATAGACAAGAATGTTACCTTCCTGATTTATGACTTTATTAATATAAGAATCACTCTCAACATCCATGGTGGTAAGAATTTTCTGAGATAATGCATATGAAGTGCTTTTATTTCTATTAAACCAAAACATTTAGCTAAAATTAGTTTTGTCATCATTATTATTATTAACATGTGCTTCAAAGTCGATTTTTGTGTAATAGTCTCTAGCATCAATGTCCCAATGTCTAATCTCTCTGGAGGGCTTGTGCAAGACAGTAATAAAAAGCATACAGAGGTACATCACATTTTCAGCAATCTCAAATGGATAAAATGTGAAAAAAACAAATTGGCATAAGATACAAAAACTAGTTTAAGTGATACTGTACACTTTCAAGTGGCAAATAATCAAATTGCACTGCTTTCTTCCAGAAGATACATATTCCTGATAATAGCAGGAAATGCACAGTGTTTTGTTGTAATATTAAAATGTGGCATGTAATATGAAGTCAACTTCAGAATAACCTTCGAATCTCTTCAAATTCTCCATAAAAACAAAGGATTTAAAGTAGTAAGATATAGAACAAATCAAAAACGTAGAAGCAAAAGTAATAAAAAAATTATAGTAGAAATTCATAAAACAGGAAAGTAAATATGGGGAAAAAAATCAACCAATCCCCAAAGTTGGTTCCTTTAAAATTAAAAAGAAAAATACATTTTTAACAAGATTGATAAGATAATTATCAGCACCTAGAGAAGGTATGTGTAGAAAGAAATTACCTGTGATTGCTACTGGTTTTCTTTCAAATGGTGATGAACTGTGTTCTGAAATGCATGGTAAAATTGTTGTACATCTCTATACATATGATAAAATTCTATGCACTTTAAATGGATAAATTGTTCAGTATGTGAAAATTTAAAGGTTGTTTAAAAGAAAATACCCACAGGCAACTTCTGCTGCAATATTCATGTCAGCATATCCTCAGCGTGCAAATCTGGGAAGATCGAGTCACAGCACAGATGTCAAAAGCCACAAACTATAGCAGAAATGGACAGGAGGTAAAACAAGGCAAGAAGCCTTCAGTGCCCCTTGAGCTGGTCATTAACATGTGTCCTTACTCCAATACAAAGGTACATGAGAACTGTGAAGGAGGGACACACTCTCCCATCAACATGCAAAGCAGGCATTGGAAAGGCAATTAACAGGGCAGCCTATACTCAGGTAGATGGAGAATCTAGCAAACATTGGTAAGGCAATTCACAGATAAGTGTGGACTCGGGTAGATGAATAAACCCCTCCAACTCTAGCTGGTTTTCTGAGAATCTTTAAAAAGAAACCACTGCAAAGAGAGATTCCACTGGGAAATTATACAACAAAACAAAGAAATTCCAAGAGAAAACAAGGGAAATTTGGGTGCCCCAGAACATAGAGTGCACTCTCTTTATTACTTAGTGTCTGGTGTTGATCACAGGTAAAGAAGTTCTAGGGACTGAACTTGGTAAACATCTTCTAAATCATGTTTCTTCTACTCAACAACAGAAAAGGCAGTGGTAACACTAATCTTTTACCTATTAGCTGTCTTCATTTAATCTATACTATCACATTCTATTTTATGATGCTTGAGTTGAGACACCAAAAATATGATTTACCAATTATCACACTGTTAGGTCCCATTAATAGTATGAGGAACTAAACATTGTAATTCACAAAGAACTACAGTGCAATCACTTGTAGTAGTAGTAGTAGTAGTAGTAGTAATATTAATAACAATATAAGATGAAAATATCAACAAAGAAGAAAGACAATTACTTGGTGGCCCAAAATAAATGCAATATTTGTTAATTTCTAGCTCCATTATCTTTGGTTAATAAGCATTAAGGACAAATTCTAAAAATTCACCCACTTATCCACAGAGGACAAAAGATAAATTTTGACCATGAAAAATTACTAACACAGATACATTTATCAAAGGTTTTGGATCCATGTGCCAACTCCAGCAGCCAGTTACAAGCATTTTGCTTTCAACAAAAAAATAATAGTCATAAAAGCAAATTGTCTTTAACACAGTTTATGGTCTACTAGATCTGTAATGAATAGTAGAGAAATATGAAAGCTTAGGTAGGCACATATGTGTAAGTACGTTTGTATATGCAGAATAAATGCTTGATTTAGTTTTTGAGTAGATTTATAGGATAAAAAAACTTTCAAGAGGATTTGAGAAATCCATCACACTTGGAGGACGTTTTACCTTTGGGCAATAGGAAGGACCAATGCTGAATGTCTCTTGTGACCAACACTCAAATTACAAACATAGCATCTGTTTGTAAAGGCCGTGAATACTAGGATAAGTAAATATTTGAGGTCATACACTTAAAAATGAAAAATTATATAACACCAAATATTTATCTCTCCTGATATCTACTTCATACAATTAAAGTACTTTGAATTGTAGGTATATGTGTGTGGATTTGATTTTAATGAAAATAATCTAATGATAAAAATTAGAATAGAAAATTCTATAATGCAAGTATTTTAAAATAAGAAACTCCCATTTTGTTTTTATGCATTCCAATTAGTTATGAGCTAAACAAAACAAATTAACAATAATGTTTCAAAAGCTTTGTGTGTGATGATGGTGGTTGTACAGCAAAATTGCTCTTCAATATCCCTATGTATATTTTATTTGTAATAAAGCAAATGAGTAATCATTTGTCGACATTGAGAGCCTGAATTTTCAGCAATAAATGGCAGGAGATTCAAACTTGGAAGCAATGGATTTATGTATAAATTCAAATTCAGTACCAAATGAGTTACAGTACAGCCAAATACACCTTGAGAAATGTCTCTTAATGGCCATGCTGTACTCAGCAAGTTTCAGATCACTATTGTTTGGAGCCCCAGAGTAGAGCAGGGAATAGAACTTGGGTCTTAGCCCTATCTGCAAGATCCTTCACTTTCTAAGATCATATAGCAAACCCTCAGAGTTGTTTGATAGAACAATAATCAAATCAAACCTGTCTTCATAAAATTAACTTTAATTTTATATATACAAATAGCATTCAGCTCACTGAGAAATCGATGATAGATATATACCCGCACATCTATTGAAAGATTCAAAGTAGATGTACTGGATATTTACAGATAAATGATTTTGTAGGTAGGATTTGCAATAAAATTAAATTTAGGAAGATGACTGTCGTATGAATTACAGAAATTGAGCAAAGTTGATTGTTACTGATTTTATTATATTTATTTTTACATGTTGTCTGTAATTATTAAGAAGAAGAAATTTCTTAAATGAAAATATGAAGCTTAGATATTTCTTAGCATTTTGCTATAAGGCCACTAAAATTGTAATTTATCATTGATGTTCGTGTCATTATCCATTAGGAAGTCTCATAATAACATTCATTACACGCTTGTCACTTCCTATAAGTAAAGTATCTTTTCTATGTTTTGTTGCTGGCACTTCAGACACACACAACCTATGGATCAACCCATGGCTCCATGCCCAGGCTCGAAGCCATGAGGTCAGAGCTAGCAATGGAAGTAATGACTAAGCACTGTCTATTATTTACCTTTAGTTAGATGCTTAAAGGCTTTGAATTCAACAATTAAGCAAAGTACTTTGGGCTTCAGAGAGCCACTTAGCTTTATAGACTAATGACTGTGATAGTCAGAGAGCGCATGGGCTGTAATGAAGTTTGACTTACATAGGAATAAACTGATTGTGTCAGTATCTTATTATCCTTATGCTGCCATCTCTTTGCATAATGCCTGACACACAGCAAGTAATAAATAAATTTTGATTTATCTTGAAAGGAAGAGATAAAATCATGCAAGGGAAGAGAGAAAGGGGTTGGGGGAGGAGTAGTAGAATAAGGAAATGACATTTATCTGTTGATGCAAGGATGCAGTGGGGAAAATGGTATCTTAAAAAAGTGGTTCCAGTGTCCCAGCTCCTGGGATTCCCTCGAAATGGAACTGTTGAACTTGGCTGCACTTGTTTGGCAGTGAGCTTATCTAGGCAGGGCTCATACGACACAGCTAGAGCGATTTGCTCTGCTACATATCTCCCAAACTCCAGCAAGCTGCACCACAGATGTCCTCAGGGTAATTGCAGCAGTTCGGGAGACAAAACAAGTTGGATGCTTCAGGAACTTTCCTAGCATCTGTCTTGTCATGTGTGCTACATCCAAATGTCCCAGTTAAGACAAATAGCAGTGTTGTTCAGGTAGGTAACAGCAGGTGATAGTAGAAATAGCAAGGAAAAAAATCAGGTTTATTCAGAATGCTACCTAACACAAAGGGGATAATAAAAAAATATTGAAAGATTATCCCCGCTCCCCGCTTCCAGTGCTGCTACTCATCACCTTGAAGAACCGATACTCATCCTCTCGTTAATTCATCAAGTGCTTACCAAGCTGTACCTCATTGTCAATCAATACCTTTATAAAGCATTGTCATGTGCATGTAGGGAGTAGTTAATGAATATTAATGAAAACAAATTTGATTGCAATCTCATCTCTGTCTCCCCTTTCTTATTTTGTCCCAATATGTCGTAATCTGTGTCTCTCTAGGGTAAGACTAGTCATTCTGCATATAATGCTTTCTAGAATGAGTTATGGGTCCCATTGGCCCTTGCATTTAGTTTCTCTACCTGCATTCTGGCTCCATCTCAGGTGTCTTTCTAACTAGCCAGCAGCAAGGGGAAAGTGAGCATATATATGTTCCTTTCTTCCTCTGTTTCCCTTTCTTGTGGGAGGAAAAACTTAAGCCAAGGCTTTTTAAGCTCCCCTCTGCTTTTATTTTTATTTGTTCCTGTAATTGTAGAAAGAAATGCCTAATTTGTGGTTGAAAATGAAGATCACATTCTTTAATTCTAGTCATTGCATGAATTCAAATTGTGTGTGTGTGAGTGTGTGTTTAGTTTCTCACCTGATTCTAGTCTAGAACTTGTACACAGAAAATACATTTTGATCTGTCACTGTCTGTCTTTAAAACATCTCCAATAACCTATTTTTAATTACTCTACAGAAGTGTATCATGCTTGTGATTAGAGTGTGAGCACTATGCAGATCTGATGTAACCCGAAGATATTATATATATAAGATTATTATAATCATTTTATAGAGTTATGATGCTTTCAAAGCTTGCCAAATATTTAATGACAATGAAAAATAAAATGAATGAATTGATTTATAAAATTACTACAGGAAGTAATTTGGAAGTTTGCCAAAAGACTACTTTTCTTTGTAAGTTTCTGTGATGGTTTGTATATGAGTGGCACTATTAGATGCTGTGACCTTTAACAGGTGTGGCCTTGTTGGATTAGGTGTGTCACTGTGGGCAAGGGCTTTAATAGCCTCATCCTAGCTTTGTGGGAGCCAGTCTTCTAGCAGCCTTCAGATGAAGATGCAGAACTCTAAGGTCCTCCTGCACCATGCCTGCTTGGATGCTGTCATGCTTCCACCTTGATGATAATGGACTGGACCGCTGAACCTGTAGGCAAGCCCCAATTAAAAATTGTCCTCTAAGAGTTGCCTTGGCCATGGTGTCTGTTCACACCAGTAAAACCCTAACTAAGACAGTCTCCTTCAGTAACAAGTTTTGTCTGTAGAGCTTAATTCAAAGTCACTTTCAGACTGAACATTTCAATAACCTCCATTTCCAACAGCATGCCTCTTTTTATTTCCCAGGTGATTTACTAACTTCAGTTTGTATAATGTATTTTATACGAGTATTTTCCCAAACCAGTTGTATAAAATATATCAGAAATCAAAGATGGGTATCAGATCTTACACATAAATATACTACATATAGAACTTTAAAGAATTTTCCACCCTGCCCAATCCTTGAAATGTAAACTTTGACCTCTGTTTGCTAATAATTTACATTTAAACTTTCTTAAACCATTCCTAAAGAATTTCAATATTTAAAAAGGTTTGGTTTATACATACTCGTTTTTATTTATTTTTATGTTACCTATTATTGGATATAAGTACATTGTGATAGATGCGTGTGTATGTGAGTGCAGGGACATATGTGGATGTCAGGGGACAACTTTCAGGAATATGTTCTTTCCACCCAGTGTGTAATCCATGCACATAATTACAGACTTTAGTCTTCTGAGACAAGTGATTTTACATATCTAACTGGTCCTACGTTGTTATTGTGGTCGAGGTCAATAATTACTAATCTAGACCCATACATAATGAATAATAAGTAATAAGTAAATGAATTAAATGTTATTTATCAGTTAAACCATAACTCTCCCAGACCTGCTGAACCTTTTGTAATAAACAAAACCTGAAGAAAAGAGAGAGAGAGAGAGAGAGAGAGAGAGAGAGAGAGAGAGAGATGCTATCCAGCTTAAGTTTCATTTAACAAGTGTCTCTGTAGAAATGCAGAAGATTTTTTTTCTTGTTCAAAAGGTGTTTTGGATGAGTTTGTTATTGATTTGAAATTTAAATGAGGGCTTCCTCAGGAATGAGAGGATGCTGTTAGTCATGCATCTATTGTTTCATTTCTAATATGACCTTTGTTTTCAAATGAAAGACTCCTCCTCTTCAAAAGCTGATGGATTACACGAACAGGAGCAGCTTCTATAGTTGTGAAAGACAACTTTTGCCTTGTGTACACATTTCAGTATTTCTGATGGAAATGCTGAGATACACCCAAGGCAATTTCACCGGATTCATTGCATCAGGTTGGCCAATTTGGGAATGCACTAGTTACAGGAATTTAATAAGAAGTGTGGCTTTCTGTGCAATTTTATCATGGCTCATAATTTAAACATACTGAAAGATAAGGAAACATCCCATCGAAGAAGAAATTAAAGCAATGCAATAGTTCTCCATAGCCATACTTCAGGCTAGGCATCTACACTGATACCCACAGTATCTTCAACACATTAGTTTCTTATCACATCTTCCATACTAGTAAATGAATGATGTCTTTTATGACATTCATTTCTGTCAAGACAAAATCATAATGGAGTCTATCATAGCTAAAGCAAGCTACAAAGATGCATCCCAATCCACCATGGAAGTAGCTGGTACTTTGATACAAGTGCTGCCCTGTTATTTTACATCAAATTTAAAACCTTAAATTAACATAAGGAAATAGAATCCTTCATTTTGTGAAATACTATTTCATCCGTTCTGGGAACATTGATATAAACAGTAATAACTGTGGATTTATGTAAACATTTGGTTTTATTCATAGATAATTGTTTACTGAGCAGTGTTGTACATTTGTTTCCCTTTATGATCCATAGTTGCTAAAATGCTCAAATTTTTGCCACAACTCAGATAATTCAAAATATAAGCATAAAAATAAAACCTTAGTCAAGGTTTACAATTATGTGAGTACACATACATGCATATATACACATACCTATTTGATAACTACAGTAAGTTCAACTGCAAAACAGTTTAATAATGGATAATGGATGAATGGCTGCATGCGGAGTTAAGGCAGTTGTGAGTCATCAAACCTGGGTGCAGGAAACCTAAAGAGCTCTTACTCAAGAGAAGTGCATGTTTTTATACACTGAGTCGTCTCTCCAATTGCAGAACTAAGTTTCTGATAAAGAAAAGAAAATGTTCATGTTTACCTTGGATGTAGTATAAGTTTGGTTCCAGATTATAACAATAAGGCAAATACAACAATTGAACAAGTGAAATAAAGAAACTTGTCTCTTAATTTTTTCCAGTGAACAGGAACATTGCTTTTACTATATTGTGCTCAATTAAAGACATGATAGCATTTCCTGTAGAATGAAAAAAAAATGCTGCCCTGAGCTGGAGAGTCTCCAGATAGAAGAACCTTTGATGCTCTTCCAGAGTTTAGGAATTGGTTGCCAGAAACCCTGTCAAGTGGATCTCAACTCCCTGTAACTCCAGATCCACAGGATCCAATTCCCTATTCAAGCCTCTACAAGCACACACAGAGAAATGGTATAAATGGCATAAAAATAATTGCACATATGTGCATACACACACATACCTACACCAAATAAGCCTTTCAAAATAATTCTGCATAGGTCAATGCCATAAGTAACATGAAACTTCAAAGAGTCAAACCCATTAAAGTAATGAATAAAATCCCGTGTTGATGGCTGCTTACTCTTATGAATGGTATGTATAGAAAGTTGGGAGAGCCCTTCCGCTCGACTCGAGACTCGAGCCCCGGGCTACCTTGCCAGCAGAGTCTTGCCCAACACCCGCAAGGGCCCACACGGGACTCCCCACGGGACCATAAGACCTCTGGTGAGTGGAACACAGCGCCTGCCCCAATCCAATCCCGCGGAACTTGAGACTGCGGTACATAGGGAAGCAGGCTACCCGGGCCTGATCTGGGGCACAAGTCCCTTCCGCTTCACTCGAGACTCGAGCCCCGGGCTACCTTACCAGCAGAGTCTTGCCCAACACCCGCAAGGGCCCACACGGGACTCCCCACGGGACCCTAAGACCTCTGGTGAGTGGAACACAGCGCCTGCCCCAATCCAATCGCGCGGAACTTGAGACTGCAGTACATAGGGAAGCAGGCTACCCGGGCTTGATCTGGGGCACAAACCCCTTCCACTCCACTCGAGCCCCGGGCTACCTTGCCAGCTGAGTCGCCTGACACCCTCAAGGGCCCACACAGGATTCCACACGTGATCCTAAGACCTCTAGTGAGTGGAACACAACTTCTGCCAGGAGTCTGGTTCGAACACCAGATATCTGGGTACCTGCCTTGCAAGAAGAGAGCTTGCCTGCAGAGAATACTCTGCCCACTGAAACTAAGGAGAGTGCTACCCTCCAGGTCTGCTCATAGAGGCTAACAGAGTCACCTGAAGAACAAGCTCTTAACAGTGACAACTAAAACAGCTAGCTCAGAGATTACCAGATGGCGAAAGGCAAACGTAAGAATCCTACTAACAGAAATCAAGACCACTCACCATCATCAGAACGCAGCACTCCCACCCCACCTAGTCCTGGGCACCCCAACACAACCGAAAATCTAGACCCAGATTTAAAAACATTTCTCACGATGATGATAGAGGACATCAAGAAGGACTTTCATAAGTCACTTAAAGAATTACAGGAGAGCACTGCTAAAGAGTTACAGGCCCTTAAAGAAAAGCAGGAAAACACAGCCAAACAGGTAGAAATCATTAAAGAAAAACAGGAAAACACATCCAAACAGGTGATGGAAATGAACAAAACCATACTAGAACTAAAAGAAGAAGTAGACACAATAAAGAAAACTCAAAGCGAGGCAACGCTGGAGATAGAAACCCTAGGAAAGAGATCTGGAACCATAGATGCGAGCATCAGCAACAGAATACAAGAAATGGAAGAGAGAATCTCAGGTGCAGAAGATTCCATAGAGAACATCGACACAACAGTCAAAGAAAATACAAAATACAAAAGGATCCTAACTCAAAACATCCAGGTAATCCAGGACACAATGAGAAGACCAAACCTACGGATAATAGGAATTGATGAGAATGAAGATTTTCAACTTAAAGGGCCAGCTAATATCTTCAACAAAATAATAGAAGAAAACTTCCCAAACATAAAAAAAGAGATGCCCATGATCATACAAGAAGCCTACAGAACTCCAAATAGACTGGACCAGAAAAGAAATTCCTCCCGACATATAATAATCAGAACAACAAATGCACTAAATAAAGATAGAATATTAAAAGCAGTAAGGGAGAAAGGTCAAGTAACATATAAAGGAAGGCCTATCAGAATTACACCAGACTTTTCACCAGAGACTATGAAAGCCAGAAGAGCCTGGACAGATGTTATACAGACACTAAGAGAACACAAATGCCAGCCCAGGCTACTATACCCGGCCAAACTCTCAATTACCATAGATGGAGAAACCAAAGTATTCCACGACAAAAACAAATTCACACAATATCTTTCCACGAATCCAGCCCTTCAAAGGATAATAACAGAAAAGAAGCAATACAAGGACGGAAATCACGCCCTAGAACTACCAAGAAAGTAATCATTCAACAAACCAAAAAGAAGACAGCCACAAGAACAGAATGCCAACTCTAACAACAAAAATAAAAGGGAGCAACAATTACTTCTCCTTAATATCTCTTAATATCAATGGACTCAATTCCCCAATAAAAAGACATAGACTAACAGACTGGCTACACAAACAGGACCCAACATTCTGCTGCTTACAGGAAACCCATCTCAGGGAAAAAGACAGACACTACCTCAGAGTGAAAGGCTGGAAAACAATTTTCCAAGCAAATGGACTGAAGAAACAAGCTGGAGTAGCCATTTTAATATCGGATAAAATCGACTTCCAACCCAAAGTTATCAAAAAAGACAAGGAGGGACACTTCATACTCATCAAAGGTAAAATCCTCCAAGAGGAACTCTCAATTCTGAATATCTACGCACCAAATGCAAGGGCAGCCACATTCATTAGAGACACTTTAGTAAAGCTCAAAGCATACATTGCACCTCACACAATAATAGTGGGAGACCTCAACACACCACTTTCTTCAAAGGACAGATCGTGGAAACAGAAACTAAACAGGGACACAGTGAAACTAACAGAAGTTATGAAACAAATGGACCTGACAGATATCTACAGAACATTTTATCCTAAAACAAAAGGATATACCTTCTTCTCAGCACCTCACGGGACCTTCTCCAAAATTGACCATATAATTGGTCACAAAACAGGCCTCAATAGATACAAAAATATTGAAATTGTCCCATGTATCCTATCAGACCACCATGGCCTAAGACTGATCTTCAATAACAACATAAATAATGGAAAGCCAACATTCACGTGGAAACTGAATAACACTCTTCTCAATGATACCTTGGTCAAGGAAGGAATAAAGAAAGAAATTAAAGACTTTTTAGAGTTTAATGAAAATGAAGCCACAACGTACCCAAACCTATGGGACACAATGAAAGCATTTCTAAGAGGGAAACTCATAGCTCTGAGTGCCTCCAAGAAGAAACGGGAGACGGCACATACTAGCAGCTTGACAACACATCTAAAAGCCCTAGAAAAAAAGGAAGCAAATTCACCCAAGAGGAGTAGACGGCAGGAAATAATCAAACTCAGGGGTGAAATCAACCAAGTGGAAACAAGAAGAACTATTCAAAGAATTAACCAAACGAGGAGTTGGTTCTTTGAGAAAATCAACAGGATAGATAAACCCTTAGCTAGACTCACTAAAGGGCACAGGGACAAAATCCTAATTAACAAAATCAGAAATGAAAAGGGAGACATAACAACAGATCCTGAAGAAATCCAAAACACCATCAGATCCTTCTACAAAAGGCTATACTCAACAAAACTGGAAAACCTGGACGAAATGGACAAATTTCTGGACAGATACCAGGTACCAAATTTGAATCAGGATCAAGTTGACCATCTAAACAGTCCCATATCACCAAAAGAAATAGAAGCAGTTATTAATAGTCTCCCAACCAAAAAAAGCCCAGGACCAGATGGGTTTAGTGCAGAGTTCTATCAGACCTTCAAAGAAGATCTAATTCCAATTCTGCACAAACTATTTCACAAAATAGAAGTAGAAGGTACTCTACCCAACTCATTTTATGAAGCCACTATTACTCTGATACCTAAACCACAGAAAGATCCAACAAAGATAGAGAACTTCAGACCAATTTCTCTTATGAATATCGATGCAAAAATCCTCAATAAAATTCTCGCTAACCGAATCCAAGAACACATTAAAGCAATCATCCATCCTGACCAAGTAGGTTTTATTCCAGGGATGCAGGGATGGTTTAATATACGAAAATCCATCAATGTAATCCATTATATAAACAAACTCAAAGACAAAAACCACATGATCATCTCGATAGATGCAGAAAAAGCATTTGACAAGATCCAACACCCATTCATGATAAAAGTTTTGGAAAGATCAGGAATTCAAGGCCCATACCTAAACATGATAAAAGCAATCTACAGCAAACCAGTAGCCAACATCAAAGTAAATGGAGAGAAACTGGAAGCAATCCCACTAAAATCAGGGACTAGACAAGGCTGCCCACTTTCTCCCTACCTTTTCAACATAGTACTTGAAGTATTAGCCAGAGCAATTCGACAACAAAAGGAGATCAAGGGGATACAAATTGGAAAAGAGGAAGTCAAAATATCACTTTTTGCAGATGATATGATAGTATATATAAGTGACCCTAAAAATTCTACCAGAGAACTCCTAAACCTGATAAACAGCTTCGGTGAAGTAGCTGGATATAAAATAAACTCAAACAAGTCAATGGCCTTTCTCTATACAAAGAATAAACAGGCTGAGAAAGAAATTAGGGAAACAACACCCTTCTCAATAGTCACAAATAATATAAAATATCTTGGCGTGACTCTAACTAAGGAAGTGAAAGATCTGTATGATAAAAACTTCAAATCTCTGAAGAAAGAAATTAAGGAAGATCTCAGAAGATGGAAAGATCTCCCATGCTCATGGATTGGCAGGATCAACATTGTAAAAATGGCTATCTTGCCAAAAGCAATCTACAGATTCAATGCAATCCCCATCAAAATTCCAACTCAATTCTTCACCGAATTGGAAGGAGCAATTTGCAAATTTGTCTGGAATAACAAAAAACCTAGGATAGCAAAAAGTCTTCTCAAGGATAAAAGAACTTCTGGCGGAATCACCATGCCAGACCTAAAGCTTTACTACAGAGCAATTGTGATAAAAACTGCATGGTACTGGTATAGAGACAGACAAGTAGACCAATGGAATAGAATTGAAGACCCAGAAATGAACCCACACACCTATGGTCACTTGATCTTCGACAAGGGAGCTAAAACCATCCAGTGGAAGAAAGACAGCATTTTCAACAATTGGTGCTGGCACAACTGGTTGTTATCGTGTAGAAGAATGCGAATCGATCCATACTTATCTCCCTGTACTAAGGTCAAATCTAAGTGGATCAAGGAACTTCACATAAAACCAGAGACACTGAAACTTATAGAGGAGAAAGTGGGGAAAAGCCTTGAAGATATGGGCACAGGGGAAAAATTCCTGAACAGAACAGCAATGGCTTGTGCTGTAAGATCGAGAATTGACAAATGGGACCTAATGAAACTCCAAAGTTTCTGCAAGGCAAAAGACACCGTCAATAAGACAAAAAGACCACCAACAGATTGGGAAAGGATCTTTACCTATCCTAAATCAGATAGGGGACTAATATCCAACATATATAAAGAACTCAAGAAGGTGGACTTCAGAAAATCAAATAACCCCATTAAAAAATGGGGCTCAGAACTGAACAAAGAATTCTCACCTGAGGAATACCGAATGGCAGAGAAGCACTTGAAAAAATGTTCAACATCCTTAATCATCAGGGAAATGCAAATCAAAACAACCCTGAGATTCCACCTCACACCAGTCAGAATGGCTAAGATCAAAAATTCAGGTGACAGCAGATGCTGGCGTGGATGTGGAGAAAGAGGAACACTCCTCCATTGTTGGTGGGTATGCAGGCTTGTACAACCACTCTGGAAATCAGTCTGGCGGTTCCTCAGAAAACTGGACATAGTACTACCGGAGGATCCAGCAATACCTCTCCTGGGCATATATCCAGAAGATGCCCCAACAGGTAAGAAGGACACATGCTCCACTATGTTCATAGCAGCCTTATTTATAATAGCCAGAAGCTGGAAAGAACCTAGATGCCCCTCAACAGAGGAATGGATACAGAAAATGTGGTACATCTACACAATGGAGTACTACTCAGCTATTAAAAAGAATGAATTTATGAAATTCCTAGCCAAATGGATGGACCTGGAGGGCATCATCCTGAGTGAGGTAACACATTCACAAAGAAACTCACACAATATGTATTCACTGATAAGTGGATATTAGCCCCAAACCTAGGATACCCAAGATATAAGATATAATTTGCTAAACACATGAAACTCAAGAAGAATGAAGACTGAAGTGTGGACACTATGCCCCTCCTTAGATTTGGGAACAAAACACCCATGGAAGGAGTTACAGAGACAAAGTTTGGAGCTGAGATGAAAGGATGGACCATGTAGAGACTGCCATATCCAGGGATCCACCCCATAATCAGCATCCAAACGCTGACACCATTGAATACACTAGCAAGATTTTATTGAAAGGACCCAGATGTAGCTGTCTCTTGTGAGACTATGCCGGGGCCTAGCAAACACAGTAGTGGATGCTCACAGTCAGCTAATGGATGGATCATAGGGCTCCCAATGGAGGAGCTAGAGAAAGTAGCCAAGGAGCTAAAGGGATCTGCATCCCTATAGGTGGAACAACATTATGAACTAACCAGTACCCCGGAGCTCTTGACTCTAGCTGCATATATATCAAAAGATGGCCTAGTCGGCCATCACTGGGAAGAGAGGCCCATTGGACTTGCAAACTTTATATGCCCCAGTACAGGGGAACACCAGGGCCAAAAAGGGGGAGTGGGTGGGCAGGGGAGTGGGGGTGGGTGGATATGGGGGACTTTTGGTATAGCATTGGAAATGTAAATGAGTTAAATACCTAATAAAAAATGGAAAAAAAAAAAAAGAAAGTTGGGAGAATTCAAATTTCTTAAAATAGAGCAATAATACCATTTATTTTTTCAATAAAGTCTTTGAATTTTCATGGACTATTTCGCTATAGTATATAAGGCCGTTTGATAACACCCTAACCATAGAACATTTTTAACTCTATTATTCTTATTTCTCCATTTTATTTCATCAATGTTCTGAACTTTTTCACCACCTCAAGAAAATGGTTTCTTTGACAGTACATAAGAAGCAACTCTCCACCCCCTCATGTTTTAACATTTCTCTGGAATTTAGTAGTATCTTCATATTTCATGTCTAATTCCAGTTCTCTTATGGATCTATACACAATATATCTTCCAGTGATAATGGAATCATTCACAGAAATTCACAAGGGTTAGAATCAACATCTTCTCAAGGTCTGTCAATACTGACATTTGTTCAACTCCTGTGGCTCATCAACATCTAGCATGACTTCAAGAATTCTGTAACCTTTCCTCAAGATTTTTACTTTCAGTTTTCTTCACCCAGATCCTTCAGAATAATCATTATGTACAGAATCTACACCCTTACAAAATGTACTCCTTATGGAATAAGACTTCAACATTGATAGTACTTTTTGATCTTGGGATTCATAGTAACAGACTAATAAAAGGCAATGTCAACTCATTGCACATATCATTGAGAGTTCTTACACGTTCAGGTATCTTATGCAGAGCAAGATATTTTTGAAGGCTTGGTCAATAATAAAAGTCATCAGACAGGAATCTACATTTAAAAATGAAATCTGAGGGACCTGCTTTTCTCAGCATTTGGCTAAAATATTTTTACTCACTACAACATGTTATAAACAAGGTATCATCTAGCCTGAACATATATGTTCCACATACAGAGCTCAAGCATATTATACTTAGAACAGCTGTTGACCTAAAGTTTATTAGTATAAATTTTAACTGTCCTATAGTAGTCTCTGAATGGCAACTGAACATTGGCTTCTGTTCATTTCACTATTAGCCTTGCTTGATGAAGGGGTACTTCAAATCTTAAGTTTATAAA
Source organism: Mus musculus (assembly GCF_000001635.26). Taxonomy (NCBI): domain Eukaryota; kingdom Metazoa; phylum Chordata; class Mammalia; order Rodentia; family Muridae; genus Mus; species Mus musculus. The sequence continues at coordinate 141,386,131 of NC_000069.6, forward strand.
ATCGTGTCTGTACTTTCATATTTCATCTTTGTAACTACTTACAGACACAGGTACTTACTTACACCTTATCCCCCAAAATTAAGACCCCATATCTAAAACTAAAATTCCAAGAAAGCAGAAGCGAAGCAGCTCCCCCCTACCTTAGAGATCCAGTGACTACCGAAAGAGACAACATATCCGAACGTTTTGGAAAATGCTATCTGAAAAAAATAACTACCCATCCCAGTTTTCCCCGAATGAACCCTCCTTCTCCTCTCTTATTAGCTACTAAAGCCCCAGTTTGAAGCAGATAATCTTAATTCTTGGTTCAGTCTTTAACTCTGGCCGTTGAGTGATTGTGTCTTGTGTCCTGATCACACTGTACTGTGTATTGATAAATTATAGTCAGTGTAGACACACTCCCTCTCTGGCCTTATATAAAGCCTTCACTAGCTTTTTGAAGTCCTTTAAACACTCATTCTTTCTCTCTTCCTACAAACATCATTCTCACTTATACGATGGATTCCAATAAAATCTCAGTTTTGCAGAGGAAGTTACAGATCCTTGGTTGGGTTATGCCATTTTTCCAGATTGTTGGAAGTGTTAAGAGTATGGATCTGGACTTTTGTTTTGACATTGTATCATGGCAACTCGATAATCATTCTGTGCTTTGTTTCCACTGCTGGAGCTGTCATTCTAGCAAGTGAGCCTGTGATTATACATTTTTCTGTTCTCATTCATGCTTTATAGAGCAGACAGTATCCCTTTTAACACCCAGGTAACTACCTACATTAATTTATTAAAAATATTAATAGTAGTGCCTTCAAGAGTCAACACGTATAATAATCCTATAAGCAGTTTTAGCTTAAAATGTTAAATTTTTTCAGTAAATTTGTCCTAAAATCCCTGTTCAAAATTGTAACTCTGCCATATTCCATCCCAGTTTTCTCTCATTTTTAGCCCCACTTATTATTCTTTCTACTGAAGATCACTTTGCATATGGTTCATTTATATTTTATCAAATTCTTTTTCTCCCTTTGCTAAAAATAAGGTCTGAAATGAAGTGTTTGGTTTGTTTTATTATCACACAGGACAACATAGTACATGGAATGTAGTAGAAATTTAGTGAATAATTACAAAATCAATTAATTTTATTGAGTACTGTAATAAAAAATAACTATCACAAGAAAACCATTGTAAAAATCAGAATGTTTACTATAAGGAATAAGGGTATGAAAGCAATACGGAAATTATACCAAAGCGAAGCATACATATGCGGTAAGCAAGGGTCAGTTAGAGGGCTTAACTGGTAGGAACTTGGCACAGAGTCAAAACTCTGCTTGCAATTCTCAGGAATTCGCTGGGGAAGGAGAAAAATAACACTCACAGTTTGCCCTCAGTCCTCCACATGTGCATGATGGCACATGTGACCTCCCCCACATACATACAATAAAAAATGTATGTTTAGAAAAAGAGGTAAGCCAACTAGATAAACAGTAGGCTTGAATCTTTATCATGTACAAAGATTCAACTGACTGCAAATACCTGAGATGTAGAAAACTTACATTCTAAAATTATGGTATATATATACCATATATATATATATATATATATATATATATATATATATATATATATATATATACATATAATATATATATATATATATCTGAAGAATAAGCTGGTTGTATGATTTGTTAAATGCAACCTACAGAATATATTAGCCCCATATTCTTTTCATAAGACATAATTGTTTATAAGATAACATCAAACAGATTTATAATACAGCATTGTAATTTTTGAAGGCAAAATTGAATTTAAACTTTTGCTAGTTTTGGCATTTATGAAATTCATTTATAAACTAATGGTCATTCCTTCTGAACAGGTCTTATATAGTACTAACCAATCAACTGTTTCCATCTAATCTAAGTACCAATATGATGCATATAAAAACTATAGAATAGTAAGGCATCACCTTGAACAACATTCATAGAGGATAATGAGAAAATATAATGATAAGCTATAAAATGCAGGGATGTTCTATACCAAATGTTTGATGAGTTTAAGCCTTTTGTATTTGCAAACCATCCATTAAATGTTAAAGATTGATCTTTAGAGCTAGCTTAGTATAAAGGTTTCTCTGATACTTTACAATGTACAAGAGGGGAAATCTCACTTTAGAATAACTATAAATGAAATAGAAAGGTCATTTAAGAATATAAGTTTGAAACATAACAGAGCAGAAACACTAGCTTTTAAGAATATCAAGTTGTTCATAAAATTCAGTTTGAAAGAGTGTCTGCAACATCATGCAATTCCAGTTCCCAATGTCATACTTTAATAAAGGTTATGATGGCAGCAAGTATGTCTCAACAACCTACTTATAAGTAAAATTACACATGCATTAAACGTATACACCCATTTCTTAAGAAAATCACCAATCACATAAGAAAGAGTAATGATAATATGTGCCTTTTAGTGTGTATTTTATAATTTTACCAGTCTGGGGAAATTATTAGCATGACTCCCAAGAAAATTACTAAATAGATCTGAAAAAAATTGACTGGTAACACTGCTAAAAAGTGCAGGTTAATGAAAGATATTATACTTTCATTTTGATTCATAGAATTTGTGTTTTCATTTTTAGAAAAAGTGATGGGTTTTGTATTTTGTTTTTAGGTACATCACATTGACTTCTCAGTCACGTTTGTCTTCCATTCACACTTTGCTGAGAAAATAGAACTTCCTATAAACTTTAAAACACTTATTAGCCTAATTCTACATATTTCATGAAAGGTTCACCTTCAATAAAGTTATCAAAGATCAACCTCTAACCTTCTGGATGACAGGCATTCAAGTAACCATCCTAGACACTGTCCCTTTCTCTTCTGTTTTATTATATATTTTTTTAAACGATACCTTCACTATGTGTACCATGCAAACGCTCTAATGTTCACCCCTTTTAAACCTATTTCCCATGAAGCTATACATTTTTAGTCATCCAATTCCTTTCATTTCTAATTATCATATTTATTAAAAGTAATTAAAAATATCCTTAGTTTTGCAGCATCCCGTCGATCCATTCTTGACTGCACACTACTGCTAAAGTCCCTCAAATGTTGTTGATCTGTGAATGTGGCATTAACTTGGCTCCACATGAGTGTCCTTTAATAGAACTGATCACATCCTCTTCAACATACTCTTCTCACCTGGCATATAACACGTGCCTTTCATTCTCTTGTCCATAGACTTCTCTTGATGGTCATTTTTAGTCTTCCCTGTTTTTAACAGTTACTTCTACAACCCAGAGCTTACATCTCAGGCATTATTTTCAAAACTCACTGGGTATCATTTATTCCATTTCATACCTTTACAAACTTTATAAAATGTTAACTCCCAAACCTCTATCTGTAGCCTCAACTTCCTTCTGGCTCACATACCCATCTGCTTCATTTAGGTCTCTAGTGGAAAATTTAATTGCTAGGTGAAAATTAACAACTCTAGAAACCAAGTAGCCGGCTTCCAGTTCATTTCCAACAAAACTATACCTCCTTCCCTCATTTTCTTCCAAAAACATTATTGTTTCATTGACACTACATTAAAATTATGGATTTTTTTTACTCTTCCTTTATCTTATATTTTGTACAAAATAAAACACAGTGAAATGCAACACAGTGCAGTGGTTTAAAAATACAATTATATCCTTTAAATAATGGTTTCTTGTGCTGCTGTCATCATTGCCCTGATCCTGACTATCTCCATTTTTTAAATTTCTAAAACGTTCCTCTAACTGACCTGTCAGGGTTTCCTCTTTCCTATAACCTAATCTCCACAGAGACAAATAAACCACGCGTTTTGGTACTGAATTGCAATCCTATGCTCAAAGTCTCTAAGTTGCTCCTACCTCATCCATAATAAAAGACAACATCCTGAGCACCCCTTAAATCTGGTACCCAGAGGCTCTGAGCTCTGAACTCCTTACTCCACTCTGCTTTTTTTTTCCTTCCCATGTGTACTGGCCTCCTTACGAACTTTACAACAAATGTTTAATCCCCAGATGCTGTAATTGCTACTTTTTAAAAATAGTGCAATCTGTGGTGTTTATGCACATCTTCATACGTACATGGGAAGTGGGTTCTGATGCGTGAGTGTGTGTGTGTGTGTGTGTGTGTGTGTGTGTGTGTGTGCGTGCATGCACGCGCATGACTGTGCTTGTAGGTGTGTGTGTGTGTGTGTCCATAGATAGTTAATATCAGGCATTCTTTCCAATAGCTCCCAATTAAATTTTGAAGAGAGGGCCTCTCACTCTACCCAAATCCATTAATTCCAACTAATATGACTAAGCAACTTGCTCCAGAAATCCTATGCTTCTGAAGTGCTGAAATTGCTGGTGGTCACCATTTATGCCTGGTTTTTGTGTAATATTTCTTCTACATAAACAGTTGATCCCAGTACGTAGTTTCATACTGTCTCTGTTCTATTTTCAGTATGTCATTCAAGACCATGTTGATTCTTAACCAACAGAAAAATACATCCATTCAATATATCCCACAAATTTTTTTCAGTAATGCACCACCATTGGGAACATGCTATAAGCCTTTCTTTATATGATAATGATACGCAAAGGTGGAAATGTCATTTTACTCATCGTTTCATCTTCGATAATAAGAACAAGTCCTGGGTCAATTGCAAGATTCACAAGTCTTGGTAAAGAGTACATGTACAATGTATATTTATCAAGTCCGTGCAGTTTATTACATTTCACAGACAAAGTCACTTTTGACTCATTAAATTCAGCCAACTCTTTTTCAAGATCTAGATTTCTAAATGAGAGAAAAGTCAGTGTGGAAACATATACTTCTTATTTTCAATAGATGCCTTTTCAAACAGTTCTCTTGGTATGACCATCCCTTTTAATTCTCCCCTTGGTCTACTACTCACTGACCGCATGCAGTGAAAAACTTACCAGAATACTGCTCTTTACCTGAATGAACGTCTAAATACACCAACATGATAAGGATTGCTCATAGTTGACCCCAGCATTCAGAGAACAAAGGAAACATGTGCTGGGCTCAAGTACAAATGGGGCAGTCAAATCTGCTCTGGATAGAACAGTAGAAAAATAAGGCAATGCCTTCTTAGCATTTAAAGCAGCAAGGAAAAATTAGTCTCAAGTTTTTTGCGAGAAGTTTCCTTGAAATACTTTAATTCCAGGCAGGAAATCAAACACATGAGGGCTGATTTCACCTATAATCAGGTAAGCAGCTCTCTCTGAGCATAGTCATTTTACTGTACTCTTTCTCACGGATAAATGATTGTCTGAGTGTCGAATACTTGGAAGCTAGCTCGATATACTCTGAAGCAGGGTCTAACAATAGTATCTCAAAAGAATCATAGCAAATATTTCAGGTTTATTGGCCACATTCCATTTCTATCATATTTTTTAACCACCTTTTAAAAAATGTTAAGCCAACATAGTTCTGGGAATTCATAAAAACGAAATCTATTCTAGATTTGTCCACTTGGTCATGATTTGCCAACTTATGTTTTAGACGTTAACATCTTTTGTAATAAGAAAAGTAGGTCAACTGTAAGATTCCAGGAATCCATGAGAGGAAAAGATGGGATATTTAGCAGGAGAATCAAAAGTTAACAACTAAGTTAAGAATGGTCTAGCTAAGTAGCAATCAGCTTCAGGCAGGAAAGGTGGAAATGGAAAGCACCAACCAGTTACATAAACCATCATTTGCTGGTTTATATAATAGATGAGTGTCTGCAGATGGATGAAGACATAGTATAAAGCAGATTTAACAGCAGGTAAAAGAAGACCTGAAAACTAACAATAAAGGCATGAATCTTATTTACGTCCTATGGAAAATACAATGTGTATTGATTTTTCTATGGGAATATCCCACAGAAGAAGACCAGTGAGCTTAACATTTTGAGATTTACATTTTTATAATGTGTATTTATATTTCTATTGAAGAAAGAGCATATTAATCTACTTATACTGGAATTACAGATGTAGCAAAGGAGAAAGTAGGCAAGTGCCCTGGAACCACAAAGTTTTCATTGAAGTTGGGAAGTGATAACTACAAACAAGCTTTACACACACACACACACACACACACACACACACACACACACCACACACACACACACACACACACACACACACACACACAAAGAACTTACCAAACAAAGCCTTTGCTTTGTCCTGAAAATTACACACAGAATCTGCATGTGAAACAGAACTCCATCTTGAAGTAAGTTATCTGTATCTGAGGGTGAGGTGCATTATTAAGATGCACCCAAGAGACAGAGGAATCTTGGAAGGTGTTGAGTTAGCATCCCAACAAAGAGAAGGGTAATGGGAAATGATACAGCAGTAGAGAACTCAGGAATGTAAGGATCAGAAAGAAGCCCTATGTAGAGCGCGTTAAGAAGGGGCAGGATATTATGGAAAGAGACATCTCATCTTCCAAGCTCCATGTGGCCGATACTTTGCTAGAAGTGAGAGATACTGTCAGAAATAATGAGCTTTGCCATCACTGTGTGCACAGGCACATTCAGGTGGTATCATTGCAATTATAAGGAGAATTCTATGAAAAACAAAGACTTATTCAGTTTCCATATAAGACAGAGACTGTGACAAGAGTATCATAATAAAAGTACTCAGAGCACATTTGTCGAGTTTGCTTTAAAGTGTGTGCTTTACAAAGAACTCAAATTGATCTCAGAGAAGTTGAGATGTGTATTAAGTTCAGGCTGAGTATCCATTATCCAGAAACACCAAAAGAAAAATTGTTACAGACTTGGTAAAAATTTTCATATTTTGGAATAGCTTTATAAACACAGTAAGATATCTTAAGGACAGGACCCAAGTTGAATAAGAAATTGATATGTGTTTTGGGTATACTGCATAAACATAACCCCAAAAGCAATTTTGTTCAACACTTTAAATGAATTTGTTTTGGAAACAAAGTTTGAGGGTGCAGTGCTGTGCTGAGATCTTTCAGACTTTGAAACATCCTGTTTTTCAGGTTTGGAGATCAGGATGATCCACTTTTACAATCACTTGCTAAAGTCCAACTGTATATTCACCTCAGTACTGAAAGTCACTAAGAGATAAGGCTCTGGATCATCCTGTTCTCATGCCAACAACTGCAGAAGTCAGCACATAGAACACTATTTGGGTGAGCATTCCATTCCAGGGTCGTATTTGGTATGTTATGCCATGACTCAATTTAGTGTCCATGAGGTCTCAGAACCACTGCTCTCACACCTGAACACAATCCTTTATGAATCATTGATGGCTGATTAAAATGAATCTGCAACAGAGCTTAGCAAAATAAGCAAAGCCTCCAGACTTGATGAGTTTGAACTTATTACCCAGGATCTAAAACAAAATACGGTATTTTCTCTGATCTTTTGTTTGTTTGTTTGTTTGTTTGTTTGTTTTAATTTCCTATTCTCTTCAAGTTTGGGTGTAGATTACTAAGTCTACTATGGCAACTCACAGCAAAAACAAATGCGAATGATGATACTGCTACATTTGAAGCATAGATAACATTTGCACACATTACGGGGTTGAAGTGGCAGAAGGACATACATATAGTGTATAAGTACAGAGGATTCTAATGCTTTAATAATTATTTAGTCGTTCTCCTAGTCTGAATATTTTCCCCAGCATGTAAATCATTTTCCAAGGCTTGTATGGAATGTGCCTATTATCCGTTGTGATTTTTAGAATGTTTTGTCACTTGCAAGCCATCTTGAAGGTCTACAAAGAGAATGATTAATATTTTAGATCAGAAGTGCCAGCGTGCTGCTCTAGACTGTCATTCCAGCAGGGCATTTGAATGTGGTCGTGGGATGTGACTGGAGCAGAGACCTCAGGTTAATATCTACTGTCTTTCACTTTCAATTTAAACTGTAGATTAAAGATGATTTGCTCTTTTTGAACATGACAGAGACCTTTGGAGATGAAATGTCTTTAAGCCAATTTGGTTGCTGAAGTTGTTGGGCTGGAATCCCTGAGGGTAAACATTATGGCGACTGCTGAGAAATGCCTCTCAAGTTCCCAGAAATGACTGCTTTTCAACACAGCAGTGACAGACAAGAATATCAAAACAGCACTCAGCATCACTCCCATCCTGTACTAACCGATCTACTCATGCCAAGAGAAGGTTTCTCTAAGCAAATGAGACAAGAAAGATATACATATATGTGCTTGCACATGAACTCACACACACTGTACACTTCTATCTATTGATTGTCAGGCAGGTTTTTTTTTTCTCTCTTGAAAGCATGCTATTCATCTTTATCCACCTTAGTTTTAAATCCAGAACCGCTCAAACCTTAATGTGTGTTAGACTTAGCTCAATACAACTATGGGCTGACAACATTCTGATGTGAGCTTACAAAAACAACTCTTTAAACTCCAGTATGGAGAATCAATATAAACTCAACAACAGAATCTAGGTGTTATGATGTGGATCTAGTCTGTGATTTAAGAAAAAGTCATTCTTCTACCAATTCGTATGCAGATTGATTTTTCCCACTGTTACAGAGCTCTGCATATTCTAGGTGCTTAAGATATGATTGCTTTTGGATACATCATTTATATTGGTTTTATTTAATCATATGAATGAAGGATACATCTCCTCAAAGTTTCTGTGGATAAATCAAAGCATACATAGCCTGAAAGAGCAAGAGGCATCTAAGTGTTAGAAGGCAAACTCCATTTAGTGACTGTGTCACTTGCATGTCATCATTAAAATTCTCCAGGAACTTAAGGTTTCAGCGGGTCCTCAACACAGTCCAATTGTCAGACAAAAATGCTGATAGGATTTAAAACATCAGTAAAAATTAGAGACAATATATTTAAAAAAGACAATAGTGGGACCATGCCAAGCCAGTAGTGCATGAAGGGTCACAGTGGTTTCTTATGATGCCCTCCTAGTAAGGTAGTGGGAATGGGAAAGGCTAGCAGGGGACAAAGGTCAGCAGGGGGAAGGGTCAGCAGGAGGAAGGGTCAGGGGAGTTTGACTGTAAAATTTGCAGTAAGGACAAACAAGTGAAATTGTGTCATGCATTTGCATTCCACCCTAATTTCATTCCAGGCTTCATTTCCTCTCTCCTCCTTCCTATCCTCACTCCATTTGTGCAATACCTTGTGTTAATTGAATCACAAACATGCCTGGAGTAAATGTTATAATCCGCTTATGTTTATTTCAATGATATTTTGCAAGGGTAACCCGTATTATTTTGGCCTTGCAGATGTTAAAATAAATAAATAAGTAAAATAAACAATCCCACATCTACCTACAACCCTAGCCGGAGGAGGGATAACTCATTTTAAACAGTAAATATACATTAAGAGTACCTAAGTGGGGAAACCTAGGTTCTAAAAAAAATACTTAATGTTTTAATGTTCTCAATGGCTTCCTATCACTTTAAATCGACGCATGACATTGTTTCTCATACCTGAATTGCAGTTAGATATACGTCTTTGACCTCTACAGCTTCCAGTCCCAAGTTCTATCAGTGGCACCACCAGAAAGCCATTGTGGTGACACCTTCATGTGGAATGTGTGTGGCATTACTTCTTGTCTGTCTCTGCCAGACACATAATGATCTCCAAAGCCCCAAATCTTATACTTCAACTTAAAGCTAAAAGAAGCTAACAGTAGTTTAAATTGCAATACTTTAGAAGATGTATATTGAAATACTACAACTTATAAAAATAATTTTCAAAATTATCTATGCTCTGAATATATCCCCAGATTCATTTCCTGCCCCCTCCCCTTATTTATTCCTCACTTGAATGAATTCCTGAAGGATGCAAAAGGCACACAAAGCTGGACCTAAAAAAGTTGTATGCAAACATGAGCTATGTGTGTTAGACCGTTTATGCTGGCAAGTGGGAGGAAGAGATTTTGTTGAGTGATAAAGACCAAGGATAACAGTGGAGTGGGATCTGAGAATAATAAACATTAAGAACCCCGATAGCTGACATTTAAAATGTTTACAAACCACAAAATTTCCATTAACATAAGCAGTGTTATTATAAAGCAATAAGGCACAGCATAAAGAGATACACATACACAAACAATGTCTACATGCTTCCTGTATCAGAACAAATGAAAGTAGCTAACCTCTGGGAGTCTATGAGGATGATTCTACTTGCTTGAATTTCTTTAGAATAGGGACAAGGAGAGGTCAGAAAATTCTTAAATCATGTTGGCATTTTCTTTTAAGAGTGCAAATAAGTTCTCCCATAAAATATTGTGCTCCAGGACTTCCTCGTAGTATAGGCAATTCCTACAAAATGCCTCGTATATTAAAATATTGAACTCTGATAACATCTTTAAATTATTTTCTTAGATCCCAACAAAATATATTAGTTTAATGCAGATCCCTTGATTTTTCTAATCGTGTCTGTTAATCTGTAAACTTTGTACTTTACAGTGGCCCTCCCAGCCATTAGTGTCAATTAGGAAGGCTCTCCCTTAGACCAGATGGTACTGAAGGAACAGAACAAAGAACGGGAATAAAATGTGCTTCTGAAACCTTCCTACACACCACTTTAAAACAAAGCTGTTTTTTTATACGTATATAAATGCTAAGAATTGAGAACATAGCACCTTGTAGCTAGCATACTGAAACTCAAGCAAGTCACAGTAAAAGAATTCACTAATGGCTCACCTCCCAGAAGCATAGAAAGTTCCTGTGCACATAAAATAATTAGGGCAGTTCTTGGGTGTGTGGAATTTTAACCCTCTGCCATTTGCAAATGAAGAATTTGTAAATCTTTATTTCCTTGGGTCCCCTTGGAACTGGTCCCTAGAACAGAAAAAAAAAAATCTAAATCCTCACATCTTTGAAAAGTCCTGGTGTCTCACTAACTGAGATCTCCTCCTTAATGTGAGGGAAGAATTGGTCATCACTAAAATATCTTTCTTAGCATACTGACAGTTGTCAATGAGTGAATGAATGAATGAATGAATGAACATCTCCTGTGTTATTAGTCTAAACTCTCCAGCATACTTCAATAGCTTTCTCTTCATATGGTCTTACATTGGTTTCCTTCTAGAAGATGAGCTGAAGAAAATGAATTAAGTTTAATAATTCTTTGGAAACTTTCCAGGAACTGTAAGCTGTGGGGTAAAGTGAGACAGGAAAGAACTATCTCAGAGCATGCTGATGTCCAGCTTGTCATGGCCATTGCCATAGTGTAGTGGATAGCTCAGATGACCTATGGACTTATGGGAAACTCCTTAAAAGAAACCAGATTCCCCTCACCTAAGGATCAAGGAAACTGTTTATCTGCTGATGGCTGTTTATCCGTGCCTTGAGTCTCTGTTTGAAATTAACAATTAGAGGTATCTAACTCACTCCTCTAATTCACCTGTCAGGAGATCAGGAAAGACAGCCACAGGGATTTATAGGTGGAATCCACTGATCTGTGCAATGTGGAACTTACAGAGGACACACAGGCAAAATTCCTTTCTACAAAGCATCAGACTTCATAAGCTCAATCTTATACAGCAAAACAAAGATAGATTAAAATGTGACAGAATAACCCAAAGTCAGTTTGACTGTAAAATTGAGACAGATTACCTACACAGTATGCACGTGTGCACAGGTAGATATAACATCCTTTATGCACCAGTGAACAAACACTTAGAATCACGTCATTCTGATTTCCCTCATCTAATTCAATCGAATCAAGGTCAACTATCATAAAATATTAGTTTGAAAAAGATGATCTTCCATGTCTGCCATCAACCTGATCAAAATGAATTGAAGTTGTATGGCATTTGAGACAGCTCAAAGCTACTTCTTTAGTTCCGTGACAGCCATAGACTGCTCCTACATTGGAAATACTTTTGAACCCTTTTAATTACTGCTGCCCCCTTATATTTCCAGCCAATTTTTAGGAGCCATCTACTCAAGAAACAAATTGAAAACATATTATTTGTATCCAAAAGTAAGAAGTTAACTCCACCTTGGCACATGAATGGCTCTAGAACTTTCTGTGCTCATCAACATTGTTTACAAGAATAGCATCTGCAATAACTTGTTGTTTTCCCGGAATGGTCCCACATGTCTTTGTGACTGCACCTCCCTATGGGGAGCATTCAGAGCTCTCTGTATGAAATGACTGAGACTCTGAGGTTTGAAAGAGAGGCATGCACTGAGTAGGAGGTTTTGGATAGAAGAAATTATCTGAGATGGTGTATTAGTACATGATTATCCTTGAAGTCCACAGGCCCATATGGCCCCCACCATCTGTGTCTGCCCACATATAAACTCCTGAAGTGCTTCCGAATACAGTCAAATGTTCTCTGAGCCATACACGGTTTTTAGGGCATTTGTTAAATCCAAACACTCAGAAAACTCACAGGGGAGCTTTCTGGGGAATTTATGAGATGGGTTTAATAGTTTCTTCCAAATTGGTGATTCTTGATTTGATTAGTGGTTTAGGTTGGTTGTTGTGGCACCTGTATGAGACAGGGTCTTACTGTTTAAACAACACTGAGCTAGAAATCACTACATAACACAGAGTGGCTGCAAATTCATGGCAATCCTCCTACACCTTGCACGTGCCGACGCGACAGAAGCGAGTTATTATGCCCAGCTCACTTTAGTGAGTGACAGAGACTTGTTCAGTGCCACTACTCTAAAACTCATTTTGCCAATGGTTTATTAAAGTGTTTTATTGAACACTCATTTTTAAAGATTTTCTAGTTTCTACTTGCTGGTCAAGATGTGTGATTCATCTTCCCTCATATTCTGTTCTAATTAAGACATTATTTGGATATGACTGAAAAAAATTAAACTTAAAAAAAGAGTAATCAACTTTTTAAAAATACTTGTTTAGTGTCAGAGCCAAGACACCCTTGTGTAAGTATCTCCAGAGTTTAAGCCTTGTCATTTGTGATATAACTGTGGTTACAGTTCTCATACAGACAGGATTTTGATGGAAGAATAAAGATATATATGAGCAAATACATGAATACATTCCTTACCGGGTTGTCATGATATTTTATTGATCTTTCTAGGTCATAATTTTTTAATAATCCTTAAATTTGCTTGAGAGAACATGATGAAGACTAAGACCAGTCTACCTCCACAAATATATACAATTTCAGAATATTTCATAGTCACTTTCACACATATTCTTGCATCCATAGAGATCCATAGACCTCCAGGTGAATACAGTGTTGATACACTATTCCCATAAAAATCTATACATTCCCATAAAAATCTATACCTATACAGCTCTTCTAGGACTATCTGAGGGCATTTGAAGCTTTGTGTCCTCAGACATGATGTTTAATGTTTTTGAAGCTTATTTCTTCTTCAATGAATGGTAGAAATGACCACTAATCATTTTAAATTATACCACATGCCAAGTCTTCAGTGTCTATTTCTGTAAGTACTTCATCAACGATCATTATTTGCTTTATAATCTTCACTTTCCATGATGTGATACTATGAGTGGGCATCACCTCAATTGATCACTGTTGTTCAAGTTGACAGAGTTTTGACAAAAGCTGCCGTTTTAGATGAGAAGTTAAACAGAAACTTCTACTTGGCTAAAAAGAAATATAAGAAAAAATATTTAAAGGTAAGTTTCTCTACAGTATATAAGATATTGTATAAGAGGAGAATATTATTTAATGAAAATAAGGCACAGCTAAGTAGAAAATAAATAGTACTCACTGTGTCAGAATCTTTTATCAGCTTAAAATTATGCTCATCAAGAAAAACACATGTATATGGATGAAGCTTGAGTGGACACATTTAACCTTAGTAGGATTATGTTCATATTTAAAAGATTACATGATGACAAAAAGGCTTAGCCAAAAGGAAGACGCATTCCCTGAAACCATTTCCTCCGCATCTAGGGATATGCTAAATAACATCTGAACAAAGACAGTTGACTTTTCACTGACCCCACGGAAATGCTTAAATGTTTGGATTTATCCACGAGAAAGATGAGACAGTCAGTGTTTATATATTTGGATATATTTGTTTCAAATATGTATGTCATGTAAACTGCTTAAGCGTTTTGAGCATGGTTTAGTGAATTCCTCTTGAAGTTTTTTGTAGAAATGAAACTTGCTGAGTGCAAAGCTATTTGCTGACCAGAAGGAGCCTTATGCCATCAGGGTGAGTGGAAGAGAGTACACAGATAAACCACTCATTCTCACTCTCCTCCCTTGTTTACACTTAACATCCAGTATAGCAGAGTTTCCCTAATCTACATGAGGTTCTCAGCCTTTTCATTATAACCATTCTGTGCAGAAACTGGAAACTTTCCAAACAGGTATTCATGGTCTCCTTTCTTTATAAGAGATCCCCACTTGGAACTGAAACACCAGCTCTTTTGAAGACAGCTATGAACATTTAATATTTAGCTGACACAATATAAAGACAAGTGTCTCATGGAGCTTATAAACGGATAGGTTCCTGACCTTCCAATCCATCTCTCTCCTTGCAAAAAGAGAACTGTTAGTTTGTCAACACAGTGACCTTCTAAGGAAACTGGCCAATAAAGTATAGGCATCCTAGGAGTCTGACTAACAGCCGGCTTCTGCACTAGTCTAAACCTCAGCTGCCTACACACTAGGTGGCAATGACCTATGGGGTCATGTGACACAGTGTAGCAATTAATAATAATTCAAGCAACACAAAAGATTTCTGATCATACATGACTAAAACATATCTCCAAACCAAATGCTCAATGAACCAAAGTGTTTCCAGAAGTGCTAACTGAAGCTTCATCTCAGGACTTCATTTATCCTTTCTTCTGTCCATCCAGCATGCACACTTTGTATTACTTTTGCCTCTACACAAGGAATGAATCCTGAAACTCATTGGCTAAATGCAATAGTCTTTTCTGTTATACATTCTATCACTTTTCCTTTGCTATACAAGAGAAGTTTCTGCCTTTATGAAAATATACAGTTAATTATACCTAGAATAAATGTAATATTTTCCTGCCATAATTCCTTAGCATGTAAGAATCATATTAGTATATCTTTGAATTATATTTTTTAGAGAGATTAGTTTTATAAATTGCTATTTGAGTTTTCTTTTAAAATCACTAAATGGATTTTTGGCTTGGCATTAGGACAGAATTTACTACAATTTCTGAAATGAATTTAAACTTAATTCTTCCATTTTGTAGGTCCTAGTTCTGTGAACTGGCATTCTCAGAATTGATAGCTATAAAATCAAACTACCACTCTTCTCCAAAAAGCCATGAAGATGTTCTATAAACATCATAAAGTATCAAATGATCAGGCAAACATTCATATGAGAATAAACAAGCTTGCCCATCATCTCAGCCATTTGCTATTTGCTTTCATCTTTTAAAATCACAGAATTCATGTGCATCATGGCCCATGAGAAGGCTCTGCAGGTAAAGGCATGTGCCACCAGCACAAAGACTTGAGTGTAATATCTGAAACTCAACCAGGAAAGAATGGATGCCTTCAAGTTATTATATGATACACACACACACACACACACACACACACACACACACACACACACGAGTGCCTACACACAAACATAAATGTCATAAAATTATATGTATAGAAAATATTTACAATATATTTTATAAGTGTTTTTCAATGCTAATTTTAAAGTAAATGCATTTTACAATATATTTAAAAGTATTTTACTACATATTTTCATGAATTATTAGCAGTAATCTTTTGGTTTGTATACCTATTTTATAAATAAGCCTGGGGATCTTTGGAATTATTGCCAAAGATGTCTCAGATAGTACCCCAAAATTTAGCTTCCTGTCAGTTCTTTTGGTTTTCTTGAAGAACTGGGAGGTAATACCCTATTGCTGAAGATGCCATATTTACAGAACGTGGAAAAAATAACGCTAGCACTTACTCTGAAGCTTCACCTCTACTGGCTAGTTTTTATAATAGCAAAAGGTGAAAAGCACACTCACAGAGAGAAAAATAGAATCACCAATATTGGCTAATATGAACTCTGTGAACTATGGTAATGGATCTGTATACATAGTGCCAATATTGGTGATAATATCTCGGGAGTAACTAAACATTTCTGAATAGATTTAATGGCTAATCAACAAGTCAGAACTCACATCTAGGCCAACAACCTCTAGCTAGACATACCATAGATCCTAGGGGCAACCTAACACAAAAGATTTGCTGAATGGCTATATTAAACTAACTCATCATTAAAATTGTACACTTGTGCATAGGGTAAGCCTCATTAGGGAAACTTCTTTTTGCATAAACGTTTTGGAGAGTAACACAGAGATCCATGACTGATCAAAGTGCAGAGGATAAAATACTATGGAATTCTAACCTCTAAATTTTTTTATCTGTATCATAAGCCCTCCCAGTAAGAGTCAGAGAATCATAGCAGCAGGATGAACAGAGAGATAAAAAAAAAAAAAAAAAAACAAAGACATTGAATGGCTAAACGATGAGGAATACAGGCAAGTCACACATACTAAATGATAATAGTTGGGAGCATGCAGAAACTCTGCTCAGTCTCAGGCCTTCCCCCCCTCCCAAAAAAATAATCCAACATGAAGGAGGGAGGGGAACACAGAGTTCGACCCTAGTGAAGCACCTGCTGCAATGAACAGCTGCTGAAAGAGGAGAGTTAACTTTTCTCCCTAGGATGTAGACCATGCTCCACAGAACATCTCCTATGACTATATGAGCAGGACAACCTCTACTTGATGGATTGGTCTTACAAAATTTAAAAAGGACAAGAAGTAAGATAGTCTGAGATGGATCTGGGAGGAGTCAAAGGAGTGTGTGTGTGATATCAATGTATTGTATTTTATGAAATTCTCAAAGAATTATGAACGATGAGGGAAGACGAAGTAAAATGAGAGGACAACTGTTTCTTTGATGAAAGAAGGTCACGGTATGAGCAGTTCTAGAAGCTGTATCCTCGAGCATGTACCCAAGGTACAAAAGTACTACACTTTCTACTTTATTTTTTCTAAAAGTAACCTTCAATCGCAAGAAATCTCTGTTTGCATTTGCAAGCCTCTAGACTGATCTCCTAGCCTGCAGCCTGATAGCTGTTTTCTTATCATGACCTCCATTTTTTTTATTCACCCAGCCAACTAACATTGAAGAATATTTATTCCAACTTTATTTTTAAAAACATTTTTATGCATTTTGATCATGTTCTTTCTCCTCAAACTTCTCCCTTATCCTCCACACCTCCCTCCCCTTTCAACTTTATGCTTTCTCTCTCCCCTTCTCTTTCTTTATCTCCAAAAAAGAACACACAAAGCACAAAAACAAAAATCAAAACAAGCAAGCAAAATTTCAATATATTATCAACAACAAAAATACCCACAAAACAAAAGCCCAGAAAACAACAACAATGATGAAAACATGGAGGTTATTTTATGATAGCCAAATACTCCTGGCCATGGGGGCTTGCCCTGGAGTGTGGTTGATATACTCAGTGAACTCTGTTTGAGAATGGTTCTCCCTTTCCCAGTAGGTAGTTATAAATAGCATCTTGGCTAGCAGTGAGACCTGCTATCCATGTATTCTTAGTGCTGGGATTCTCTCAGGATTGAACCTATTAGGGCCTTGTTCATATTGTCAGTCTCAGTTCATCTTCTGTTGGTCCTGTAGTATCTGGAATGTGCCATTTGCTTGGAGTCCTTCACAGACTCTGGCTTTTACAATTTTTCTGTCCTTCTTCCACATATACTCCTGAGCCTCAAGGTAAAGGTTTTGATGAATATATCCCATTTTGGGCTGAGAGAACTGGAAGAATCAGATAGTACATCCTACTTGGCTTGGAATTGACATACCTAGGCCAAGAACCTCTAGCTAGACATATCATAGACCCTAGGTAAAATACAATGATATAATTTCACTAAGTGGATTTAGCATTAAACTGCTTCATCATCATATCCATACATTAGGTCATAGGGCAACCCTCATCAGAGAAACTTCTTTTTACAGACTATGTTGAGTAACACAGAGATATGCGACTAGAGCCTAAAAGACACTTTTATGAGTCTTATAGTCAAGAGGAGACAAGTAGTAAATACATAGTTTGTAACTAGGAACGAGAATGTTAAGAGACAATGCTCTAATGAGGACATTTCAGCGTAATATCTTGATTTAGAATGAGTTTAAAAGCAAGACTCTCATAAATAATACAATAATCAAAACAAAAAATTGTGCACTGTTACTATGAGGAGAGTCTGAGATGGGGAAAATATGCAAATAATATTATCTGAAAAATAATCTCATTTCCTGAACTCGTCATTGCTAAAGATTAAATTGTAAAGTCATGCAAGATGTTATTGTCTGGCTTTTTAGTTTACCCCATAGTTCATGACTGAACACTTAGTCCCAGTCTTCCAAATGGTTACGCAAGTATGGAAGTTTGGGAATTGAAGGTATACATACAGAATTGAGTCATTGGAGCAGGATTTGTGAGTTATATCCCATGGTGTCTCTGGGACAATCTTTCATCTTTCTGGCCTACCAGGATGTAGAAGCACCTGCCACATGTTCTTGCAACCATTAACCCCACCATGTTTGTCCCTCTACAGAAGTAATCTATATTTTTAAAATTTTTATTGGATATTTTCTTTATTTACATTTCAAATATTATCCCCTTTCCCAGTTTGCCTCCTTCCCGGAAACCCCCTATCACATCCTCCTCACCCTGCTTCTATGAGGGTGTTCACCCACCCACCTCCCCACTCTCAATTCCACTACACTGGGGCATCTATCACGCTTTCATAGAACCAAGGACCTCTCCTACCATTGATGCATGAAAAGGTTATTCTCTTCTAAATATGCAGCTAGAGCCATGTGTACTCCTTTGTTGATTAGTCCCTGGGAGTTCTGGGTTGGAGGGGAGGGGGTGTCTGGTTGGTTGATATTGTTGTTCTTCCTATGAGGTTGCAAAACCCTTCTACTCTGTCAGTCCCTTATCTAACTCCTCTATTAGGGACTCCACGCTCATTCCAATGGTTGGCTGCTAACATCATCCTCTGTATTTAAAAGGCTCTAGCAGGGCCACTCAGGAGACAGCCATATCAGGCTTTTTTTTTTTTCAGCAAAAAGCAACCAACACATTGGGAAAAGATCTTTGCCAATCTTACATCCGATAGAGGACCAATATCCAATATTTACAAAGAACTCAAGAAGTTAGATTTCAGAGAATCAAATAACCCTATAGAAAAATGGGGTACAGAGTTAAACAAAGAATTCTCAACTGAGAAATATCAAATGGCTGAGAAGCACCTAAAGAAATGTTCAACATCTTTAGTCATCAAGGAAATGCAAATCAAAACAACCCTGAGATTCCTCCACACACCAGTCAGAATGGCTAAAATAAAAAAACTCAGGTGACAGAAGATGCTGGCAAGAATATGGAGAAAGAGGAACACTCCTTCATTGCTCGTGGGAATGCAAGCTGGTACAACCACTCTGGAAATCAGTTTGGTGGTTCCTAAGAAAATTAAACATAGTATTACATGAGAACCCAGCTATACCACTCCTGGGCATATATATAGGAAATGCTCCAACATGTAGTCAGGACACATGTTCCACTATGTTCATAAAAGCCTTATTTATAATAGCCAGGAGCTGGAAAGAACCCAGATGTCTTCAACAGAGTAATGGATACAGAAAATGTGGTACATTTACACAATAGACTACTACTCAGCTATTAAAAACAATGAATTCATAAAATTCTTAGGCAAATGGATAGAACTAGAAAATATCATTCTGATTGAGGTAACCCAATTGGGAAAGAACACACATGGTATGTACTCACTGATAAGTGAATATCAGCCCCAAAGCTCCAAATAAGCAGATTACAATTCACAGACCACATGAAGCTCAAGAAGGAAGACCAAAGTGTGGGTGCTTTGGTCCTTCTTAGAAGGAGAACAAAATACTTACAGGAGCAAATATGGAGATAAAGTTTAGAGCAGAGACTAAAGGAAAGGCCACCCGGAGATTATTGCACCTGGGGATTCATTCCATATACAGTTACCAAACCCAGACACTATTGTGGATGCCAAGAATTGCATGCTGAAAGAAGTAGTCTTTAAAATTGCAACCTACAATAAACTTCTCCTTCCTCATGAAGATCTGTCAGATATATCTGGTCACAGTAATGAGAAAATTAACTAACAAAACAGATGAAATACACTGAAGCCATGCTTCTATATTTACTTCATTTTACTAAGCCTAGGCTGGGGTCATATTCTCCATAGCAACTGATATTTCTCAATTTCTTTCTGATAATTGGCTATCCTGTTCATATATCCTGTTTTCTCTGGTTATGTTGTTTTGCTATGCATGTCTTATCTATATCTCAAATCTAATCCAGTATTAAAGTTCCTATTGTGGATTTCATACTCTGCAATACTGAAAGAAACATTTAATGGTTTTCCACATTGAGTTAAACTCAGATTTTAAAAAAATGGAATTTGCTCAAGCCTTCTGGTTCTCCACTGGAGAAAAGACACTCTGTACACTAACTACATAAACACCTCCTTTCTCTGGGAATCTTCTAAAGGCTGATGACATCTTAACTGCCCTCACCATCTCTGCATGTTTACTTGGGCTCTGATCATTCACCATATCCTCCTCTTAGGACTTAATTTCAGAATGGTAATTTACAAAGCCTTTTTACATCGATTTTTAACTTATTTCTTTCATATTTAACTTTTCTTCTCTTGCCAGACTACTTCAATT
Source organism: Mus musculus (assembly GCF_000001635.26). NCBI lineage: Eukaryota > Metazoa > Chordata > Mammalia > Rodentia > Muridae > Mus > Mus musculus. The sequence goes on from NC_000069.6 coordinate 141,406,884, forward strand.
TCTAAGAGAGGGGTGAGTATGTTTCTTGCTTATCCTTTTCAATATGTTTTGAAGAACACGTGCTTCATTTCAGTAAGTGTCTAACCACCTGGAACCCAAAATCCGAGGCTCTTATATAGCAGGAACCATGGATCAAATGAGTATCTTTTGTGTGAATTTGAAACTCCATTTAAATATTGAGTACTCCATCTAAACGTTGGCTAATTGTCCATTTGTCCCATGTAATCCTTTCCTGGAAGCAATCTCGGCTCACAAGCTATGGGCAGTTGCTTGGGAGCTACAGGGAAGAGAATGACGAAATTATCAGTTTATAAATATCTCAAAATTTAATTCTACCACCGATTTTAATAAAAATAAAGAGAAGAATACCAACAACACTCATCCTACTTACACTATAGTTTGCTCTCTGTGGTTCTGATCAGCTTTGGGCAAATGCTTCCTTTGATATGGGGTCTGGAGCTTTTGCATCAATCAGACAGCTGAGCTTTAAGGCTAAATTTGAGTTACTTACCAACTGCGAAGCATTGGACATGTTATTTAGCTGTTATAAGCTTCTTCATGGCCTGTATCTGTAATATTAATTGTACTAAAATGAAAGCACTGTTGTGAGGATTAAATTAGATAGTCTTCATAAAGCACTTATAATACTGTCATGAAATACAACTTGGAACAACCCAGTAATAGCTAAAAATCTTCCCCCAGTTTCAGTGCAAATGAGGTCATATGGAGGGTCTAATCCCACATAGTCAGTACATGGGAAGAAAAGGATATTTCTAAATGACACACAACTGGGACTTTTCCATCCTTCTGACTCCACTAGGTAAAGTTCTGGTGGTTTGCCTACTAGGCCAGAACAATGTTCCACTTCCTTGAGCAATGATCACACAGTCTGATTGGATTTGAGTAGTTATACTTATTAGTAACAATGGTTTGGAGCCAGCAAAGGGATCATTGACTAAGGGCTTGCCACAGGAGCATGAAGAGAAGAGTTGGATTCACAGGGATCAGCATAAAGCATGTGTTTGCAATCTCAGTTCTTTGACAGTGAGATGGAGGGCAGGGAAAGAAACTCAAGGGCCCGCTAAACTGTTTAAGCAGCAACAAACAGCAAAGATGTCCTCTCTGAAGATGACAGGCAAAGTTCAACACCTAAGTTTATACTTTGCCCTCTGCCTGTGTGCTGTCCCATCCTTGCACAAAGACTCACTCACAAAGGCATGTTTAAAATTGATTAATACAAATACCCACCTAAAGGCGTGCAAAGGTTTAGTGTGATACTGAGCATTAACAAGGAAAAATGTAGGAGTCTTTTGCTGCACTACCACACGGAAATTCTTGGGTCATCTTCTTTCTCTATATCAGTAATCATGTTATACTGACAACACTGAGGGAAATAAATAAACACCTGTAAAATATATATTAAAGAATCAAACAAATAAACAAACCAAGAAAGAGATTTATTGCTAACCTGAGATTTGAGATTATTTTCTCATTCTCTTCAGAAATGATTATGTGTCCTCAAACTATTTTTTGTTACAAAGATCTAAGAAGGAAATTCTCTTTATATCAAACATATTTTAATTTTATGCCAATTACAAATTAATATAGTATATGCTACATTAATTTTCTATTAATCTTATAAGAGAATAGGATTTGTGTATATATATTGCCAAATATTACATTAAATTAATTTGCTACTATGATAATTAAATGCTTAATATTTACACAAAGCTTTATATGGCTTGGGCTGATCTCAAACACCAAGCGTGGAAGCTGAGATTAATCTTGAACTCCTAATCTTCCTGCCTTTACCTCTCTTGTCCAGGAATTGCAGGCAGATGGCACCATACTTGGCAATGTATTTAATCTTATAGTATTGCACATGATTGAAATAATTGTTTGGCGATCCCAGGAATTAGACACAGTACATCATAAGTATTAGTTAAGCACTCTGCTACTCAGTTACATCCTAGCTCCATCTTTAGTTTGTATATAGTGTCTTAGTAATTTGCACTGGATGATCCTGAACTCATTCTTTAACCCAAGAATCTTTGTTCTTCCATCCATAACTTCATCCTCTCAAGTATCTGGGAGAAAACTCTTATACCTCCAGACCAAACTAAAGTTAAGTTTGAATGAATGAAAAATGACAATAGTCATTGCTTATTCATTATGTGTATGCTATTTGTTTCCATGGGAAATCGTACATTATATTTTCATATTAATGGAAATAATTCCTTAATATGAAAAATTAATGATGCAGAAAACAATATTTTATTTGGAAAAAAACAATGTTCAGGAAAATGAGTAGGATCAAATACATAAAAACAGTGTTTCAATAAAAGCAAAAAATAGAGGCAAGATAGAAGGCAGAGCCCATAGGAACCTATAGATACAGATATATTTATGACAAATCTAGTAACTTGATAAGGAGTAAGTTTTTTCTTCTCATTGCATGACTATTTTCAGTGAAGTAACAGTGAAATTTTCAGCTGATATTGCTTGATACCGTGAGAATGAATTGACTGGGGAATTCAGAGGACACTGCCTGAAAGTGGTGAGCAACACTCAGAACTGTTCTAACCCACAACAATGATCCAAATAGAAATAGAGCTTACTACTGGAAAAGAAAACACACACACACACACACACACACACACACACACACACACACACACACACAGACACACACACACAGACACACACACACACAGACACACACGAAAGAAAGGGTAGCCTGATAATGCCAAAATATAAAAGATGTTGATAAAACTAAGTTATAATTTTCACACAGCACTGAAAGAAATATAAAACAGTGGTCTCACCAAAACCCTCTGCTACACTGTGATTATGTAGCTGAGCAAAGTGGGCAGAAAGAAGTCACCCAGTAAATATCACAGACAGCTGACAGGTGTAGGAAATGGCAAAAGGCTCTGTACCTGAACTAGAGGAAGTGATAGAAAATTAGGCGTTTGAAACGACCCTGACATGATTGATACCCACGACACGCTTACTCAGTTTGGATGAGAGAAAACAGCAGTAAAATTGTAAGCATTTGTCATGGGGCAACTCAACAGCACAGTTCTGACTTCTAAAGAAAATTTTACAAAAGCAACGTGTAGGAAGAGCAGAGTGAACACCTAGGCAAGCCAAGCTACTTTTTACCACGTGGGAAAACTTATAAGAAAATAATTATTTTTTTAATTAGATATTTTCTTTATTTAAATTTCAAATGTTATCCCGAAAGTTCCTTATACCCTCCCCCCTCCGTGCTCCCCTAACCACTCATTCCCACTTCTTTTTATTTCTTTTAAATAAAAGCACTTTGCTTGTTTCATTTTTTCATTTTTTTTTGTTTTTGTTTTTTGTTTTTTTTTAATTAGGTATTTCTTTCATTTACATTTCCAATGCTATCCCAAAAGTCCCCCACACCCTCCCCCACCTACTCCCCCACCTACCCACTCCCACTTCTTGGCCCTGGCGTTCCCCTGTACTGGGGCATATAAAGTTTGCAAGACCAAGGGGCCTCTCTTCCCAACGATGGCCGACTAGGCCATCTTCTGCTACATATGCAGCTAGAGACAGGAGCTCTAGCCATTTTGTAGTCATCAGAGTAAGTTTATGTGCAAATGCGTAGGGAACAGTGCTACAAAGCTGGAGTTCTAGAGAGAAATTGGGTTCAAGTCCTAGTTCTGAAAAAGGAAAACAAACAAAAACACAGGAAAACCTCTTTATATTTTCTTATTTTAAGATTTTATAAACAATATTAATCCAAAGTCTCCTTGACAGGCACTAAGTAAAAGCAGCCAGATACTTTATTTGATGAACTAGATAGAAGTATAAAGCTGAATTTCTGGTCAAAATACTTGGAAGAGTGGAAGTATAATTGTGTACACCATGATTCAAATACATAGCTACACTCACATAAATTGTCACTTTCAGAGAAGCAGAGATGGCTGGCTATGACATGCCCCAACTCAGAAAGTTTCCAGAAAAGCAATAGAGCACATGCAATTAGGTTAGCTCACTTTCATGGCAGGAAAGCTCTAGACATAATTCTATTTTCAGAAATGCAGTCTCCTGAGATCAAGGTAGCATTAGGTCTCACTAATCTACTGAGTTCTTTGGGAAGGACAAATAAATGTTTGGACAAGGAGGAGCTGCTGCATAATTGTTTCTGACAGGAGAAATTTCCAAAATGTTATTAAACTTTCATAACAGAATCAGATTTTGTTAGCAGGGAAAGAAAAATGAAGTGCTTGTTTTAAAAATCTGTATAAGATAGGCAGTTGAGTCCAAATTTATAATTCACCTCACCCTTTCTTCAATCAATCTCAAATCCTTTTTTCAAATATCAACACATTATTAAGATAGAAATTCCACGTGAAGTATCATTAAGTAGTATTTTCATTAAAAACATCTACGAGACACTACACATTGTATAATAGTTCTGGATGATACCTTGGGACTCTCTTTTCTGGAAATGCAGGAGTTCGAGTAGAGAAAAACTTGAGCCCTTTGACTTGAAAGCAGAATGAAGTTGAGGGAAGGCCAAAGAGCCAACTGGAGCCACATCTTTATTTTCATTGTTTCCATGGAAATGCCAGGTCATTACACTCTGCAGTCAGAGGCTCCATAACCTCTGGAGCAGGATGACAGGCAACTACATGGAAAAACACCACTTCTCAGAGATGTCATGAGGCTGAAGGCAGTGGCAGAAAGAAAGCCACAGGCAGCATGCTGTGCATTTGTATAAATAAATAAATAAATGAGAAAGGTTAAAAAATCAGGTCAGAGAGAAAATGAATAGCCCTTTGATCGTCCAGACTAATTTCGTAAGGATCAAGTTGCCTGGAATTGCACACACTACATGCTGGTCCAAAGATCTCTGTACTATCAACACAATCATGTATCAACAATGAGCCTATAAACTAAATTTATATGCATGTAAAATTAATAAACGCATAAACAAAAGAATCCTTATAAAGCATTAACTATACACATTCCAAGGAGTTACCCACATTCAAAAGAAAACAAAGAAAAACATTTAAAGGCAATTTTAATACAACTTTTGACAGGTTGAGTTGTAGAATCCTATGACAAACTGAAGGAAATGAGCATTTGAAAGCTTCCTCTCAAATATTCTGTGCCACCTCTTTCTATGTCTCATTATGAGACATAGATCAAACCATTTAGTTCTAATGAAGAAAACTCAGCAAAAGTGAGGTTTCACGTGACTGTGGCTCTCTTCATTTGGTTTCTCACCTTCTCATATCAAGGTGCTTTGCTGCCATCTACAAACTGGAAACACATACAGGTTAAGAAGCCAAGGGAGGGCTCAGCCCAACTTTCAGCAAAAGTCTGGCTCCTATCACCAAGCACAGAAGTAATGCCTTCTCCAGAAGTCCCCTTAAAGATATCATAACCAAGGTCTACAGCTAAATCAGAGCTTTGTGAGATGCCGTGACACAGAATCCAATTCAGCTGGACCACAGAAACTAAAATGTAATAGATGCTTTATTAAAAAAAAGTCCAGCACATTGGTGTACTTTGCAACACAGCAATAGATTACTAAAATAATACAATGACTGAGTTAGCAATTTGGAGTGCTAAAAGTTATACTCTGGGAGTTTTATGGACATCAGGGGGTAAATAGTATTTGTTAGAATGGACATCTATGAAGGGAAAAAGAAGCGAATGGAAAAAATATCATTTTAAACATGTCAGCTTACCTGCTAGCAGCCTAGAATGAATGAATACAAAATAAGTAAACAAATGAATCTCTTATCTGTCTAAGATGTTGGCTTTTTTATTTAAAATCAGTTTATCCTACATGTGATTGTTTAGTAATAAACTTTCAGACATGTAAAGTCCACATTAGTGACTACATATACATTTATATGTATGTTTGAGGAATATAACACCTGATTTATTTCTTTACAGATCAAAAAGAAAATTGACAACATGCATATACACATATACATACACACATATATGTATATCATAATATATATTATATATATGAGATTACATATATTAGAAATATATGTGTATCAGAGCCTTCAGCAAAATGCCATTAAAGTGCTTTGGAGACACTTTCTCAGAGAGACAAAAGATTCACACAGTAGGTCACAAAAAACAGTGTGCTTTGAGGTCTGATATCACATTGTGATTTTATACCATGACTTACCATATTTGGAAAAACATTAAAGAAAAACTGGGGAAACATGTTGATGCTAAAAGTAAATCATTAGTCTTTGTTTGTTTGTTTGTTTGTTTGTTTGTTTGTTTGTTTTAAGTGGTGAAACAGACTTATTCTGTGATAAAACTTTAACCATCGAATTGTAAATTCTATATCAATAGCAGAAGAGCATGCCCAGCATATAAACCACCATACCTGTTGATGTTTAAACTCATGAAATTACCAAAGAAACCATCTCTACGTGAAAGAGAAAAAGTACTCATATTTATTCATGTTACCTGGTCATAAAATTATGCCAAGACTGTCTAATTAACACAATATCTTGAGAAATATCTTAGGCAATTGTGAGTATCTAAATATTTGAAATCTCCTTTGTAGTTGACCAGTAAAGTCATGATCAGGAGACCAGAGAAATAGAAGCAATGAAGGTCAAGGTATCCTCTGGATTCTTCTTCATCACACTCTGGGCTGGTAGCAGTTGGTTCCTTTCCAAAGTTAACTTTCCTAGAATGTTGACATTGTTCATGAGTCAGTCTTTTCCTGTCTGCTCACCCTTTGTACTCTATGATATTAATGCTATGAAGTAAGAAGTTATCATGGGAGTGGAGAAAGCCTAGAATGAACAAGGCCTGAAGGAATGCGTGCTGTAGATGTGGGCAGGGCCATGACAAAGCCTCAAAGCCTCAAACCCATCATAAGTGGGTTAGGCTTGGGAAAATGGCCAATGTGGATGTTGATAGTGTGTGCAGAAAATGGACATCAAACTTTCTATACCTGGATATTTATGGCTGGAGATCAATCCCCTAAAGAGACTTCTACTTTGATTGGCTCACCCAACTTACATAACACTTGCTTCTTGCTCAACTAAGTCAAATAAAACCACTATACCTTTAGGGGGATGTGCTTTCTCTATCAGACAGCCCAAACTCCAACTTTCCTGTGTGGCTGTGTGTTCACTTTTTCTTCATTATCTCCCCAACCTAGTCAAGTCAGGTTCACATCCCTGGAGCCTTTCATGGTGATAGGGTTTATAAGTGAGCCCTTTGTTACGTTATTCTCAATTATTCGTTTAAACACTTTATTTGTCTTCTAATAGAAGTATGAGGAATAATATGATGAACACATACTCACTCATGTTATATTAATGGCATTTTTATAAAAGCACCAACCTAACAATCCATTAAATAAATGATTGAATGAATTTATTGTTTGCATATTTATTGTGAAAATATCAGTAGCTCACTCTTTTCTCGTGTACTTTCTTGCTTGATCTATGAATGCAAGAGACAACAATTTATGAAATGTATTCCAGCTCATCCATCTGCATCTTTTCTTTTAGACTCCTGTAATGATTTTCCAACTCATGTAATAACTACAAGAGGAAAGGCAGCACTCTCCTCCTCTAAAAGGTAATGTTCTGTGAAGCAACATCATGGTCTTATTCCCAATGGGAATAAAATCTACCTTTAAAGTATTTCAATATGTGTCTGGACACCTCCATTCTTCAGTTCATTAAGACACATAGCACCATTTCCTGAAGCTATTTGATTGTTACTGCTGCATAGTATTGCAAGTGATTGTATAAGCTTCATATAAAGGAAGGAATGCATACCATACCCTTTCACTTACTCTAATACTGCATGCCTTCTCCCATTTGCCAAGGAGTGAAGAAGAGTCCTATAGACTGACATCAAATAACATCTTTATTCTTCACAGGTACTCCTAAAAGTTCTTCAAATTTCTCAATGTCAAATTCAAAAGTTGGTCTTTTTTTTCCCAGAAAAAGGTCTCTTTTCTACATCTTTCCTTGGCATTTAAGAGCCTCAAACTCTGCTATGAACTGCAATGTAAAAGCTTTTTTCCTACAAAATGTAAAATGCCAAAGTGATATTTACAGAACTGTAAATATCTTTCTCATTGAATTTTAGAACGATCATATAGAAGGGCAAAAAGTCACTCCTTAGAAGTTCTCAAGAAAGTTAGAACAAAGGCAAATGGGTAAATCTCTTATCCCAGTTCACCCTGATGGCTGCAAATCTCTTTCCTGTAAAAAGTCAAGTGAGAAGCCATCGTGTCATGGAAAGACTCATGGGAGTTTTCTTCCTTTAGTTCATTGAAAGTCAGCCTTGACATTAAAATTGACCAGGATCTTGTCAAAGTACAATTCAAAACAATTGCGTTTATACACACTTAAATCCAGAAGAATGAGATAGAGGAACCAATTGAGCCTTGCAGTTCCTGGCAAGCCTAGTTAACATAGAAAAAGTCAATCTCAAAACAGGCAAACAAAATGCCATTCAAAAATTGTAAACAGAGCAATGGTACACAACTGAAACTCAAGAAAAACATGGGTTCAAGGCAAGGCTACATAGCAAATTCCAAGCCAAATATAACTAAACAGAAATACAATGTCTCACAAAAACAACAGCAACAAAATAGTCAATAACAAGAAAAAAGTGAGTGAACCCATGACTTTAAGTGGAGATTATGTTATTGCTTACAGCATTTTAGAAGATATTATGTCCTCTCCACATTATTAAATGTTAGGACTCAGGACTATAAAGATGGCTTAGCAGTTAAGACCTCTAGTTTCTCTTCAAGAGGAGCTGGGTTTAGTTCCCACCACCCACATGGTGTCTCAGAAAGACCTGTATCTCCAATTCCAAGCGATCAGATGGCATCTTGGCCACACATCTGAGTCCTATGAGCCTTGCACACACGTAGTACAAAGACATACACACTGGTTGAACACCCCCACACATAAAGTATTAATAATAATAATAAATAATAATAATAACAAATGTTAGCTTGCCATAAGATTGCAAGAAAAAATATAAAGTGTATAAGACAAATCAGGTAGACTACACTGTATTCTGTAAATGTTCACAAAGTACTATGAAATGGAGCAGTACTGTCAAACACTTTGTTTACGTGGTGTTCTACAATGGGAGAAAATGGGGAAATGGAATTAGGGAATTCGGTGACTCATTTGAAAAAAATGAATGAAGCATGTTTAAGAAATAGAAATAGCTATGCAGTGTAACAAAGCGCTTTAAAGAAGAGGCTTAGCTTTACTTCAATATAGATACCCAAGAGGTACCACTATGACCTGGCTTTGGACAGTGGCAATGTCACACTGGGGCTTATCACAGGTACAGTTAACTGCTGATAAAAACTGTTGACCTACATTTGATAGGCAGAAGAATGCTATGATTGAATGTGTTGAAGTTTAGTTTTTTAGTTTTTTAAAAGCATTAGAGAAAGGGTTATCAAAACTCCACCTGGAAGTTATGTATAGACTAAGTTCAAAGAACAACTGAGGGATCAATCCAGAGCCAGTAAAAAATCACCAGGAAAGTATGACGTAAAGCAAGGTGGCTCTAAGTGAAGAGAAATGGGAGGGCTGGGTACCAGTCCATGGCAATTACAAGAGGGCTCATAAATGTCCAAGTGCTAACCTCTAAAACATTAACATAAAACAATACTACACTCAAGTGGCCATGATGGTAGCAATATCTACTAGAAAGGGTAGGTGAGGGGAAAAAAATAAAGAATTTAGGTCTTCACATATGTGTGAAGTCTCAAGGTATTCAAGATGATTAGAGGAAATTTTTCTGGAGTACATGAGAGCCCAACAAGCTGATGTTACAAGCTTCGGAGTCAATAAAGATGACTGTTTGAGAACATATATGTAGATCACATCCAAAAACAATAAGATGTGAGTTGTGAGAAAGACCTAAGCATGGGTTTCTGGAAATGCTTATATCTAGCAGATGAAAGTAGATCTCTTTGAAGAGATACATTGAAGACCTGCTGGGAGTGGTTAGAAAATCAGTACTGCAAAAGCATTACATGACATTGAACACGTTAGATAGGTGTGAGTTCCCCTCGTGGTTTTGCTCCTTCTCTAAATACTGAGAGTAATTTTTGTCTGCAGCTCATAATGTTTTGTGGGATGGAATCCAGATCCTCAAGTTAAGCATTTTTTCAGAGGGGTGGGGTTATTACCCAATACATTACACTATTAAATAACTATAGAAGTATAACTTTTTCTAGCAAAATTCAAATAAAAAGTGGATGCTGTTTTATTATAAATTCTATCTTACAGATGTCAAAAGCCAGGAATGATACTATCCTTCTTAGAGAGGTATATAAATAACTCCACCTTCTATTTGACTCTAGAATACTTAGTGCATAATGATTATTGGCCTTTAATTAATCAATTTGGTCTCAACAACCATGGGAAATTATTCTTTTAAAAGTCAATTCAAGAGTGTGTGTTTTAGTTTGATTCCTTAAAGTTTGTTTCTTTCTTATTAAAATTAAAGTTTACACAGAAGACTGGTAGGAATAATATAGAACAGTGTCTACTGAATATAAGTGTATATTGATTATTAATAAATAACATACATTAGGACCCTACTGTTCAATTATTCTTTTTCTTCAAGGTTGTATACACAATAAAGTTTCTTTTATTATACTATTTCAGAATCTACAAGAAAGTAGTAGAAATAGTGTTACTTTCAGTTCATAAGGCATTTATACTCAGGACTTTCATTATGAGATTAAACTGGGAAATGACTTAATTAGCCTAATACCACTGGCTCTTTCTTGATTAGACGCCTGCTTCACTGAGATATAAAATATTCTCAACAAAAGCAAGTACATCAGCCACCTAAAAGAATAAACTATTTTTATTATGTTGACTAAACTCCCTGAACCAATACAGGACAAGATGGAATATTGTATTAGTCACGGTTCTCTAGAGGAGTAAACCAATAGAATGCATGTGTAATTGTGATGGGGTTTATTAGATCGGTTCACATGATCAGAGGCTGGAGAGTCCCCAATGGCCAGCTGCAGGCTGGAGAGGTGAGACGACGGCTTCTCAGTACAAGCAGCTTCAAGCCTCAAAACAAGAGGACAAGTGATGCAACTCCATGAGTCCTGAGGCGTCACTCGTAGGAGTCGTCATTTCAATGGCTGACAAATCTAGACTTTTATATTTGTGGAAGCGGCATCAGCAAAAACACATCTGCTCAATAACTGAATTTAACCACATATAACCTTCCTGCCTCTGCTTTCTAGACCCCCAGCAATTTAAAAAGTGACACATACCTTCAGAACAAATACTTCTTCCTCATTTTACTGACCTGTAAGACAACCATTTCTGAAAAAAAAAAAAAAAAAACATCCTAAAGGATACACTCTTTCAAGCAATGTTGACAATAATAACAATCACAATAATACTCATAAATACATGTAAAGCCACATAGCTACTTACATACAGCAATAACTGATTAATGATTGAAATTTATTCTTAAATACTTTAAAAAAAACTATGTACATCAAAATCTGACTAATACTAAGCTAGGATGCTCTTTATAAGAAACAAAACAAGTAGGTAAAGATATAAAAGTAAGATGATAGCAAGCAGTGGTCACCAAAAATACTCTATACAACGTGTTTATTAGCATAAAATAATAGAAGCTTCAGAGCAAAATGATGAAGGAGAGTTATTAATCACTATTAGAAAATAGTAATTTGAAATAGCTGGGAATCTAGCCATTCTAACATGTATGTCTTTGATAACATAGGTTTAAGTTGAAGAGAACCATCCATCAAAAAGTGGGATGTTTAGTGCCTCTAAGTGCCTGACAGATAAGAAAGGAAAAAATATACACTGAAAGCTCAGTCATGTTTCCACAGTTTGCTTCTCAAGCTGCCATGCCCTGTGACAGGACAGAAAGTGGACCCATAATGTGGCACTGGCACACCTCTGCACTAGGAGACTGGTGCAAGCCTGGGTATCTTCTGCCCACCCTTGCTGCCTCAATTTATTTCCTTCCTCCCTCCCTCCATTCCTTCCTTCCTTCCTTCCTTCCTTCCTTCCTTCCTTCCTTCGTTCCTCCCTCCCTCCCTCCCTCCCTCCCTTCCTTCTTCCCTCCCTCCCTCCCTCCCTCCCTCCCTCCCTCCCTCCCTCCCTCCCTCCCTCCCTTCCTTCCTTCCTTCCTTCCTTTTTGTTGTTACAAGTTACAAGTGCTGAGAGATGTCTCAGTGAAAAAGAGCATCTGTTCTGCAAGCATCTTAATTTAAAACTCAAGCACTCACATCAAAAGCTGTCAGCCTCACATGCTTGCAATCCCTTGCTGTAGGTGGAAGAGACAGACAGATCTCCTGAGCTAGCTGACCAAGCAGACTAGCTCAAATGACCAGCTTCCAGTTCAGTAATGCTTTAATGCTTTTATGATTAGATTACTCCATGACAGGACTTTTTGTCTGAGGCATGGAGATAAGACTGAATAGTACAGAACTTTTCAGACTCTATCTGGTCCATTCTCTGGAGTTGCGTATTTTAGACTCAGAGAGCCCTATTTGTTTCTATTGTCTCTTGATGTGGAATAAAGAGAACAGCAGAGTCTACAATAGATCTGTTTTGACGTAAAGGCTGAGAATCCCACAAGCTAAGGCTATGAGGGGGATGATCCACTGATCCTCCCAAGATGTGTGAGGGCAACCTCAGCTTTGCTTAATGTAGCGAGTCAGCTTTTCCTTTCTCTATAAAAGAAGATATGGAGGCTCCAAGCAAGCCATTGAAGTGATCTGTTATACAGAAAGCCAGTGGTAGAGGAAATGGAACCCAACAGGAGGTGTTGAGGGGCTGTGACTCCTGGTGAAAACTGATCAATGGCAATGCAGGCTTTTAAGGAAGATATAAATCTCAGGAAATGCATGCTGAGTGGATTGCAAGGTGAGCTTTAGAACTGTGAAAACTTTAAATGTGTCACATGGGGCTTAGAAAAATGGGTTAATGAAAGAGATGGAGGCCAAAGTGAAGGAATTGAGTAATAACAGAGATAAGACAGTGAAAGGTTCCCAGTCGAGAGGATTTGAGTAGTGAACCTGACCAAGAAATTACAAATCAATCTTGTCAAATCTTTCCTCTCAGATTACATGAAGAGATAATTTCTCATGTAATAAAGACTAAGTCCTCTAAGTCCATATGTGTGTGTGTGTGTGTGTGAGTGAGTGTGTGTGTGCATATGTGTATGTATGTGTATATATACACATCTATTAATTATGTACTTTCTCAAAAAAACTATAATATATTCTGTGAATAACAATCCCAGTATTCATCTCTAGGAACTGTTAATAATGGACTAAACTAAATAATTATATTGGAATAACCAGCAGCACAAATCTAAAGTAAATATTAACAGCAATAATTTTCTGGAAATCACTCATACACCATAAACCTACAAAAATGTAAAGGAATTATGCTGTTTACATCACTATCCATAAACTGGTAAACCAGCCATAATCTTCTTCATTTCTTTCTTTCTTTTGACCTTACTTTCACCCTTGGCTGCAATGTTGGTTTTGTTTGTTTTTGTAACTTAACATGGATGATAATTTCATCCTCAAATAATCCAAATGAATCATTTGTGTTTCAGATAGCTGTTTGTTTTTTATCCTTTTCTTCCTTCAACATATATGCATTTATATGTTATTACTGCAACATATATGCATTTATGCAAGCATATAAACATGTAGGAACAACCTGGTCGGTCATTACTGTTGCACATAGCATATGTTTTAGAGGTGACCACTTAGTGTCAGAAAACCACTTAGGGTTCACACCCCAGGGGAGACTTATCTCCCCTCCATTAACAGTCACTAAATGCCTGTAGCTCTACATCTAGAGGTGGGACCTGGTGAAAATTTCCCCATCCATATTGGCCTGCCAAATGCCAGTGTTATTGTGCAAGTCTTGAAGTGTCCATCCTTGTGGCATATAATTTACTGCTGTACAAACACCATCATTTTTTATTCCTCAGACATATTCTATACACTTAACTCTAACTCTGTAGTCATTAATCCCTCCCACTTTCCTCTTCCTAGGAAAAATGGGTTTTTGAGACCTAAATATAAGATTAACCTATTCTTGTTTTTACTATTACATATTTTACAAGTAATAGTCTAGATCATCTTTGAGCATTGCAATTGGAGCTATTTAAATATGATTAAGGATGAATGTGTCATGCAAAAATCTGCAACATTGGGGTATAACAAACGAATAAATAGAAATATACCAGTAGTGTTATAAATGAAGATAAACACTGATATGTAACATTGTCCTATCATGTGAGAACCCATATAAATGTAGACGTCCCATAGACTCTGGCCTCACTCCTATGCTTAAGTACTTCAACTAGTGCTGAGCTACTGTCACAGCTACACCAAGATTTGCAAAAACATGTGTATTTAATCTCTTTTAGAAAAACTCCTTCATCAGAATGGAATTACTTATTATTTTGATTATGTATAGTTTGATAGGAATTCAGAACCTTCATTATTACCAATGAAGATAGAGTTCTCATTTGGAAACAGAGAATCCTACAGTTCAAAATGTAAAGGTCTTCTCTTCTGCACATTTAGGTGGCAACCCAGCACGTGGGCAGGGGGCAGAGGAGTGCCCATGAATGCTTGTATGGACATACATATCCTCTTGTCCTCCTTCCTCTGGGGCAGAGACATGTGTTCATAGTTAATCTCTACTGTGTGAGGATGAAATCACTGTAGCTATTTTCTTAAATACCTGATCTTTGAAAAGTCAAAATTAATTCATATGCCTAGTTCTTTTATCTTCCTATTTAGATAGTGTTCTCCAATCTGAAAGGAGATTTTTGCTTTGCACATTTGCATATGTCCCATTTTTGAGGCATGAAAACGAAGATTTTTTTCCTCAAATACAAGTAAAAACTGTCCCTTATATTCTTTGTAGTAAGGACGTTTTAGAAGTAATTTTCATTTTGTTTTATGGAATAAAGGTGTTAGCATAAAAAGCAGGCCGTGGTGACAAAATGACCCACAGAGGTCAGGGACCAAGCTCAGATTAGACGGTAAATATGTCCTGACTGGCCATATGCTGCCTGTGAATTATTAAGTGAGAAATTTGATTTCCTGGTTTTTCCCATGAGGACATTATCTGTTATTCTGAAAGAAAAGAGAAATGATATTCCCATTTCCCTTTCTTGAATGTCAAATGCAAAGTTATGTTTTAATGTGTTCTAAAAGGTTACAAAATATATGTTCCAAAGAATCAAGATCCAGGCTGACTCCTTAGTGGAGCTCTTGCCGGGTGAAATGACCTGAGGCAGAGTTTTCAGAGCTGAGCACTGAAATGCCCAGTGCCTGTCTCCTTGCTGGTCACCTTGAGTGTCCACCCAAGACAAAAGGAAAGAGGGAGAGGTCTGGGAGGAGAGAAGGAAGTGGGGGAAGTGGAGGAAGTCAGAAGCTGGGATAGCAGAAACAAATGAATTAGGTACCAGAACCTCCCCACTAGAGCTAACTATGTTGGTTATGATTTTGTAATGTGATTGTTTAGAACACTAACAATTGGATTTTGTAAATCTTCCTGACATTTAACACACATGTAGAAATAAGTTCATGAGAACTTTCTAGATGACAATTTTTATATTCTAAGCCTTAGGGTTTTTTTTTTTTTTTTTACCCCTAGAAATTCTGAGAGTGACTTTATTGGTATTCTCCAAGTCCCCCTAATACGTTGAGGTAGGACCAGGGTTGATGAGAAAAATTCCAAAATCTTAGATTGTTTCGTCACCCATCCTGAGATAATAGCTTCATTGTGCATAAAATAAAGTTTACTCCAGGACCTTCTTCTCCTGGTGACATGGAGAGCTTAGATGTGAGTGTTTCTGTGCCTTGATAACCAAATCTAACTACTGGCCTTTGTAGCCTTGGGATAGGGGCAAAAACTCAGGCCCAGCCACTGGAGAAATTAACAGGATGTTACACAGGAGGAAAGGGCAGAGGATCAATTCTATGGTAACAGTACAGGATAGATTTTCAACATGTGAAGAATAAGCATTGCTAGATAAAGTCAATCTTTTTCCCATCAAGAAAATAGCAAAAGTTTACAAAGTGGGGCTCACTTGTCACTCTGATGTTAAGTATTTAGCCCAGAAAAGTCTAGGTATGTTTTTTTCTTCTCCATCAGCTGAAAACAAAGAGGATAACAGGGAGCTCCTTAGGACCTGTACTCTTCTGGGCCACTTCACAGACGCATAGCTAAATGTCATGCTCAAGGGAAGTAGGCAAAGAAAAGGTAAGACGTGCTTGCCCACACTGTTCCCAGAAAGGATCTGCTCATATCTTCTAGTTGTAAATCACATTAGTCTTACAATGCCAATAAGAAGATGACTAATGCAGAAAAGAGTCAGTCCCTTACAAGATAAGTAAGGGCTACCAAAACCTCTAGGCAGCACTATAAGATAAATGCATACCTACCGTGGTGATCTATTTCTCAGCCTCCCTTCCTGTCCCTCTACCTTTCTCTCCCTGCTTCTCTCTTTCTCTCGCCATTTCCCCCATGTCTACAAACAAGTAGCTGTGCTGTCTCAGAAATTATGTCACATATGGAGAGGCTAGGCATGTTTGAAGTTTGGTTTGCCCAGGCCTCAACTATTACCTTTCTACATTATCTTTTTTCTCAATCCAAACCAGATATTCTATATGAGATTGTAAATAAGCAAGAGAACTGCATAATAGTGTTGTGTATTTTGGAGATAAAATGAATGAAATAATATACAACTAAGGATCAAGGCTTGAAGATAACATCTTTCATACGTCAGAGCTATACTAAGCATTAAAAATAATAGCAGTGGTTTTAGTTCTAAGCTAGGCAGAAGTTGTTACATAATGATTACTATGATTTGGGGGGGACATATTTTTTATAAAGAGTCATGTGCATATATATGCATCTGTGTGGGTATGATTTCTGACATATATGTGTATGAAGATATATATATATATATATATATATATATATATATATATATGTATATATAGTCTAATTTTTCCTTAGTTTAAATTGGAATCAAAATAATTACTCAGTAAATTTTGTTGTATTTTGGAAAAATCCAAGGCACTTTTTTAAAAACTGAAAACAAAGCAGCATGCTGTCATGCAATGACATCCATTCACATATATTAGTGTTCTCTTTAAAGATTTATTATTTCTGTGTATGTGTTTATATTTACATACATACCTCATATTTTTAAGGCAAAGTATCTCTCTGGACCTGGACTGCAAAATCTGCTAGATTCTCTGGTTAGAATGTCCCAGGAGACCTCCTTGTTCATTACAAGTGTATGATACTGTGCTCAGCATTTTCTGCTAGGATCTCATGCACATATGACACGAACCTTATTATTTAAGCCATCTCCCCAGTTCATCCTGTATTCTTTTGAACATTTTTATTTATTTTTTGTCAATGAGCAATTCATTAAAGTCAAGGATACTTATTCTGATACTGAAAATTATATGAAGACAAATAGATTTCATTCATGTAGTTAGTTTCTGAATCAAGAGTTGGTGATGTCTTGTTTCTCTCTCCTCCATTCCTTCTCTTTTTGATGTTTCCAGCCTTCCCTACTTGGTGCTCTCTTAAGTTAACTCTCTTCTTCCTCCTTTGTAAATCACCTCCTGAACTTCACCATGGCCCAAGTTTCTTGGAATTCTATTGCATGGCTATGTTCATTTCTCATGCCCTTATCCCTGAATTATTTCTGGGATTGATCTATACTGACATATGACTTAGTGTTTTAATCGGACAGTTTCAGTAGGCACCTTCCCAATCATGCACTGTGCACTCCTCTGAGAGCCCTTATGCTCTGATATAAAACTGTTCATAACTGAACCCTAGATCTCCTGCTACTAGACACACAGCAGGACAATGCTGCTAACTATGCTCTAACTTTCATTGCTTTCTTCTAGCTGTAGATTCCATAGACTAGCTTTGATAACTCCATCCCTAGAACCACCCCTGGTACTGGAAGCACTAAACAACCACCATCTCTAATCTAATCTGTAGAATAAACTATGAATTTCCCAAGATTATTTTTCAGTTCAGCCTGCTAGCTCCTTTTGATTCCCCCTATACTAGTTTAGCTCCTGACCTCTCTATCTTTCACACTCCTTTCCTTTTTGTTTTTCCTTTTATCAAAAGTAGATTATTTTCTCATAGAATGTATCCAGATTATGTTTTTCCCTCCTGCTCTTCCTCCTAGTTGTTCCCCACCTGCTGCCTCTCCCTCCACATGCACTCTCTGTCTGTCTCTTATTAGTAAAACGCAGGCTTCTAAGAAGTAACAACCAAATCTGACAAAATAAAATATAGTAAGATGAAGCAAAAATTTACATATCAAGTTGGACCCAACATGAGGAAAATAGTTCTTAGAGCAGGTACAAGAGTACAAGAGTACAAGAGTACAAGAGTACAAGAGTCAGAGATCCACTCATTCTCACAATCAGGAGTACCATAAAAATACTAGGCAAGTAGCTATAATGTATATGTAGGGAATTTGATATAGACCTATATAGACCCTGTGCTTGCTGCTTGAGTCTCCATAAATTCACGAATTCATCTCCCTCTCCCTCTCCCTCTCCCTCTCCCTCTCCCTCTCCCTCTCCCTCTCCCTCTCCCTCTCCCTCTCCCTCTCCCTCTCCCTCTCCCTCTCCCTCTCCCTCTCTCTCTCCCTCTCCCTCTCCCTCTCCCTCTCCCTCTCCCTCTCCCTCTCCCTCTCCCTCTCCCTCTCCCTCTCCCTCTCCCTCTCCCTCTCCCTCTCCCTCTCCATAATATCAGTGTTTCTGCATCTTTTCCCATCTGCTGCAGAAGGAATCCTCTCTAGTGTTGAATGGATAAGACACTGATCTATCAGTATAGCAGAATACCATCAGGGACCTTTTTATTGATTTCTTTTCGACCAGTAGTGCTTAGTTTTACTCTAGGTCTCTAGGCAATCTGCTCTGTGGTACTTGATTATCTAGGCTCTATCCTTCCCTTGGACTGGGATTTCAGTCAAATCATACATTGACTGGCTGCTCCCATAAGATCTATGTCACCATTGTCCTAGTGTATTATACAGGCAAAACAAATTACAGGTCAAAGGTTTTGTGGCTGTGTTGGTGAGACTCAATAAACTGCATGGTACCTCTCCACATGAAGGAGAGTAGAGTCGAGAGGTGACAGCTCCATGTAAGCACTCTATAGATTTCTCCATGTTCAATGAGTTGTGTAGTTGTTGTCCTTGACAATAGGATCCCACACTCAGTTTCCAAAGAGCTAATTTTTGTCCTAGTAATAACTTGAGTTGTTGGAGGATTTTCATGGGACTCCCTTGGTTAACAACTTAATTGAGCACAGCTTACTCCAGCCAATGGAATCCTTGCCTGACTACAAATGATGGCTCTGGAATGCTGTAGCTCCAATTACCAGGAGTCCTAATTAGTATCACCTTTTAGACTCCAGGAAGTTTTTACAGCATTAAGTTTCTACATGATTACCCCAAAATGCATCACCCCAATTCCAGCCATCTTCCCCTAACTTCTCTAACTCCTCCCCATCTCTGTTGCACCTCATCCTTCTTCCATCCACAGCCCCCATAAAATCTATTCTAACTCTCTCTTCAGAGAGAGTCATGAATCACCCATTGCATAATGGCTAATAGTTATGTATAAGTGAATATATACCATTTATTTTTCTGGGTCTCATTACCACATTCAGTACATTTTGTCTAGTTCCGTTTGCCTGCTAATTTCATAATTTCATTTTTTCTATAACAGCTGAGTGATAAAATATTGTGTAATATACCACAATTTCATTATACATTCTTTTGTTGAAGGTTATCTAGGTTGATTCCATATTATAGCTATTTTGATAAAGACGCCAAATTAACATGGTAGGATGGAGCATTCTTTAGGTAGATGTCCCAGTAGTGAGATAGCTATGCCTTGAGGTAGATGGATTGTCAACTTTATAAGCAACTGCTCTATTGGTTTCCATAGTGGTTGTACAAGTTTGCACTCCCATCAGCAATGGAGAGGGTTCCCCTTGCGACATTTACATACTGGCTTGACCTGCAACTTGTGTTATTTATTGATTTTAGACATTCTCACAAGTGTAAGGTGGAATATCAAAGTACTTTTGATTTGCATTTCCCTGATTGCTAAGGATGTTGAACATTTACAATTTCTCAGACATTGGAGATGCCTCTATTTAGAATTCTCTGTTTAGATCTGTACCCCATTATTTCTTGGGATATTTGATTTTCTTAATATATGTTGACGTGTTTGATGCACTTAGACTTGAGTTTGTGCAGAGTGATAGATATGGATTTAATCATATTTAGCCAACTAGCTTGTCCAGTGACATTTGCTGAAGATGCTATCTTCCAGTGTCTATTTCTGGCTTCTCAATAAAAATCAGGTATCCATATTATATTGACGTATATCTGTGTCTTCAATTTGATTCCATTGATCAACATGTCTGTTTTTATGCCAATACCATGTCGTTTTTGTTATTATAGTTCTTTGGTAAAACCTGAAATTAAGAATGGTGTTATCTCTAGGAGTTCTTTACTTTTCAAGGTTGTTTTATCTATTCTGTCTGGTTTTCATATGAAGTTGAAAATTGTTCTTTCAAGGTCTATAATGAATTTTGTTGGAATTTTGATGGATACTGTTTGAATCTGTAGATTTATTTGAGTAGGATGGCTATTTTTACCCTGTTAATCCTACTGATCCATAAGCAAGGGAGAACTTTACAATTTCAGATACCTTCCTCAATTTCTTTCTTCAAAGCCTTGAGGTTTATAATCATACAAATC
Organism: Mus musculus; assembly: GCF_000001635.26. Taxonomy (NCBI): domain Eukaryota; kingdom Metazoa; phylum Chordata; class Mammalia; order Rodentia; family Muridae; genus Mus; species Mus musculus. The sequence continues at coordinate 141,427,776 of NC_000069.6, forward strand.
GTTCACTTGTTTGATTAGAGTTACTGCATAATACTTTATATTATTTGAGGCTATTGTTAAAGGCATTGTTTATCTGATATTCATCTCAGTCACTTTGTCACATATATAAGTGCTACTGTTTTTTGTTTGTTTGTTTTTGTTTTGTTTTTAAAGTGAATTGTGTTTCTGGCATGATTCTTTGCTGAGTGTATTTATAAGATGTATTCCCTGGTGGACTTTGTAGAGTCACTTATATATACTATCATATCATCTGCAAATAAGTATGCCTTGACTTCTTCCATTCCAATTTATATCCCCTTGATTTCCTTCAATTGTCGCATTGCTGTAGCTAAAACTTCAAGTACTATGTTCAATAAATATAGGGAGAGTGGACAACCTTGTCTTGTTCCCAGTTTTACTGGAATTGCTCTGTGTTTCTCTCAATTTGATATTGACTATAGACTTGCTGTCAATTTTCTTTATTATTCTTAGGTATGGCCCTTGTACCCCTAATCTCTTGAGGACTTTTATCAAGAAAGGATGTAGGATTTTGTAAAATATCTTTTCTTCAGACAATGAGATGATCATGTAGTTTCTAATTCTTTCAGTTTTTTTATACAGTGGATGGTAGTCACTAATTTTCATATATTAAACCATCACTTCATCTCCAAGATGAAGCTTACTTTATAATGGTGGATGATTTTTTATGTGTTTCTGGATTCAGTTTGCAAGTATTTTACTGAGCATCCATGGTAATAAGAAAAAATGTTCCATAAATTTCTCTTTTTCCAATTTTTTATTAGATATTTTCTTCATTTACATTTCAAATGCTATCTCAAAAGTCCACTATACCCTCCCCCTCTCCTGCTCCCCTACCCACCCACTCCCACTTCTTGGCCCTGGTGTTCCCCTGTACTGGGGCATATAAAGTTTGCAAAACCAAGGGACCTCTCTTCCAACTAGGCCATCTTCTGCTACATATGCAGCTAGAGACATGAGCTCTGGGAGTGCTGGTTAGTTCCATCTACAGGGTTGCAGACCCCTTCAGCTCTTTGGGTACTTTTTCTGGCTCCTCCATTGGGGGCCCTTGTTCCATCCAATACCTGACTGTGAGCATCCATTTCTGTGTTTGCCAGGCACTGCCATAGCCTCACAAGAGACAGCTATATCAGGGTCCTTTCAGCAAAATCTTGCTGGCTTATGCAATAGTGTCTGCATTTGGTGGCTGATTATGGGATGGATCCCCAGATGTGGCAGCCTCTAGATAATCCATCCTTTCGTCTCAGCTCCAAACTGTGTCTCTGTAACTCCTTCCATGCGTGTTTTGTTTCCAATTCTAAGAAGGGGCGAGGTGTCCACACTTTGGTCTTCATTCTTCTTGAGTTTCAAGTGTTTTGCAAATTGTTGGGTATTCTAAGTTTCTGGGCTAATATCCACTTATCAGTGAGTACATATCATGTGAGTTCAAGTATCCCCATTAAAATGGGGCACAGAGCTAAACAAAGAATTCTCAACTGAGGAATATCGAATGGCTGAGAAGCACATGAAAAAAAATTTCAACATCCTTAATCATCAGGGAAACACAAATCAAAACAACACTGAGATTCCACCTCACACCAGTCAGAATGGCTAAGATCAAAAACTCAGGTGACAGCAGATGCTGGCGAGGATGTGGAGAAAGAGGAACACTCCTCCATTGTTGGTGGGATTGCAAGCTTGTACAACCACTCTGGATATCAGACTGGCGGTTCCTCAGAAAATTGGACATAGTACTACATACAGGAGGATCTAGCAATACCTCTCCTGGGCTTGTATCCAGAAGATGTTCCAAATGGTAATAAGAACACATGCTCCACTATGTTCATAGCAGCCTTATTTATAATAGCCAGAAGCTGGAAAGAACCCAGATGTCCCTCAACAGAGGAATGGATACAGAAAATGTGGTACATTTACACAATGGAGTACTACTCAGCTATTAAAAAGAATGAATTTATGAAATTCCTAGATAAATGGATGGGTCTGGAGGATATCATCCTGAGTGAGGTCCATAAATTTCTTTCTTTGTAAAGTATAAATTCTTTAGGCATCAAGGCAGTTGTGGTCTCATAAAATTAATTTCACAATGTTCTTTCTGTTTCTATTTTGTGTAATAATTTGAGATACATTGACAGTAACTCCTCTTTGAATGTCTGGTAGAATTCTGTGTCTAAACCATGTGGTCCTGAGCTTTTTGGGGGCGGGTGAGGCGACTTATAGTGACTGCTTCTATCTAACTAGTAGTTCTTGGTCTATTTTAAATTATTTATCAGATCTTGATTTACTTTATTAAGTGATACTTATTGAGAACACTTTAATTTCTTTTACATTTTCCAATTTGAAGTACTACACATTTATAAAGTTATGTCTTTATGATTCTCTGGGTTTCCCTGGTGTCTATAGTTTTCTATCTGATTTTGTTAGTTTTGAATTTTCTCTCTGTCTCTTGGTTATTTTGAATAAGGATTTGGCTATCTTGTTGATTTTCTCATAGAATCAACTTTAATTCGACTTCATTGATTCTTTTTGTTGTTTTCTTTCTTTCTATTTTATTGATTTCTGACCTTAGTTTGATTATTTCTGACTGTCTACTCCTTTGGCTGTGTCTACTTCTTTTTGTTCTAGAGCTTTCAGATCTCCTGTTAAGTTGCTAATATGAGAGATTTCCAAATTAATTGTATAGGCACTTATTGCTATGAACTTTCCTCTTGGAACAATTTTCATTGAGTCTCATAGGTTTTTGTATACTGTATATTAATTTTCATTGAATTCTATAAAATGTTAATTGCATTTTTATTTATGTTTTGACCCATTACATTCCATTGAGAGTTATTCATGAATATATAACCTTCTGTTTCTCTTGTTGTTGATATCCAGCTTTAATGCATGGTAGTCTGATAGGATGCTGGGAGTTATTTCAATTCCTTGGATCTGTTTAGACTTTCTTTGTGTCTGAATATGTGGTCAGCTTTGGAGAATGTTCCATGAGATGCAGAGTAGGAAGTATATTCTTTTGTGTTTCTGTGGAATATTCTATAAATATCGGTAATGGTCATTTGTTTTATAATATGTTAGCTCATGCATTTTTCTGTTTAGTTTTTGTCTGGATGTCCTGTCCATTGGTGAGAGTGGGGCATTAAAGTCTCCCACTATCAGTTTGTGAGGGTCAAGATGTAACCTAAGCTGTAGTAGTAGTTTTTTTTAAAAAAATATTTATTTATTTATTTATTTATTTATCTATTTATTTATTTTTACAAACTTGCATGTCTTTGTATTTGATGCATAGGTGTTAAGAATTGAAATGCCATCTTGATTGGATTTCCTTTGATGAGTATGTAGTATCCTTCCTTGTCTCTTTTGATTACTTTTGGTTTGAAGTTTATTTTGCTACATATTAAAATGGCTACACAAGCTTGCTTCTTAGGTTGCTTGGAATAACTTTTCAACCCTTTACCCTAAGTTAATATCTATTTTTGATGGTGAGGTATGTTTGTTGGATTCAGCAGAAGGATGGATCCTGTTTTCACGTCCATTCTCCAAGTTTGTGTTTTCTTATTAGGGAACTGAGTCCATTACTATTGAGAAATTTCAATGACCAATGGTTACTAATTCATGTTTTTGTTTGTTTGTTTGTTTGCTTGCTTGCTTGTTTGCTTGCTTGCTTGCTTTGTGGTGAGGGTGATATTTGAGTGGGCAAGTGTGGGAGGTGAGGGCTTCCTTTATTTTGATTTTCATGGTGTGAGTTTGTTTATATTTTGTGTTTTAATTTATTTTATTAACCTTCTTAAGCTGGAATTTTCCTTTTAGCACATTCTGTAGGGCTGAATTTGTGGATAAATGTTATTTAAGTTTAACTTTATCATGGAAAATCTTATTTTCTCTATCTAAGGTCATCTAAAGTTTTACTGGATATAGTAGTTTGGACTCACTTCTGTGTCTCTTAGAGTCTGAAGCAGATCTATTCAGGCTCTTCTGGCTTTTAGAGTCTCCATTGAGAAATCAGGTGTAAATTTAATAGGTCTGCCTTTATGTTACTTGGTCAATTTCCATTGCAGCTTATAATATTCCTCTCTTGTTAGTTATGTGTAGTGTTTTGATTTTTATGTAGCCAGGGTACTTTCTTATATGTTCCAATCTATTTGGCATTCTGTTTTCTTCTTTTACTTCTTAGGCGTCTCCTTCACTAGGCTAGTAAATTTTCCTCTATAATTTTATTAAAATAATTTTCTGGACCTTTGAGCTGCATTTCTTCTCATTTATCTATAACTACTATCCTTACACTTGTCTTTTCATAGAGTCTCATATTTTCTAGATGTTTTGTGTCTGGAGATGTTTAGATTTAGCAATTTTCAAACTCGTGTTGAAAAATAAAAATCCCAGAATAGCAAAAACAATTCTCAACAATAAAAGAATGTCCAAGGAATCAGTATCCCTGACCACAAGCGATACACCAAGCAATCATGATAAAAACTGCATGGTACTGCTACAGAGACAGACAAGTCAATAAACGTATTAGAACTGAAGACCCAGAAATAAGGCCATAAAGCTATGGACACTTGACCTTTGACAAAGAAGCCAAGACCATACAGTGGGAAAAAAGCATCTTCAACAAATGGTGCTGCTCTAACTACCATTGTGCATATAGAAGAATCTAGATTTTCTGAACAGAACACCAGTGACTAAGGCTCTAAGATCAATAATTGACAAATGCTGCCTCATGAAGTGGAAAAGATTTTGTAAGGCAAAGGATACTGTTAATTGGACAAAATAACAACTTACGTCCAATAGAGGGCTAATATCTAAAATATACAAAGAGCTCAAGAATTCCAAAAAAAAACACATATCCCAATTTAAAAATTGGGTACAGAGATAAACAGAGAATTCCCAACAGAGGAATTTTGAAAGGTCAAGAAGAACTTAAAGAAATGTCCAGCATCTCTTTTCATCAGGGAAATGTAAATCAAAAGGACCCTGAGAGTCCACCTTAAAACCAATCAGGATGGCTAAGATCAAAAATTCAAATGAAAACACATGCTGATGAGGATATGGGAAAGAAGGAATATTCCTCCATTACTGATAGGATTGCAAACTGGTATACACACTGTAGAAATCAATCTGGCAGTTCCTCAGAAAATTGGAAATAGTTCTACCTGAAGACTCAGCTATATAGTATTGCTGGACATATAACCAAAGATGCTCTACCATACCACAAGGACATGGTCCACTGTGTTCATAGGAGCTATCCACAGTCACGCAGAGGTGATGGGCATAAACAAATTCAGCATGTATTATTGCAATCGCTAAAGTTACTTCTTGGCAATCTGTCATTGTGTTAAAGCTAGGCCTCTAAGCTACTATAGACTTGGGTGGTCTGCTCTGAGCATCTTTACTTTGGCAGGTGTCCCGAGCATCTCCAAATTGAAAAATAAATTACCTTCAGTAAGAGTAATACGCAATTCAAAAAAAAAAGCACAATATTTGCTACAAGTTGCGAGTCATCTAAGACTTCATATTAAATCTTGCTCTTATCAAAATATTAATACTGCTTGGCTGAACAAGAACTTATTACCCACAAAGAGAAATTTCCTTTTCTTTTTTCCCTTCCTGGTACATTGTAGCAACTCCCTTTTCCTCAATCTTTAATATAATGTTCTTATCTCCTTCCATCGTACTGCAATCTATCTTTCCATGTGGAGAGCCTTCATAGGACTATAGTGTTTCTCTTTGTTGTAATATTCAGAGAATGTTTTAATAGTTTTCATTATTCTATAAGTTTAATGGAAACATCTTCTTAATTAATGTAAGCCAACAAGAACAATCTGAGAAAATTAAAATGAATGTATATTGCTCAGAAATTATTCAGGTCTTTTTGGTTTCATTCTGCTTTGAACTAGGGTCTTACTATGAATCCCTGGCTGGCATTCTGTATGTATGGCATGAAGATTACTCTGTAGCTAAAGGACTGTCACCCAGATGTGAAGGGTTCAACCTGGGCCTGGAACTTATTGTGTAGCCATGGCAGGCCTGAGGCTCATTGTGTACACCAGGCTGGCCTGGAATTTGTAGACATCTGTGTACCTCTAGATCGAAAGTTGTAGAATTAAAGTCCTACAGATCTGGTTAGATACATTATTTATAACCTAAAAGTAGAAGTAAGCAGTAATGTTATTCTTTCTACTTATTCTTCTGTGATTTAATTTTTAAAATTTAATATAGATGAACTGATAAACTGAATATATTCCTTATTGATGATAGGCATGTATTTATGTGTGTATGTATATAATATGTTTACTTGTACTAAAGGAACTTAGATTTTGGTATGGCCTAATCATTTTTATTAATGAAAATTAAAACAATAGAATGTAGGGAATTTATTCAGCTATGGCTTTTATAAGTACACATGTAGTATGGTCAAATTGGATAATAAAGATATGCTCATATTTTGTTTATTTGACAAGAATATATTCAGTATTATTTGAACTAAAATAGTAGAAAATGAAATTTATACAACAAACATATTTCAAAAAGCAGGAGATTAAAGCATAAAAAGACAATTATAGTCAGTAACCATCTTCCATGAGTTGGGGAGCATTGTATTTTTGTTCATAATTTAATGTATTCTCATTAATATTACAAATGAATCCACCCAATACCTATTCTATAAAAACATTAACAAACTAGCAAGTCATTTTTAAAAATATGTTTATTTAAACAGGGTAAGACCTAGATAATTGAATATTGTGTTCTTTTGCTCAACATTGTTGGCATTATTTAAACATGAATTTAGTGGTTTATACAAACAAAGTAAGCAAATATGTAACCTGAAGTTTCTTCTCATGGATTTTTAGGCAGTCATTCACCTCGCTGTTGTATTAGACAAGGTCATCAGCTTCCTCAGCACAAGCCATGCTTGGATCCATCACTCTTTCTATCCTAAATCTCGCCACTGTACCACAGTCTATTTCACAAAAGGGACAATGAACCATTTCAAATCAACACATTTCCTAAAGAACTAAAAACTAGAAATAATCTAGGCTCCAAAGTCATTTTCTGTAAGTCTTTTACTCCCCTTTTCATTGGTATTGTTAAGCCAAATTGGACATTTTATTTAATTGATGAATATCACCAATGATTCTTCAAAAATGCCTCTGTTCCTGGACACAGGTCTTAATATTCTCCCTCTCCTCTTCATAGTTTCATTGGAATAACTAAGAACAAAAATCATAAATTTGATGTATTAGTTCACTGAAGATTTAATTTTCTGTGGCTCTCTGCCTTTACATTTGGTTAAGGTTTAAGAGCTCGAAGTATTATTCTTGACAACATGTTAAATGTTTGAGGTATGGATGTATAATGGAATAAGGCAATAAATGTCTTGTGTCCATATTGATTTTTTTCAGATGAATCTGATTTGAAACTCCTGGCATCCAACAACCCAATATCATTTAACTGTAGTAACCTTTGAGTTCCTTCAGAGACTGTGACACTTCCCCAGTTAGGTCTAATCCCCAGTAGAGCCTTGGTGGCAAAGAATTGATCTCCATCCTCTCAAACTCTAAGGTCAGTGTGCCCTCAAGTGCTTCACTTCCACAGATCCAGGCAGTATAAGTGAGAACACAGCTCTGCCATGTCTGATGATAACATCAGGAAGAAGATGCTCTCTAATAAGTAGCTGGACCATCTAGCATGGAGAAAAGCAGTCACTTCTTCTCATTGGACTTAGTAATAAGTATTTTGATACTCCTTAGAGATTTACATAAGCCTAAGAAGAACACCAAAGGAATAAACAAATGATAGAATGCACTGAGGTTTTTATTGTGCTTGGTAGAGTGCTGGAGAAGTCTTGGAATTGCGCAGGCCCAATGTGAGGAAAGCATCACCTGAAGGGGAACAGGAATGTCTGTCAGGACAATGCATTTTTAAATCCCCATTTGTTCCTTGGTGTGTATCCTCAACATCTGTTATTGGAGTCGTATCCCCAAAGTCCCTTAGACATGACCAGATCCCATAGCAGATCCCTGATCTGTTTAGATTACCTAAAGTTGAATAAAGTAGAAAAGAAGAGCGGCTACTTAAATAAAGGGAGCAGAGAAAATGAATAGGTTGGTGAAGAAGCAAACACATACATTCTCACTGAGAAATTGTAATGAATGAAATGATTACAAGTATCAAGCATAGGGCTTGGTGGTTACAGTATCAGAGGGGCTGGGCTTGGTTTGCAGAATGCATGGAGTTGCTTACAATCATCAGTTCTAAAGGATGTGATACCATTTCTGACCTCCACATACATCAGACACATATATTAAGCACGTAGGTACAGGCAGGAAAAACACTTATTCATTGGGCTTTTGTCCTTTTGTATGTATATTTTCCTATTGAAGAACAATTTTCAAAAACAAAGAAGGAAAATAGCGCTTTGTTTTTGTTTCTTTTTGTTTCTATGCTTAAAGCTGTATGATGATTTAACTGCATTTGGGGTATATTTCATATTATATTACTTTCTTGTTCCTAAAGAGCTAATGGAAATTATTAGACAGAATTCAAACACCTTGCGTGCTTGTGTAAGTCCATTTATTCCCATCAACTCGACATGACTAGTTTCGTTTGCTTGTAGTCAATATCAGAGGCAGGGCTTAAAGGAATAGTGATTAACCAGTCATTGAGGGATTGAAAATTTAGCTCAGTGATAGAGCACTTGCCTAGCAAGCACAAGGCTGTGGGTTCGGTCCTCAGCTCTTAAAAGAAAAACAAAGACAAAATAATCAGTCGTTGACTAAGGTATTTAAAAAGTTCAGTCAGTGGGAAGAGTAAACTGCAGAATAACTGTGAGAGGCTCTGGTGATAGCTCAGGAAGAGTTAGGTAGGAGTTACTGTTAACTAACCAGTTAGTTCAACTGATAATACTAACAGTATCAGCAATCGGTTTGACTCAGCAACTTGGCCTCAGTGGAGAAGTTGGAAGATCTATGGAGAACGATTTCTAACATCAATTTTGGGTCTCCAAACATGTATGCTCATACATGCAAGCATCATTTGTAGCAATTTGCAAACACACACACACACACAAGAAAACAGAAAATAAATATGTGAGTATCCACTTCACACAAATTTTTTTCAATAACACTTCTAAATGATTAGCCTCTTAATCACGCATTCTGCTCTTCCTTTAAAACACCATAAATAAATAATAAATTTAGTAAAATAATCCTGGATCCTTTTCCTCAAGTAGAAAATCAAATGATTGCATAATCCCCTAAACTTTGTTTTTAATACAAATAAAATTTTGCTTGTTTGCTCTTAATTTTTCAAGTTGCTGAAATGTCTGTAATGTTAATTGGGTCATTTGTCAATTGTCAGTCTGTTCAGTTTTTCAAATTTAAATTCAGTTCTCAGCATTCATTTTTCATATTATTTAATATTACAGAGTGCACTCTTTTAAACTGTGTGCCCTACATACAAAACATCTGGCATAAATAACAAACCTGAAGTAACATTAAATAATTCAACTAATTGGGCAGGGCTCTTTGAAACGAATCCTTAGGCCAATAGTTAGGTCTGGAACCAAATAAGCAATTTTCCGAGAACAAATAAGAACCTTCTTAAAGCAGTGAGAATCAATGGTAAATTTTAAAATTCATATGCACATTTGGGACAAATTTTATTAGATTAAATGGCATTTCAGAAGAAAAATATATTCCATATCTCCTTCACAGTGTAGTACAACTGCTAACAGACTTTGGGCTCTCATTCAAGTCAAGGGAAGAGCATGGCACCTTTGAAGGGCTTAAAAGCAATTTGGGAAAATGTTATTTGAAGTCTTCAAGGCTGATAAAGACCAAACTCGTGGAAATTTGTTCTCCATTTTTACTGACTGTAGTTTTATACAGACCATTGACCAGCGAACCTATCATTTGATAAGATTTCCTCTGTCCATTGCTGTTCGTTCTCTCTTGTGTCACGGCTGGGCTGGGATGCAGTTACTATGGGAAACTGCTTCCTGGAACTGTGACCTCCATGCAGCGGTCCGACACTCCTTTGTTGCCCTTCATCTTTTCACTGCCTTGTGGAGGGGCATAGAAGAAACTCTACTTGACCTGTTATTTCCCTCTAAAATTCTTAACGCATGTAGCCTTTAGAGTGAGGTTTTCTAAACATAAAACATAGCTGACCCCACCTATTGCCTCCAGAAGTTTCTCAGAGATTCATAGTTATTGCTTCTACATTGTTTAAGCCAAACCAAACACGAGTTAGTTGCTGTTTCATACCAGAAACTGTAGTCTAATTTGAGAATTTTATCTGAGGTAACACATAAATTCATGACTATACTATTTTGGTCTTGCTGAATAAGGAAGTGAATAGAAAATAATTGGGATGAAGAAAAGTTTTTCTGTTTCTTGTTTTATGTTCACTTTTTTTGTTTTTACTATCTTTGTTGTACTTTGTGGATATATTGCCTCGTATTGTTGCATTTATGTTGTCTCTCTAGGTGGACTATAAATTCCTCAGGCCAGTGAAATGCTTCCTAATTTACAGGACAGTTTCCAAGCCCTGCCCTGAATGAAACATGATGAATAAGACACTCTTAAATAAATAACTGGGAAATTCATTGATAACCACTTGCTTTCAGAGACATGCATTTTATGACTGCTATGCATAAATTTATAAATCTAATTTTCATACTATCAAGACGAAATGGAAACAAATCTATTGATATTTCCAAAGAAATGCATTCTTTTACATTCTTCTGGGATATATAACATATGGTATATTCATGAAGTGTACACTATAGACATTATATACAGAAATATACACATGCACACAAGTACAATAGAACTAGGTTATGAAGGCATGTGCCATGAAATATAACAAGTTATCTTCAGAGCACAGTATAGTGTGCTCTTATCAAAGGATTATTGTCAGAAAATATCAGGTAATATTTGAACTTCTGTTTGATGGCATCTCCTAGATAGACAACGAAGGAAATACTAGTTTAGTTGGGAGAGTAAAGTGTATGTGCAAAGGGTGTGTTGCAGAAGAGCACGTGTAAAACCCTGCACCATAGTTAGCTAGAACACAGAAGGCCCAGAAAGGTATGAAAGAGCCATGGAGATGCAAATGACCACACTATGAAAATCTATTCAGGACATGTTTCTCTTTAGAGAAGTGGGAAGTAATGGTGTGGTTTGGAAGAGTGCACACCTGGTCTCTTTTTCGTTTAGGAGGAACTTACACTCCTGGAGCTGAGGGAGGTTAGAGTCAGAAGAAAGGGTGAAAGCAAGGCCTCCTCATAGGCTGGGTGGCACTCCTGTTAAGGGATGCTCCAAAAATAACCGAAGAGAGAAGTATTTACACATTCAATACATCTACCTTCTCTAAATTGTTTCTTGGTGTTTGTAGAAGTTTATCTAAGTGGCTATTGATGCCTGCCACTAGTACTCACTTATTCCCATTAAAAAAAAAAAAAAAAAAAAAAAAAGATGTCGTATTTAATTTGGCTGTGTAACCTAGCTCTGCTTAGTAGTATACCTGGGTCATAGTAACTACATCACAAATATCCACTGATTAAAAATGTGATCTTTTTAAAATTAAAACTATCTCATCATCATAAATAAAAAGTGTCTTATTTAGGGTTTTGCTGCTGTCAATCGACACCATGACCAAGGTAAGTCTTATATAGACAACATTTCACTGGGGCTTCCTTACAGGTTCAAAGGTCCAATCCATTATCATCAAGGCAGGAGCATGGTTGCATCCAAGCCGGTATGGTACAGGCAGAGCTGAGAGTTCAACATCTTCATCTGAAGGCTGCTAGTGGAAGACTGGCTTTTAGGCAGCTAGGGTGACAGTCTTAAAGCCCTAGGGTGAGAGTCTTAAAGCCCATGCCCACAGTGACACAGCTACTCCAACAAGGCCACGCCTCCATATAGTGCCATTCCTTGGGCCAAGCATATTCAAACCATGACAAAAAGTGAAGTTGGAGGCACCACCTAACCTGTATTTGAATACTGAGATTTACATTTAGTTAAGAAACTTAAAATTAATGTGAAAACCCTAGAATTACAAGAATTCTATAAATTAATATATATTTAAATATTTCTAAAGGATAGTTGCCTTAAGTAGGTTCATGATTGATAGTACCATATCTTATGGTATTATTTATTCCAGTGTTAAAGAACTGGGCTTGAAAAGAAATTCTTATATAGGACAAGCTATGTACTGGTTTCACTTACATCATGAAACTTGAATTCTGGAGCAACAAGGAATAAATCAAAGAGGCTCGTTTTTTCCAAAGTTGTTTAAATATTTAAAGGTATTTTTTGTTGTACTTACTCTTTCCAGATGAGATAATCTTCAGTAGCTTCCATAGCACAGGGTTTTGAACATCTCAAGCTATGGATTGAGAGGACTTCTCTGGAGACTGGCGTTCCCCTGTGCTCCTAAACTGTATGCCTGCATGTAGAAAGCACCATGTTCTGAGTTATCTGATGGGTTTTGGGTAGATGTGTGTGTAAATACGAGTCTACCATTTGAACTTCGGAGACAACACCAACACCATGCTGCCATTATTGCTTGGTCCTTACTGTGTGCAGAGGGCATGTTATTTTCTACAATTTGTTCATCATTCTTGAGCAGTTTCAAACCAAAGCTAGGAATTCCGCTGATTCCTAGACTCTGTTCCTCTAGTTCATATACAAGTGTTCCTCTGATTTGAGTATAGAAACCTCATGATCTTCAAAATGAAACCATGAGTTTCAGGTGAATAAATGATCCTTACCCGGATATACCACCACTATCAGTGCACACGTATCAGATTTCCAGGAAAGATCCAAAAGTATCTAAGTGGGATTATGTTCTACTGACCGAAGTGGGTTCTACACAAATGCGCAGGTTGCCATTGCATCCCCACCTCTCTTTATATAAGACATGAGTCATCTGCAGAATGTGCATCTGTTTTCTGGAAAACATTTTCAAATTAAGAACCTTGTCAATTTTAATTAGGATAATGACACAAACCACACTGGTGTGGTTATTTTCTCTCATCTAATAAACTCCTCACTAAAGATCTAAAAATGTATTTTAAACACATAAAACAAGATCATATCCAGTTATTAAGGGCAGCTGTGTATTTTCAGCTGCTTACAAGTTTCTACCCAGAGAAACAATTTGTTTTACCCATCATATCTAATGTCCTGAAGTCTAATTATTATGGAATAATTTAATAGGTTGTTAACTATATAATCTCACTGAATCTGATCCATTATAAACCATAATATATCATTTAACAATTATTGCTATAAATATTTTATTGGAATAACAAAAATAATTTGAGAAAGACAGGATGCTTACATTTTTAAAATATATGACTTTTTTGTCTTGTATTGCTGAACCTTCTAATAATAACAGAGCAGCACTTTTATGAAGATTTAAAAGAAAATGACATGGATAAATACAGAACTTAACAAACATCAGAAAAATACACAACTAAAAAAATTAAATTAAAATGTATTACAATCAACATCTACTGAGTGTCCTCTCCATGTAATATATTAACCTAAAAAGAATTTTAAGTTAGAATCAAAATATCTTACTGTGCAATTTAATAAAAATAACGTGTAAAATGCATGTGCTTTATCTGTGTGTGTCCTCATTTGAATATGCATTTTTCTTTTGTTTACTTTTTATTTTAGAGATTGTATTCAATTGCATTTATCCCTTCCCATTTTTTCCACCTAAACTTTTGCATATAATAAAACCCCCTGCTCTCATTAAAATTCATGACCTCTCTTTTCATCGATTGTTACTATTGCATATGTGTATTTGTATATACATATATATTCACAAAAATAGCCTAATGAGTCCATACACTGTTACACATACAAATATACATACACATACACATACACACACACACACACACACACACACACACACACATATGACTTTGTGTCTCGTATTGCTGAACCTTCTAATAATAACAGAGAATCAGAAAAATACACAATTATGAATCATAAAATTAAAATGTATTTTACAATCAACATCTATTAAGTGTCCTCTCCACATAATATATATTATATATGTATAATATATCGATAATATATGATATATATATATATTGTGTGTGTGTGTGTGTGTTCAGGGCTCCCCTTTTGGCAGCAGAAAACAACTTGGCATGCTCTTCCTTGAGGAGGACCATTTCTCCCACTTCCAGATTTATAATGCTTGTATTTTCCAACTGGAGAAAGCTTAGACAATTACATTCATTCACTTTTTTTAATTACTATTTTTTCATCCACATTGAATATAATTAATTTCAATACTCACAGCAGGAATTGTCCCTGACATAAGTTCAATCACTAGGCTAATTATTTCATGATACAATAAATAATCTCAGGTGATAAAAATTTAACAGAAATATGCAATTTTGATAGACACATAGGAACTTAATCAGAGGATTATTTTAAGCCAGCCTATCTATTTCACTAGTATTAATTTCTAGATGGCAACTATCAGGAGTTGAGCAGATTTCCTCTTAGTGTGTTAGGGAGAATTCTATGAATACACTCAATCTTCCCCCATGGTCTTCAATTTTCTACTTTGCTACCATCTAAGTGAACTTTGAAACCTAAAACCTTTTACAGAACTTTTCCTTGATGTTTGATTTTCCATGAACTCAAGTACTTTCAAATTCTATAATTTAAAGCATATTGTAGTTATTGACATTTGAAAATAAAAACCTCACATCACTTAGAAGTATATCCTGCAGAATGTAAATATGTCACTAGTTTTATTTTTACAATATTCGTGTGAAGAATCTCCTCAGCAATTAGAAATTTAACACTGTGACATTTCTACTCAGGTTTGTAAGTTATATTCAATTTTACTTAATTTATTAAGTTTACCTTTGCTATCTACCCCAATAACACTTTCCTGCAATGTGATATATAGTTGCTTCAATTGCATGGCCCTTCCAAACTAAAATTTCTTCACTGATATATAATTGGAATGATTAGTTCTTTAAAAATATAAGAAAACCAACATGAATATATTATGTTTTATAATGATTATCATCCACAAAAGCAACATTTTATGAGAAATAAATTTTTTATTGAGATGGATGCACTTTTTTCCCTCAATTAATTTGTGTAGCCAAAAATGAATATTATTTACTGCTAGAATAAGAGAGGGTTCACTATCAATTCTGTTCTATTTGATCTATTGTCAAGGAACCAATCAATTAGATGTTCCTTCAGTTTTGTTTTGTTTTTTTGTTTGGTTTGGTTTGGTTTGGTTTGGTTTGGTTTGGTTTGGTTTGGTTTGGTTTGGTTTAGTTTGGTTTTTCGAGACAGGGTTTCTCTTTATAGCCCTGGCTGTCCTGGAACTCACTTTGTAGACCAGGCTGGCCTCAAACTCAGAAATCTGCCTGCCTCTGCCTCCTGAGTGCTGGGATTAAAGGCGTGAGCTACCATAGACACCATCTGATTTGCAAATGGATTTGGTATTGCTATTATACCATTTAGTTCCTCCGTATAGTCACCTATATTTGTAATTGTCATCTTGTTCTTATAGTAGGGCTTCTACACAAGACCATTTAACCATGGCTGCAACAGATCATGGAAGGATTGTAAACCCCACATCCTATGAAGCAAGTATTTGACAATTGTTAAGTGGTAAGTAGGGAAGAAGCAGGGCTCAGTGTTGCTGGTGAGCCTTCTTATTCTTTAGTACTTACAGGAACCAGAAGAACTTTTTTGTAGTTCAGCATTCTAGTTGCCAAATGATCTATTGTTATACTATCTTGAGAGATAGTAACAGATAGTCCCAGCCCTCTATGGCTACAGTAGACCAATCTACATTTCAGATTCAGTTGAGATACTCTCAATTTGGAGTGGAAGCAAAACTGCAGAAGAAAAGGTTCTCTTACCACTTTGTAGTTTTCAAACCTTTGGTTGTTCAGGTCAGAATGATCTATTTCTGCAATTACTTGAGATTCAAAGTCATTGATAAATTAGATTTGTTTCATTCATATCCTGATCCTGTTATTCTGTTTAGTTATATAGGGTGACATTTCAGTACCACACTTATTCTCAGGGAAAACTCAATACCTTATCAATCATGTCTCATTGAGATAATCTAGGCAACAACTGTCCAAAAAAAAAAAATGTGAAACTTTGGCAGGAAGTTTGCTGACCAATTTAATGCTGGTTATCAGTGACCATTAATGTACAATGAAACTTAAAAATCACCTAAGAATGCTTTCGCGTGTTGATGTGAGCTTTCTAAGTAAAAATATGTATTTCCCATGTTCCTTTAGGGAAAGTACTCTACCATTGCCTGTTTCCCTCCATTGTGTCACATCTACCATTTGCATCGATTCAGCCAGATATCACAAGCCTATAATAAATGTATTCTTCTTCTATTTTATAATATTACTTGATCTTCACATGAACACTGATAATATAAGATATCTAGATGTTTTATCATCTGCCTTGATGTTCTAAAATAATATCCCACCGTTTTCATGTTTTAAAAGAGTTGCAGAAAAAATGAGAAAATAAATAATTTTATCTAATTTTATCATATGAAGCAGAATGTTCTGCATCTATAATAATTAAAAAATTAGAACATTTGACTTTCACAAACTCGACCAATAATATGTATTTATTGGAATAACATATTAAACATTTAAAATGTTAAATATCATCCACTGATACTCTAGTTTGGATGAATCTTTTTAAAACACTGCAGGGATTTTAAAAGATTAATTTTTATGAGTGTTTACATGCCTGTTTGTATGTGCATGGAGAATACACACACTCCATGCATGCTTAACAGCCAACAAGTTAGAAGAAGGCAGCAGATCAGCTAGAATTTGAGTAACAAGACAGTATTGAGCTACCACGTGGGTGCTAGGAATCAAGCCCTTGTTCTCTGAGAGAGCACCCAATGCTCTTAACCACTGATCGTTTTCTCTAACCCCCTCAATATAGATGACTAATAACCCTGTAACACTACAGTCACATGAGAGTACACATCACTGAGGGGTGTTCTACTAGAGCAGTTAATGTGGAACTCCTCAGTTTTCCTTAAAGTTTTCTTCTTTCTAAAATTATCTTTATCATAACAATATTCATATGATTTTCCTATTCTTAATAATTACAGTTGTGACTGAGTCTCAGACTATACTCTACAATGTTCTTTGAATGAGATATTTTATAACTATATTCACAAAGTATATATTTTTAACTACAATAATTTGCTTTAAGTGAAAACCAAATTATTTTCAATATTAATTAATAATTTAAGTTAGGTAACCTAAGTATGAATTAAATTTTCTACCCACACACCTTTAAGTGGCGTTCATTTGGTTATTCAAGATGACTACTATTCTCTGTCATGCTTTGTGAGAGAGTGAGAAGTCAAGTCAATAGAGAAAAAAACTGAGGTATACCATAAGAGAAATTAGAATAAAAGGAAAAACAAGAGAAATGCTATGGAGAGCAGGCATTAGGGCAGGAGCTGCCTGACCATGGAAGACCTTTTCAATTACTTAGGTTGAAGAAGTCAGGACAGAACGCAAAGAACATGAAAAATTGATGCATCATTGATAGAACATTAATTCTTTCCAATGACTTGGGATACTCTTACAAACTCCAATGCCTCACCCTGTTATGGAGAGGCAAAGCATTTCTTCTCCATTTCTTCCTTACCTCGTTTTCATCTTTGAGTTATATGAACAAATATTAGCAGGATTTACCTTGAGAATTTATACAAATAGGAAGACTAATGAAAGTCAATACTCTAGCTAATAATTCTTACTCTTTGGGGTGGGAATCCTTTTTAGTAAAAGGAAAGAACCCACACAAGAAGGGAGATATTTACAATAAAAGTGTGTAAGAAATAAAAGACAAAAATTAGCACTATTCACATGTGAAAAAGCAGAACTATGAAAGTGTGATGAACCAGAGGCCATGACACTATAACCATGCCTCAATAAAGTAGATGTTGATATATAGATAGTACCCCAGCACTTAACTAACTCTTCTTTTAACTTTATGATGATATAAAAGTAATGTTTATGCAATAGGAAGAGTGTACTACACAAACAATCTTCGTGGTTTTCATTTTCAAGAGAGTAGTTAATTAACTACGTGGGAGAGTCAGGAGATAGGGTTTTATGGTAGACAATTTTGTTCAAGAGGTGAATGCTAGGGTTCTGTGCACATTGACGATCAATTAGGCTTAGCTGCATTGTTCGGGTCATGGTGTGAGGGAAGTCTATTTTTGACTTACAACACTTTCAATGTGTGATAACTTCACTGAGACGTAAGTTGTTATTCAAAGTCGGTGCTTAGGTTTGTGGAAAATCCCTACTCTGACAGATTCTGTTCAAGCAGCCAAGGATTCAAAGTTCAAAGCCATGGTACTTACTCTTTAAATCATCACACAGAATGCAAACTAATATGCAAGGGAAAGGAACAGATGCATTTTCTTAGAATTCTCAAGAATTGTTCCACAGGTAATACCTAGATGACTTAACAAGATATCAGTCTAAAAGGAAGACCAATGATAGGTAAGTATTGACAAGCCTTCCCGTGTAAAGTAAAAGATACTTGAAGCAATAAGTCTGGAATTAATCAAGGACCATGCTAACCTATAGCCAATTCAGAGAAGATAGAAGGATACCATAGATTGTTGTAATCCATGGTCTGACCACTGGTTATGGAAGACAGAGTTTTACAGAAAGGGATTCGCATGAAGGTAGGAGATATGAAATTGGCATATCTCTGCTCCTAAATTTCATGGGAATGAGTGGACTAAGCTTCTCCATATATAACCAGAGCAAAAATAACATCAAATGAAACTATTAGGGATCCAAAGAACATGTAGTTCTTCTATAAGAAGAATACCTATAAGAATACATATAAGAAAATAAGGTGTCTATGAAGCAATATTTCTCAAAATTAGTAGAGTTCTATATTTTACATTAAGGCTATTTTTCTTCTGTTTGTATATTCTATCTCCTGAGATATTGTCAAGCTACTGATTGCTTACCTGTTTCTAGAGTCAGTGTTTACTGTGCACAACTAAGTCAAACTCTCAAACCTGAAAATGATATGTAAAGAATCATAAATAAAATCATGCAAAGGATGTCTTGAGCTCTATGTGGGGACTGAGAGCATGGCAGGGAAGGATCAAAACTGGTATTAAGGTTTAATAGAACATCATTCTGCTTTCTAGTGAGAAAACCGTTTATGAGGAATTGCCTAACCTTGTTATTCTGGTCTTTTTGGTCTAGGAGGAGGTCATCAGAATGAGAAGGAAGGAGAATCTAATGCACTAGCAGAGATCTTCCTGCTTCAAAGCCCTGTGCAAACAACCTAACAAGTGTGCCACCCAATGTAAGGGACTAATACTAGCACAAGAGCACTTCATCTTTGTCCTCTGTACAGAGAAGCAAAGAGTCATATTCTCACTATGTCATTTACTCCTTTGCATTTCTCATATACATCCATTTGCTGTGCCCCAAACACCATGCATTGTGTCCGTGTTGAGGGCCATAAAACGGAAATGCAGTCTGTGGAGAGTTGAAGGGTTCACACTGCATGTAAGAGGAGAGCTGTTCTACCTCAGGGTTTCTCTAGCACTCAGAGCACTCAGATATGCAGAGAACTCAAAGCCTGCCAGTGTTTGGCCATCCACTGAGAAAGTCAGACAAACGGGGCAGGCAAGAAAATGCTCTCTATCATTCAAGATGCCACTAACAGGTTTGGAGAAGGCGTTAATCAGCCACTGAAGCCTGAATAAATAAATTTGTAGACAAATATATATATATATATATATATATATATATATATATATATATATATATATACTAATACAAGAAAATGTGACATAAAATAGAAATGTTAGATTTGGGAACAAAGTTCTGTTTAATTTTTCACTAGTATAGTCCATACACCTTGCATGCATTTGATTAGAGATGCTTCAAACAACAGCATCTGGTCACATGGGATCATTTCATATTTAATGACAAGTACGAAAATGTGGCAGATTAGTTCCAGGAATCCACCCACCCTCGTGTACATTTCACTAATGCTCGGCTCCATTATATCAAATAACTTAATGTTCACACGTAATATAATCTAGACATATCCTCCTGCAAATGCTCCTTCATCACCAGAAAGCTTACAATGACCAGTAATACACAAGTGCTATATAAATAGCTGTTGTGTTATTGCTTAGGGGATGATGAAACACAACAGGTTGTGATGCTTTTTCCCTAAATGTTTAGCATCTGTACTTGTTTGTACAGATGTAGAGCCAGATATACACAGTGCAACATTGTACTATCTGTAGTGGTGTGTGTGTGTGTGTGTGTGTGTGTGTGTGTGTGTGTGTGTGCTTGTGTGTGATCTACTTCAAAATTACCTGAAAATCCTGAAGGGCTAGTAACAGAATATTTATCTAAAATCTAAAAGAAAGAACACCTTCATATCTTCTCCACTTCCTCCTTTCCCCCTTTCTTTGTTTTCTCACTCTGTGTATGTCTGTCTTTATTCCCAAAGATGCATACTCACAAAACCCAAATACTTATACAACCCATTAACTACTTTGTTGTGCAGAACAGATAATCTCGAAAAAAATTAACCACAAAATCCTATTTTTCTGCTGTTAACCAAGTAGTATTTGTTCCAGCTACTCAGGCACATTCTTGAGAATAGAAGATAGCTACTGTCTAAGACTGCCGTGGATTCTAGCTTGTTTCTAATCTCCTTAGTTCTCTTTCTTTACTTTTCCATCCATGAAACACATGATCTGGAAGGACCCACATAGACTGCCTCAAAGCAGGTTGTAAATAAGTCTTTTCTGTAGTGTATGTAGTTTAGCCAATCATGGCAACTGTGTTCAATATGCAAAACCCACCTGATTAAAACACTGGCCAAACAAACAAAAATGAAATACTTATCCTTTCCTTTCAAGGACAAAATTACAGGGATTCCATGAAATTACCTCCTCCTGGGGTGTAAATGTCAACTACCCTGTCCAGAGATCTAAGGAACTTTTTGACACTGGCATCTTCTAGAAATCAGACAACTCCTTGGAATTTGTATAGATTTAAATATACAGACAGACCTTCCATGGAGTAAAACTGAATCTTAGATTTAGCATGTGCAAGAACCACTACCCAAATGTATATGTGTAAAATATGTGTACTGTTCTTTGTTGCATATTTAAAGTATTTTCAAAGTGAATTTTTGCTTTATAATTTTGATGATTTTGTATTTTAATCTAAGTGTAGTGTTTGCACCAATGAAACCTGTGGGTGTGCTTGCTGAAATTACAAGTGACACACGGGATTCATTATGTCTATAACATATATATGTACGCAGAAGCCATTCCAAATAAGTTCTGAATGACTTTGGACAGTCTGCAGTTTGGTGTGACGATGTGGATAAATAAAAGTGATGTGGTATTTGATATAATCAAAATGCTTAAAATTATGAGCCAATTAAAATAATGTTGGGATATTCAGACTTAAAAATCATGACATAAAATGTACAGAAATATAATCAGACAACCTTCCACCAGGAAGAAGCTTATTTCTTATTCTGTAACTCAAATAACCACACCTATGACATTTATGTATCTTTAAGCCCATAAATCAGTGCTGCCTAGTGGAAGCACCAGGAGAGGCTATCAGCCTCACCCAGGAAATATTTTCCAGTGACACTAGAACTCTTTCAGGCCAAGCCCTCCTTCCTCTGAGACTGTACCCGAGATGTGTCTCTGAACTTTAAGATACCATCTGCTCACTTACAAATAGGCATTCTTATCTCCAAAAGGGCAGGGTTCTGCACATGAGCCTTTCACATACATGGCAGGGATGTGGATGAAACATCCATCAAAGACATAATCTTTCCAGTGAATGCTGACCAGTCAAAAGTGGCTATGCTGGTAATATCTTCTGAATGATGACTTTGGTTGGTTATCCCCCTTGTACTAATGAGATAAAAATTGCTATTTTGAGGACTCATATAGGTCACACAATATCAGTAAATTTAAGTTGGTTCTGGGAGATTTTGACTACACTGAACCTTTGTAGAATTAAGTAAGAACGCCCGTTCTAATCAGTGGTAGCTACAGGAAAGTTGTGCTGGGTTGCATCACCTCCATTATACATTCCTGTAATATACGCATCCCCATCCCTTGCATTCCTGGGAACTTATGCCATGTTCCCTTGGCTGGCTCTCCCTTTAAAAGTTGAAGATTTAGAGATATTTTTCTGTTTGCTGCAAACCCAACCTTCTAGGTTTCCTATGCTGAAAGTGTTATTCTGAAGTTATGAACATAAGGTACAAACATAAGTACACACACTGCTCACATCATATGTTATCATCATGTAATTGAGTCATTTCACTCTAGCATGCTTTTGCCAACTTTTTGACTATGGAGTATGTTGAGACATTAGCTAAATAATCATAGAATACTCTCTCTTAAAATATTTCTATGAGTGGATATGACACTTCAAATAATTAAGGAAACCAAAATATAAAACTGCTCAATATTTTATACCAGAAACACAATACCCATATACAAGATTTCTGAATTATCTTTTCTTATTATTTATTTGTTGAGGTATAACAGTATTTAACAACTGGAGTTTATTTATTTTTTATTTTATCCCAAGAATAATTGCTTGTATTTTGTGGTAATCATTTTTATCAAAATAAGAACTTTATAGTAGATAAGGATGCTACTATAATGTTGGCATTTGTGTGAATTTATAAGTGAGTACAAAAGACTGAAGTGATGGGGTTTTTTGAGATTTTTATTAGATATTTTCTTCATTTACATTTCACATGCTATCCCCATACCTTCCTCCCACCCTCCTTCCCAACCCACCCACTCCTGCTTCCTGGCCCAGGCATTCCCCTGTACTGGGGCAAATGATCTTCGCAAGACAAAAGGACTCTTCTCCCATTGATGGCCACCTAGGCCATCCTCTGCTACATATGCAACTAGAGACACAACTCTGGGGGTGGGGGGGGGTGTACCGGTTAGTTCATATTGTTGTTCCTCCTATAGGATTAAAGACCCCTTTCGCTCCTTGGGTACTTTCTCTAGCTCCATCATTAGGGGCCCTGTGTTCCATCCAATAGCTGACTGTGAGCATTCACTTCTTTATTTGCCAGGCACTGGAATAGCCTCACAAGAGACAGCTATATCAGGGTCCTGTCAGCAAAATGTTTTTATCCTACTGAGGCACATCGACATGCAGTGAGGGAACACTGCTAACTTTTCTTGTTCACTTAGAGCATCTCTCATACTGTAACTAGGAGTTTTGATACTTTGTTCCACACTAAGTGCATGCCTTATTGAACAGAGATTCCTGGGAGGCAGTTATATGTGGGCTCTACCTCAGGAAATTAAATGGCCTTAGCTCCAGTTTAAGCAGCATCTTTCCTGTATTTAGAGAAACTAATGCATTAGCCCACTGTTAGACTATATACATAGACACTAACTTGGAATTCAGAAACTCAATATAAACCTCATCATGTTCATTTCTGGTGACCATTTCAAGATGGATGACTGTTCTGTTCATGTAAAGCCAGAAGATGGGAGTCTATTAGTGCATTAAAAAAAAAAAAAAAAAAACAAAAACAAAAACCTGGACACTTACTCTGAATGGATCAATTTTTTCAAACTTTATTAAATGTATTATTTTATTATTATAATGACTCAACACTACTGTGTATACATCCATTGCTCTTACTGGTCTTTTGTCTTATAAATTAACTTTAATTAAGTGAAGTTCCTTATTTTATTAAGGCAGTTCTGCATATGGTAGAAATAATATTCTAAAATACTAAGTATATGTATGGATATAAAAGTTAACTGCCTAATTGCAGTCTTATTCTCATAATGCCTAATTTACAATTCCATTGAATGTAATATTGGAAAAATATATAGAGAAAAACAAACAAATATTTATTTATTATACTGGGTAAAGGCAGATATGTTCTGAGTATTAGTAAATCAGAATGACTCAGTAGATTAAATTTTGTAACTGTTATCAAACATCTGAGTTATCTGAGAACCTAACTTGAATCATTTGAGAAATATAAATGACTGGAAGGAAAGTACGCATCTGCAGAGGCATCCATTGAAGGTACCATTAGGTGCATAGACATCAAAGACATGCGTACTCAAAGGTTTTAAAAGATGAGCATTTTACCTGGGTACTGAGTAATCGACATGATGAAATAACTTTCAAATAAGCCAATGATCTTGAGTAAAAACAATGAGATTTGGACTTTCCTACACCCCAAGAAATGGTCACTCAAAAACAGTTTGAGTCCTAAAAAATGAAGAACATAGAGGAAGAAAAGACATTTCAACACATACATTCTCACTTCCACAACCTCTTTAAATGACTCGTTTTACTGATTCTTGGAATATTTAAGCTTCCTTGATTATTCAAATAGCTTTTCTTCAAATTATTTCTAGCTTAAAAATAATTGTTATTTGTAGTCTTTGGATCAAACGGTCAAAAGGGAACACTAGACTATTAATTATAAATGGTTGCCTCAGAGTCTTCACAAAACCCTCGTGTCAGCAGACAAATAAGTTAATAAATGGTAAAGTTCTTCCTTTGACCTCATTAGAGACAGAAGCACAAGGTGAGATTTGTCTCAGAATAATCATGATCAAGAGCCTTTTCTGAGGCCTAAAAAGAAATGAAATAGCTAAGGGCAACAGAAAATAATATTGATTATGTTAAAACAGATATACATTTGTTAAATAATTTACTGATTAATTTATTCTTTATGCAACTATTCTTTGGGTCTCTCTAGAGTTATGCAGCATGGCAGACACAGATTCAACTATTGCCTTATTATAGCAAAACTCTCCCTCAGAGCTTCTTAGTTCGTCCACAATGGCAGCCCATGTAAAGGGAACCAATGCAAAGCTTCGCCCTCAAGGGTGCCTGACTTGGAGCCTTTTTATAAACTTTGCTGTGTGATGCTCAGCAATACCAATTTGTCCTTGAACCCCGGGGCCATCTTGTGTGCCATGTTGATGACTACCAGAACCAGGGTTTCCTCCCCACTGGACACTCACTCATTTTTTAAATTTATTTTTATTAGATATCTTCTTCATTTACATTACAAATGCTATCACAAAAGTCCCCTATACCCTGCCCCTGCCCTACTCCCCTCCCCACTCACTCCTACTTCTTGGCACTGGCATTCCCCTGTACTGGGGAATATAAAGTCTGATAGACCAAGGGGCCTCTCTTCCCAATGATGGCCAACTAGGCCATCTTCTGCTACCTATGCAGCTAGAGACACTAGCTCTGGGGTACTGATTAGTTCATATTGTTATTCTACCTATAGGGTTGCAGACCCCTTCAGCTCTTCGGTACTTTCTCTAGCTCGTACATTGGGGGCCCTGTGTTCCATCCTATAGATGACTGTGAGCATCCACTCTGTATTTGCCAGGCACTGGTAAAACCTCACAAGACACAGCTATATCAGGGTCATTTCAGCAAAATCTTGCTGGCTTATGCAATAGTGTCTGCATTTGGTGGCTGATTATGGGATGGATCCCTGGGTGGGGCAGTCTCTGGATAGTCCATCCTTTTGTCTTAGCTCAAAACTTTGTCTCTGCAACTCCTTCCATGAATATTTTATCCCATATTCTAGGGAGGAATGAAGTATCCAGGCGTTGGTCTTCCTTCTTGATTTTCTTCTGTTTTGGAAGTTGTATCTTGGGTATTTTAGGTTTCTGGGCTAATATCCACTTATCAGTGAGTGCATATCAAGTGACTTGTGGTTGGATTACCTCACTCAGGATGATATCCTCCAGATACATCCATTTGCCCAAGAATTTCATAAATTCATTGTTTTTAATAGCTGAGTAGTACTCCATTGTGTAAATGTACCACATTTTCTGTACCCATTCCTCTGTTAAGGGACATCTGGATTCTTTCCAGATTCTAGCTTTTATAAATAGGGCTGCTATGAACATAGTAGAGCATGTGTCCTTATTACCAGTTGGAACATCTTCTGGGTATATGCCCAGAAGAGGCATTGCTGGATCTAGCAGTATTACTATGTCCAGTTTTCTGAGGAACCGCCAGACTGATTTCCAGAGTGGTTGTACAAGTTTGCAATCCCACCAGCAATGGAGGAGTGTTCCTCTTTCTCCACATCTTCACCAGAATCTGCTGTCACCTGAATTTTTGATCCTAGCCATTCTGACTGGTGTGAGGTGGAATCTCAGGGTTGTTTTGATTTGCATTCCCTGATGATTAAGGATGTTGAAAATTTTTTCAAGTGCTTCTCAGCCCTTTGGTATTCCTCAGTTGAGAATTTGTTTAGCTCTGTACCCCATTTTTAATGGGGTTATTTGAATTTCTGGAGTTCAGCTTCTTGAGCTCTTTGTATATATTAGATATTAGTCCCCTATCAGATTTAGGATTGGTAAAAATTCTTTCCCAATCTGTTGGTGGCCTTTTTGTCTTATTGACAGTATCTTTTGCCCTACAGAAGCTTTGCAATTTTATGAGTTCCCACTTGTCGATTCTTGATCTTACAGCACAGGCCATTGCTGTTCTGTTAAGGATTTTTTTCCCCTGTGCCCATATCTTTGAGGGTTTTCCCCACTTTCTCCTCTATAAATTTCAGTTTCTTTGGTTTTATGTGGAGTTCTTTGATCCACTTAGACTTGAGCTTTGTACAAGGAGATAGAAATGGATCAATTCGCATTCTTCTACATGATAGCCGCCAGTTGTGCCAGCACCATTTGTTGAAAATGCTGTCTTTTTTCCACTGGATGGTTTTAGCTCCCTTGTCACCTAGGTGACCATAGGTGTGTGGGTTCTTTTCTGGGTCTATTCCATTGGTCTACCTGTCTGTCGCTGTACCAGTTCCATGCAGTTTTTAATCACAATTTCTCTGTAGTACAGCTTTAGGTCAGGCATGGTGATTCCCCCAGAGGTTCTTTTATTGTTGAGAATAGTTTTTGCTATCCTAGGTTTTTTGTTATTCCAGATGAATTTGCAAATTGCCCTTTCTAACTCAGTGAAGAATTGAGTTGGAATTTTGATGGTGATTGCATTGAATCTGTAGATTGCTTTCGGCAGGATAGCCATTTTTACAGGATAGCCATTTTTACAGCTTGAACATTAACACCAGAGATTTCCAGATGGCAAAAGGCAAACGTAAGAATCTTACACTCACTGTTTTAAAGGAACTATGGAATATTCTCATTTGTGTGGTTTCACTTCTGCTGCTGTATTTTTCACCTCTTTTCCTCAGTTGGAACAATTTCCCTCCCCGTTTCACATTCATCATTTCTTTTAGTAGTCTGCCAATCTATCAAGGACAGAACACATCCTGATAAGGATTATAGCACTAGTGAGAAAAAAAATAACTATTTTAAACAAATAATAGTTTTCCATTTCTGATTGGAACTAATTAGGAAATAGTAGAATGGGTACTGGAGAGTAATGAACTTGGTGGAATAAGTAAAGTGGTCGAACCCTGAGGGCTTGGCTTCAGATCACCAGGACCCATGTGAAAAGCAAGCACAGTAGCATCCCATGTGCTGCAAGGTGCAAGATGGAGAGAAGATGAACCTGGGAGCTAACAGCCAGCCAGCTTGTTACACAAGTGAAGATCTAGGCCAACTAATAAGAGATTCTATTTTCAACTAAAGGAAGTATTTAAGGAATGAGAGCAGAGGTTGTCCTCTGACCCCAGAAAGCATGCTGGACAAATGTGCCTACCAGCATATTTGTACACACTTGCACAAACTTACACACACACACACACACACACACATTTATATACAGAGAGAAAGAAAATATAAATCATATTCCCTGTTGAGAGTTGTTAGTGATATCAAGAAATGAACTTGGCAATTTCCATATCATTTGTTTTCTACTTCATTTATGTCATAAGCACAAAGGTCAAATACTTTCTCTATTGACTGATTTAATCACATTGTGCTTTGATTGGGTTATATGCACTATAATGCCATTGTTTTCCATCTAATGACTTGTGATTAACTGGGTTGGCTGTTCTGAATTCCAAGCTGTAATTTATGGCATATTTTTGTAAAATAAAGTAGAGTGCATTTTCAACAGTGAGCCTGTAAATAAATTTAGGAAAAAAATGTAGTTAAAAACACCAAACACACATAACTGACTTAGGCTGCATGTCATAAAATCCTCAGAAATTATTGTTTTGTCTATTTTAAAAATATTTCTTAGTTATATTTTCTGTGCCAGGTACAGTTAAGGGTTATGAAAAGCAAATAGAATGGCTATGTGTGCTGGTGAGTCATTACCATATTACTTGAATGCAACATTTTAGTCCCAATGAATGCCAGTAATCCTAAAAATCTATGTGTCCCTTTCACCCATTGAATCTTATTTTTAATTCTTTAATGGCTTTAATTAAGTTGACGGTAATTTATTGCTGCAAGTAGCTTTGCGGGGTTACCTAGCTTATTCTTAATTACATTATGAATATTTAATAATACGATGTTTTTCATCCTATATTCTGGTTTAGCAACCTCCATCCCATTTGGACATCTTGAACATGTTCCCTTCGCTCGTTTTCTGTTTATTGCTTGTGACATGCGCACTCTCACTGTTTCTCATCTGGATGATTAGAACAGACTTCTGATGGACACTCTGTCATTTTCATAACAATTTGATACATGCTGCCCGTTTCTGAAATGTGGTTACAACATCACCTCATTTTACAGAACCTTTAGTCCTTTCTAATGTTCACATCAGGAAAACGGATTATAGATTGAAGCTTTGTATGAAGCTTCCTAAAGAATCTAACAGTGTGTACCTGTACTAAGGTACATCTAAGGGGAAATAGCCATCGGGTACAAATTTAGTATAGGCAAGTTAGTTAACTCTTCTAATGCACAATTACCACTTTTTCCCTGTCTTCCTCGAGTGATGATGAAGTAAAAACTATTAAAAATCTAGTGACTTGGTTTCAACTCTGTCTTAGGTTACTGGTTTCCTGGATAACACACACACACACACACACACACACACACAGAGAGAGAGAGAGAGAGAGAGAGAGAGAGAGCTTTTATATTTACAATATAACTTAAGGAGCACAGTTGCTGGGCATCTGCCTGTCCTCCATACTGCTAGAATCTACCTTCCTAATGATTGCTCTGAATTATTACCTATTAGGTTTCATCTTGGCTGCTCTTAGCTCCAACTGGGCAGTCCTCAGGGCTATGCTCTCCTCTCTCTTAATCCATGGCCACAGTCCTCTCTCTTCTCCTGCATGTTCTTCCTTTTTCATAGTAACTTCTTCCTCCTCCTTCCCTCCTCATGGTCCTCTCTCCCCAAGCCTAGAAAAGCTCAACACCACCTATGTCTCTTCTGCCCAGATATTAGCTGTTGGCATCTTTATTTACCAATCACAATTAACTAGGACAGGGTAACTCAGTGTCTTACATGTGGATTCTCTCCTCTTTAGGGTACCCAGTCCTGGGGTCTCCAAATTAACATTAGGACACAAGCACCATTAGGGTAATCCACTACAGATGTTGTACCCACATGCCTCACTGAACTTCTCAGTCACTCTCACTGGTGTACCCACTGCCCCAGTTTTCTGTTAATCCATTGCCACTGCTATAAAGAGTAGCATCTGGTTTATCTTGAGTTTAGTCATGTACATAGTGTCTTGTGAGGAGCAATATAGCCACCGATGGCAGCAGGCTTCACTAAGCATAACTCCAAATCCAAAGACTGAAGTGCTTTAAATTCTTGGCCATAGGTATTGGGTCTGATGCAATTGCCTTTGGCTGACCTTGTCTCATCTCTGAGGATGCCAGCAGGAGGCAGCAAACCTCAGGATCCTGCCCTCAAGTCTTGCCATGTTTCTCCATCACTGGATCTTGTGGCTGCCTACAGAATACCACCTACAGAATATACAAATCACATAGGTACATAGTTAGACCAGGAGAGCCATAGCGCACTGAAGCAAATGCCTGCTTTCATTGGATGAACCAA
Organism: Mus musculus; assembly: GCF_000001635.26. Taxonomy (NCBI): domain Eukaryota; kingdom Metazoa; phylum Chordata; class Mammalia; order Rodentia; family Muridae; genus Mus; species Mus musculus. Next base: position 141,457,852 of record NC_000069.6, read on the forward strand.
GTGAGGCAAGGACATCTTCTCACACACATTTGCAGTGGGTGAGACTACAGAAACAAAAGCAAGTGGGTGTGTGATAGTTTGATATTCTTGTTGCTGTGATAGAATAATGACTAAAACAACTTGAGGGACAAACTAATTTATTTGGCTTAAAATTCTATGTCATGGTCCATCATTAAATGATCCCAAAGCAGTAACTCAAGACAGGAAATGAAACAGAGACCACGGAGAAATGCTCTTTAGCAGTTTGCTCAGCCAGCTTTCTCACAGTCTAGGATCACCTGTCCAGTGGTGGCACTACACATAGTGTTTTGGGCCCTCACACCCAAAATGACCTGCAAGTACACCCAGGGGCTAATCCAATAGAGGCAATGCTTCAATTGAAGGTGACTCTAGCTTATGCCAAGCTAACAAAAACTAACCAGCGCAGAGCTTCTAGGTGATTCTATTACTTAAGGGAAAGAATAAAGGAGTAGAAATACAACTGATTACATTGTGTGTTCTGCAGCTGATTTTCTAAGGGCTGGTTTTGCTTATGATAGACTCTGGGAAAGCAGATATAAAACAACAAGAAATTGTTTAAATGTGGTTCTAGGATGCTAATATGATGGGTTTTGCAAGACAGGTCATTCTGGGAGTTGTGAGAGGCATAGCAGAGAAAGTGGAGGCATGCCAATTACTCAGAAATTACTAGATCAGTTGGAGCTTGCAGTTATGTGTGTTTGTAAGGTGGTGAGTGTGGGAGAGGTCTTACAGTAGGCAGTAGAAACATCACCTGGTTCGTAATTATCAAGTGGCACAGAGAGAATAGAGAGTCTAATAGTCGAATGTTTACTCCACAGTAGGATTATGCTTCTACAGAAAGCTGCAATCACTGTTCGTCAGGTGATTAATCAAGTGAAGTAAATTAGATAATACAGGCATATCATACAATGTCTCATACACATTACGGAAAATCTGTGTCTGCGGTTAAAATTCACAGAAAATGTACATATTTGTAAATTATTGGTTTCCTATGACAAAGACACTAATCTTGAAAGTCATAGCAATTTCTGAAAAAGGAGCAGTTATTACATACACAATGAGACAAACCTAGTTTTACTGATCACGAACATTCTCGCTATTTCATTAAGTGCCTTATTTATTCCGTCTGTGTAGTAAGAAATGACAGCATTGTTCATAAACTTTTCTCTAAGTTACACATCGTATTTGATTATATTTCTGTTGAACTTTTAATAGGTTTTTCCATACACCAGTCACAACATCATGTTCATGAGTAGAAATTATACCAGCTTTTGGTTATTACTGCATTTCTTCTTAATTATTTTCTTCTTTCCCTGTTTTGTATATTTCAAGATTTCTTTTCAGTTATGTGTCCATAATTATGTTCGAAAGTATTTGTTGAAGTCCGTGGAGCTGGGATTATGTGAGCCATTCAATATGGATGCTGGGACACCCATCCTTTTTACTCAGTCAAGAACAGAACTACTTCTATCTGCCTTCGTATCTCCAAGTAACCGCTAGTGTCCTACATCCCCTAGTGTTCTTTCTGTGCCTTTCCTTTGCACCTCTATCCCATTGCCCAGCACAGCCAGCTGTTCTAGCCAGCATTCACGATGCTATTCCCCACCTGTATGTACTGCTTTAATGGGGGCCACTGGGCAAACTGTCAGGACAAGACAACAAAGCTGCTTTGGCTGTGGGTTTCCATAAAAGCTGTTTAGAATTAACCTATGGTTTCTGCACCCCAGAGACCCGCTCCTTCTTCCAGCAGGGAATGCAGACATGATTCCCAGAGCAGTAACAGCCATCAGCATCTGTGAGAACAAAGGCCACACATTATGAGTACCAAGAGCCAAGTCATTTAGAACAACTGGACTGAGTTTCCAGAGCCTCCTCGCCCTGCCCACTCCCAGACTTCTCGCTGTTAGAGATAAATACTCATTGTTGAAACCTTGAGCATTGCTAGTACAAGTGCTTCTGTCTCACTTGCAGTTGTTTTTCTATTATTCCCCCAGTGATGTTTCCTGAGACCCTATAGCCCCACATGCTATATTTATTTAGAATTGTTTTTCCCTCTAGATTGTCTATTAGTTTATCATTAGTTACTGCATAGTTACTATTACCCATAGTATTCTTCAGGAGTCTTAGACTGGAGCTTCACTATAATAGGGCAATGTGGTGGTATTCTAAATTGAATTGAATTTGCACTCAATTCTTTCTCCTATGGTAGAGGAGAAAGCAATGTATAAGGGGCCAGTGTTGTTCGCTTCTAAAGCAATGCGACTTTGGGTACAGTGTTAAGCTATGGGATAAAACTCTGCCTGAGGACCAATTATGTAACACAAAGTACAAAGCAGAGTTCCGCCATGTTGGTGGGAATTCCTCCAATGTTTTGTATTAATCTTTCTTTACTTCATTGAGATTGCTTCAAGGAAAGCCCTCTCCCCAATTTCAGTCCATGTTTCTAGCTACCAAAATGAGTACTTAACACAAGGCACACAGTTCAATATAAGTTTAATCCTTTGGTCAGAGTGATTGAAGGACTGGTCAAAACCAAGTGGTCATGGCCCAAGTTTGGTCAAGGGACTACTTTCTGGATTTTGTTGGCCACATGAGAATAGGGTTATGTTTTATGCTAATATTGATAATGGTAAAAACACTGTAAGTCAGAGCTTCCAAGGCTTGCAGTACAACCACAAGTCTCTTTATGAAGCCAAAACATAAGTAAGTTTTTAGGTGTAAAACATGACTGCGGAAATCATTCTGGCACTAAGAAATATCAACTGTGCTTCTTGGACAGGCTGTTTTCTTCTGAGTAAAAATAATATATCATAGGTTTCTATATGACCCTCAAAATTCATGTGTTGGAGCTGTGTTCCCTCCACACTGCAATAGAATTGAGTCATGGGTGTCTTCTAAGAGGTAACTGAGTCTTGGTACACTATCCTCATAAATTCATTAAGTTATCATGGGAGTAGATGTGTGTGTGTGTGTGTGTGTGTGTGTGTGTGTGAATGGATGAATGGCCCATCTACACTTGCTCTATCAAACCATCTTGTTTTTTTTTTGTTTTGTTTTTTGTTTTTTTTTTTAACCAGTTCATTAGATGACTTGGCAAGAAGGAACCCTCCATTGCCCACACCTCCGTCTTAGATTGTCCAACTATCTTCACAATTATGAGGAGATGCATTTGTGTATTTTATATATAACCATTTTCAGTATTTTGTTACAGCAGTATTAATGAAGTAAGACAATAGTGGTACTTCAATTCAATATCCAGTGTGTGAGCTAAGCAAGATAGTCCACAAAGAACTTAGTATCCTCACTTAGTATCCACATAGCAATCAGTTCATAAATGTTAGCTATTAGCAACACAGCGTTTATCTCCGCCCAGGACTATTCTGTTAGGTAGAGTGATGAATTATCACTTCTTATTAAAGGTTGTTTAAGTCAGGTTGTTTTCCTTTGCTAATAGTCTTTTTTTTTTAATATAGGTAACAGGAAGTGCAAAGTTTCAGAGAGTGCATGTTTATGAGAGACTAAGTCTCTTTCTCTGGGATGAGGGAGAGAACTGTGATTGAACCAGCTGATTCTGGACCATCTGGCCTCCCTTGCGTGAGTTCTACCAGTCATGTTATAGCCGAGGTCTCCACACCCATCCCCCATCCTACTCAGAGTTTTCCTGTCATCCTACACATTTGGTAAAATCCTGCTTCTATGCAGCTAGTTAATAATATCCTCACTACAGAGAATTGTTTTTAGATATCCATTAAGATATAAAAAAAAATGTGAATAACCAAACATAAGGACAGAGATAAAAATGAGAGGAAATATTTCTGTGTTGAAAATAGATGCTCAGTTCATTTTATTTAAGCCTTGCACTGGAAACTTTTTCCATAGTGGTTTAGAGTAAATACTATTATTACTGAGAAGCCCACATGCTAAATAGCATACTTTTCTTGGTGTAGATTTCTGGAGGGATATGCAGGGGATTTGCATGCTTAATTCCCATTAGCACCTGTCACTGGGATTTATTATCCCACAGTTAATTCTCCACTTACCGGAGCCAAGAAATAGGCAGCCCTGGTGTATGGATTGAAACGAAGCTTTTTATTTTTCCAAAAGTGAGATGCTTTTCATGTTGGTTCCTTAAACACCTGCGTTATTTTAAGCCTGAAAGGTCACATTCAGATACACTTTGGGTTCAGATTTATTCACACTTGATTTTTATTCAACAGTTAGAAAAGCCTACACATCATTTGAAATTGCACAGGGTGCTATTCAGGTCTTGGCTCAGTTTTCAAATCCACTGCTTCATATTCCTTATTCAATACCCAAAGAATACTTACTATGTGCTAGGCTGTGCTCTATAGTTTGGGCAGAGAGTGCTAAGCACGATAGGGAAAATGCCCTCTCCTTGAGATGCATACATTCTATTGGCAAGCACTTATTTGTGAGTGCACATACGCATGTAGATGTATAAAATAAGCACTCAGATAAGTGGGCAGATATGTAAAGTGAGCACTCGTTGGGAAATCCAAGCAGGTGAAAGGAATGGAGGGTCCCGGGAATTAGTCAGAGTCCTCTCTAGACAGAGATGTATGTGCCCAGATCTCTGCGTCTGAGCAAACTGTACTAAGCAGCCTCAAAAACACTGCGTTATTGTTTTCATGGAGATGAAACTGTGACAGTCAGTGACACTAGACACAATGCTGATACAAAGGCAGTGTGTAGCTGCCAGAGGCATTGCTGGAGCTGCGCTGCTCACAGGTGCTTTTAGGGCCCCTGCCCCTATACTCTCTTCTTTCCTCTTCATAGCCACACATCTTTCTCAAACCATGCTCCTGCCCTCTTTAGGCTGAATCTCAGCATTGAACTACTTTCCTTTGCCTTATCGCTGACTGGTGCTTTTAAGGCACTAATTTCATGCGGTATCGACTGCTGAGGGCTTCAAAGATCCAAGCAAGACGATGTGATCATTTTAACCTTCCTCATCTGTCCTAGACGTTGAAGATTCCTCCCAGGTGAACCTTTTTGTCAACCAGCCAACCAATCCTGACTGAATACCAAGCACGGATAAGGTTTTGTGTTAACAGTGTGGGTTGGAAAGATCTGCAAGGCAGGGTGTCTGCTTTAAATGAGTTAAATCCTAATTAGGAAAAACAGCCAAAAGACGGGTATAACTAATAACTGCCCAATTCTACAACTTTATGGTTGTTGTTGTTTGAGACAGGTTCTCTCTTCATAGCCCTGACCATTTTGGAGTCCCCAAGCTGGCTTTAAACTTACAGTGATTCTCCTGCTTCTGCCTCCTGAGTTCTGGGGTGACAAGCATAGCCCACCACACCTAACACTTCACAACTTTGCAGTCTTGTTTACATAACACTAACTCTGCACAGAGATTTCTCTGACAGACTTCAAGCTCTTATTCTTCTTTTGGGAAAATTATAGAGAAAACCACTAGATTTAACCATAGTCTCTTCATGATATTGACAGGTTATTAGCACCATCCCCCCATGGTAGCCATTGTCTTCATAAAACCATTTACATTCTGAGGACAAGTAACATAAACGTTAGAAATTGCCATTTCACAGAAGTCACACTTGGATGTGTGTAAGAGTTAATGACTACAATTTTGAGAACATAGATATAAACAAATTCTTGAACTTAACTGAGGAAGGTACTGTTGAACTGAGGTAGCAAAAAAGGCTGAGTGTCTTCTAGATCAGAACAACAGTCATCAATGACAATGCCGGGCATTTTACCTATAGTTAATACTTTCTAACCTCAGGAAACCTTATATCTCATTGCTTCTAATAAACCCACTTTACAGATCAGGAAGTGGAGACACCTGGCCTTTTGAGCCATGCCATCCAGCTAGTAAATCACTGTGGATTGATCCGCCCATCTGGCATCAGCACCTGACTACCCACATTTCCTGATGTGCCCATGTGGGGAGGTTGAAGAAAATTAAGCGATTTTAAAGTGGCAGGCAAAGTCTCCATGGAAATAAAAAGAAGCTAATTCTGTCAATGTCTCTCCCAAGAGTGACCTTCCCAAGTCTATGAAATCCATCCAAGGCATACATAACGGGTAGAGGTTTCAATGGTGCTTGGCAGGCAGAATCACAAGGCATTAGAATTAGAATATTTCGAAGAGAGGTAAAAAAAAAAAAAAAGAATCATGACATGCAAAAGTTACCTGACCTGCTCACCCGGACAGTTCTGACCACAGCTCAAATTAGACTTGAAATCAGCCATTTTCTCCACCCGCCCCACACTTTCTAAACTCTTCTGTGTATTTACATATGGCTCCTTTTGCACTTGAAACTGAACCTTTACGTGATAAAATTATTCATTTTAAATGCACAAACATCGGGGATTTTTCACACTATCTTGTGGAGCTTAGCTGGTGTGTTCAGACATTCGCCTTCCTTTTGTCTAGGCTGGGCTTGTTTTACCCACTCCTCCTCACACTCCTCCTTCATCCTTTTATCACGAATTCACAACCTAACTACTCCCCAAAATGTCTTTCTGTACTGAAGCAGATTTAGTCCTCTCTCCTCGCTCTTAAGAATTTGGAGACTAAGTTATAGGTTCCAACATCAAGTTGAGCATCTGCAAATTTTGTTCTTTTTTTTTTTTTTTTGGGGGGGGGGGGGTTCTCTTGGTTTTGCCGCGGCACTCTTTAAATGTTCAATCTCAGCAGCCACCAAGATGAACAAGCAAAAAAAAAAAAAAAAAAAAATCAGTACCGAGGGAGTTTCCATTGATTTCCAGTTTTTGTTCCACCACAAATAGGTCACCGGCTCGCAGAGCATAAAACAGCCTGACTGGCGCTGACAACCCAAAGATAGTGGGCTGAGCCACTACAAATGCTTCTTGCCTTCTTTCCCATCTATGCGAACAAGTTCCAGCCCGCCTCCGGCTCAATCAAGCGCAACTCCCTAAATCCTAGAGCGAGAGCAGTCCTGGGGCATCTGGCTTAGGCTTGGCCGGCTCAGGGACACTGCCAGGCGGTGGGCTGAGCTCCGCTGGACACCGCCAAGTGGCCTGAGGCGTGCCCGCAGCGCTTGCGGAGCAGGAGTCTGGCGCCAGGCGGGGAGACTGTGCTGCCCCTGGCCGCAGTTGCCTCTGCCCCCAGGTGTCCCTTGTCAGCGCCGGAGCGAGTGAGCAAGTGAGCAAGTGAACCCAGTGGACTCCACCTTCCGCGCGAGGCGTGGATTTCGCTCCATCCTCGCTTACATAAGGCGGGCGAGCGCGCTCCCGCCGCCGCTTCCCCCCGCGCGGAGTGGGGCCGCGCCCTCCACGCCTCCTCTGCGAGCGCCACCCAGGACCCCCGCTCGCCCCACTCCTGGAGGCGACAGTCGCTGGACCGTCGGCGGGCGGGCGGCAGCCCGGGAGTCTCTCCGGCACAGAAGCGCAAGGATCAGAGCGGGGAGCGCCTCGCTGGCTCGCCACTCCTCCCGCTCTTGCCACCTCCCCATCCCCGGCGCCTGTGCGATCCGAGCGGGCGCGGGGACCCGAGAGCAGCGCCCGCTCGGCTGGCGGCGGAGCTGCGGGAGCTGTGGTGGTGGCCGCGCTACACCTCCCAGCACTTCCCGAGTGGGGGCAGAGCATTAGCAGCCGGGAGACGTCAGTGGCTAGGCGCAGTGGACGAGGGACCTTCAAACTCCTCCTCGGAGGCTCCTCTCCACCCCCTTTGGCCCCTGCCCTTGGAGAAAGTGGAGTGTGGCGCTCAGGCTGCTGTTATTTCTCAGGACTGCCTGGCGGTGGCCGGATCCAGCCTCCTGCCTGGCTGGGCTTTCGGCTGTTTGCGCGTCTCCTGGTGGCGTTTCCCTTCCCCGTACACCTCTGCCGACGATGAGGAAAGGTCTGAGGGCGACAGCGGCCCGCTGCGGACTGGGACTAGGATACTTGCTGCAGATGCTTGTGTTACCTGCCCTGGCCCTGCTAAGCGCCAGTGGCACCGGCTCCGCCGCTCAAGGTAAGAGGGTCTTCAGGGCGCGGCAGTCACCTCCCTTTGCTTCTGTCTTCCCTCTCTTCTACCTCTATTTGTCCCCGGCGCTCCTTGATTCCTCACCTGCCTAGTTGCCCCCAATGGAAACCACTTTAAATCCCACTTTCCCAACTAGTTAAGAAACCAGATTTTCAGTCTTAGCTCTGGATCTGGGTAAGGATGGACCCGGGGTGTGTTAAGTGTAGCTGCTGTCTCGGTGCCTGTGGGATCCTGGAGTGTCTTTTGCACTTTCAGACCCACAGACGCACGGTTTTGAATATTGTGTAGCCGGGGGTTTCCAGAGGCACTGATAGTGGCGTTGTGGTATGTGCCCCAATATGTGTAGTGTGCCGAGGCTTCTCGCTGTGCGCGATGGCTGCGCTTGCAGGGTTTTCTTCCACCTCCGCTAAGGAAATATGTCCATTACCGCCAAGGACCCATAGGCGCTGGTGCCCCTAGACTGCTGATGGGGCGCTATGGAGATGCTCAATTCGCCCAGAAAGGACAGGCTCCGGGTGTGCCTGCTTCTCCACTCACAACCTCTTCGTGTCCCGCTCCGGACAGGCGATCCTTGAAAAACTTCAAAACCACAGCTCTAGTGGGTGACTCTAGCTGTTCGAACCAAATCTGCAACTCTCTGGGGGAAAGGACGCTGCTAACCAGTTTATAACTGACATTTTAATGCGTGTAAGCCTCGAAGTGTGTGGCACTCTGAGCAAAGCCGGAGTAGGAGGACAGTGGTCCAGAGTTGGGAATGTCTTGTACGGGTAGAGGGAAGACACCTAGACTGAGGTTCATCTTGGAGGCTTCTTTCTTGTTCATTGAGTTTTAGAGGGAGGTGCAGCTCCCAGACTTATTCAAACCAGTTCCCACCCAGATCCTTCTTTGCCATTTTAAAGATTTATTTATTTATTTATTTATTTATTTATTTATTTATTTATTGTCTATAGCCAGAAGGCAACACAGCTTTGCCTGGAGAGAGAGGCAACAATTCAGAACCAGCTCAGAGACCTTCCCTTTTCTACACACACACACACACACACACACACACACACACACTTCTTTGTGAATTTGGAGAGTTTGGGGGGAGGAGCAGCAACCCTCCTTCCATGATGCTCACAGACTGGTTTATTCCAACTGCAGCCTGCATTTCCTAAAATCTACAGGCACTGATGCAGGGAGGTGGGTGCTGAAAGAAAGCCCAGAGGCCAGGCAAGCCTGGTCCTCATGAGGAGGTATGCGATGAGCAAGGCAGTGTGAATCTGAGATAGCTACTTAGGGAGTAAATTGCTCCTGCTACACTGCTAAGTGGCCATGCTCATAAATCCTGCCTTCCTTTCTGGACAGACGCTTCCTACCCTTGTGGGTCAGCTCTGGTTTGCTTATGCACACATCCAGAGCACCTCTGACCATGTTCAAGGGAATCCGTGCTAGAAAGCCTAGAGTTCTTGAAAGTGGTGAGAAGTTTTCAGGACTCTAGCCAGAAATGCTTCCAGGAGGATCTTAGGAAGCCAACGTGGACAACGATCTTAGGAAGCCTAAGGGTTCTGGAATCAGCTGTATGAGTCCTGCTGGAATTCGGTGTCATTTTTCTGTGCACAAAGGACTAAGCCACTGGGGGGTGAGGGGAAGGGTTTGGGAAAAGGAAAAGTTAAAAGTCCCCAAAGATGCAAAAAGGAGGCAGGATCCCTGTGGAGAGCTTACAACAGCCAAATTAAAAAGACTGGGTAGGAGAAGGATCGATGAAGATAATCAAACAGGGGACTGTAAGTGGATTAATATTGAAAGAAGGGAGCAGAGACTAAGCGGGAAGGAGCTGGGGATACGTTCTGCCTCCTGCACTTTCTCTTGGTCTACACCAGACAAGGCAAAGGTTGAGGATTAATTCTGATCTTCAGCAGGGGAAGAAAAGAAGGTTTAGGGGGTGTACGCCATTCTGGTGTGGATTTTCTCCATTTGCTCTCGATCAGGGAGAATAACTCCCCCCCCCTTCAAATCACATGGTCTGAGATGCAGGACTCTCACTTTTATCTTTGTTATCCTCCATGTTCCAGAGCACCAGCTCTTCCTGTGTTATCTGTGAGACATCAAAGGGAGTGTAGAGCACAGAAATCTGCTATCAGCTACTGTCCCTGTGGCTGCTACTCATTAGCCAGGCCTGTTTACTACTGACCTGCTGTTAACACTCTATTCTCAGCCAGTCACTGTAGGACAGTCTGGTGGGCAGGCTCCCATTCCCTTCAGTATCTCCTTTCTGTCCAATTTACACTCGAGCTTCCACACATACCCCAAAGGTACCATTTGCTTGTTCTGCTGCATTAATGACTCCAGTGGACAGTACTTTTCATGAATGGAAGTACATATGCAACTAGAATGCAAGACATTCATGAAGTACTTTACAATGTGATGAAGGTTTCGAACCTGTTGGAGCAGTGCTGAGAAAATGAGAAGCTTTCGAAAAAAAAAAGTAGATCTCGAGTTGAAATCAGCCCAGGGGAGGAGAAAAACCAACCACAACATGGTTGTAGAAGCACAGAGCGAGTATTATTTATGAGTGAGGGAGTTTTGCAACTGTGGATTAAAGACAGACAGCAGTCATGTTAAACAGGTCCTTGGGAAATTCTCTGAGCTGTAGGCAACAACTTTCCCCCTCTCTACCCCTGCTCTAATTGGTTCATTGAGTATTGCTGGGAAACCTTTTCTCCAGGGAATTCTCAGGGCTCCTGACTTCCAAGAATGAAAGATTTTTACTAGGAAAGGCAAGGGGTGTGTGTGTGTGTGTGTGTGTGTGTGTGTGTGTGTGAGTGAATTTTTGCCTCCTTTTACGTCACAATGTCTCTCTTATCTGCCACCACTAATATTATGTGTGCTAACACCTCCAAGTTTAGACCAGAAAATTATTAATATCTATTCAGAGATAATTCCCTTATTGCATAAATTTAGTGTTTTTAAGACAAGTAACACATTTCTTTCCACAGGAGAGGAAAGTACTTTCATAGCTTTATGCATGTTGGTGTTTCACAAATTGACAGTCTGTTTTGATAATAGCCAAATTTGATGGCTACTCTCTCATATATGGCTCAGCTGGGAGACAAATTCATGTATTCACTATGGAGATTTACAATAAAGAAAAATAGACAAGTTGGCCTTTGTTAGGCAAGTAATTCTGTATTCTAATTTAGAGACTGATTAAAAGTCTTCAGAGAACAAACTTTGCAAGCACATGGCTAAAAATAAATGCTGGATCGTGGCAGAGTGTGTTGGTTTATACCTGTAAGACTCCCACTTAAGTAGGCTAAGACATGAGGAATGTAAGGTCAAAGCCAGCCTGTGTAACAAAGCCAGATCCTGTCAGTAAAACAAAGAAATCATTACATTATAATTAACATCAGAGTTAAGTGGGGAAGAATCATTTAAAGTATCCATCTTTGTACCCTGGGATAGGTCATCATGAGAATCCATGCAAATATATTGGAAACAATTCCCCTAAGGAGATGAGAGCATCCTGGGAGCTGTACTAGGCTAACCTTCTTTGTGTATGTAGTGTAATTGTTGAGATTTAAATATAACCGTCCCCTTATGTGTCCCTTTTATTAGCATGAAAAGGGAGAGTGTGCTCCATTAGGCCTTAACTGCACATAGCACTTTTATGACTTAGGTCATGGCTTTGCTGGAGCAGCAGAGGGAGCCACTCTAAGAAGAAACACAATCACTGGGGGCTGTAGTCATTTCTGGAAGATGGTGTGGATAGAAGCTGAGTCTAGACTCCGGCCTTGAAGTTTTAGCCTAGATCCCTTTTACTTGACCTTTGCATCTGTGCAACTTAAAAACCAATCTGTTCTCATTTCCTGCAAACTACATTTTTGAGCTTATTTGAACAGAGTGTGTACGAGAAGTAGTATGCCAGAGGGAACAAGTCCCAGACTGTTTGCTGCTTGTTGGAGAGTTAGACTTGAATAAACTTTATCATCGGGATAGATCTACCAGCATATTAATTTCTGAACTGTAACCCTGTATACAGATATGTTCCTTGTGTCAAGGTGGCCAGGATTATCCCATGAGTGGTAGTGGTAATGGAGACAGTTCCAAAAATTTTGTACATAGAAGATTAATGGTATTTTATACATACAAGATTAATTGGTTGGAAGTAGTAAGGAAGGGACACTTGGAAGTTGAACTAGTCCAGGCACATACTCTCATTCATTCATTCATCCCACCATCTCTCATGCTGGCTGTGAACTCATGAGCCACCTACCCACCTTGGCCCCTACCCCCATTTGTTTCTGGGATTACAACTGTGTACCCCCATGCCCATGATGGAAGTGGGCTTTTCTTGAAGTTAAATTTGCATTTCAAAAGTATTACTTATATTCAGATGCAACCCACCCCCACCCCCAGCCTGAAATCTGGCAGGAAGAGAACATCAGGGGTAGAGCCTGCCACCCTATCGTTCTGCCACTCCCACTGCTGCTGCCTGCCGCCTAGCTGTTCTGGAGCTATCATGTGGTCACCTGAAACTGGACTCCAAGGATGATTTGGTGGGAATGGGCCCCTTCTCCTTCTTCATAACCCGGTGTCTCGGAATAGTAAAATCGAACCTTGATCAGACTGATGTCTTGGTTCCGTTCTTTCCCGAGTCACCTAGTTCCCTCTTCTCTTCCAGATTCCAAGATGCCTCCCGGGCTAGAACCCAGACATGTGGGCCGCTGGCCGGCCTCAACATTCAGATACCTCCCCTACTTTGGTAATGGGGATTGAATCTAGGTACCTGTACATGTTATGATAGCAAGTGCTATGCTATGACTCTATGGCCCCATGCCTACTACTTAGAGTCAGTGGCTATTTTGTCTGGCTTTGGGGAGGTACAAGCTAATAACAGTGAATACCATGTGCCTGTTTTAGTTAGCACAATGCATCATAATTCCTCGGACACATCCTAGCTATATGACTGTGATATGCCAAGTTATTTGACTATTCTGTACCTCAATTTCCCCACATGTAAAATGAGAAAAATATATACCATAGGTCATACTAAGGCTAAATTAGTGTATGTAAACCATCTACAGTGATAGGTAGTTCACAAAAAAAATTATTATTCCTTGACTTCCAACTTTGTAAAACACTGGCAAAAAGTGAGTCAAATTCACCAGGCCTTAAATAGATCCACACTCTATTTGAATTTTCACATTTAATTGCTTGTGATTGTAGTGAACATATAAAATAATCACTGATATTTCTTTGCATGTTACTTTCTGACCAACTTTTAAGACAAACTGAAGACTTTGAGAGGCCTTAATGTTTACTTTTACTTAGAGTTAAAACAAAGGTATTTTTTCCTGAAAATCTGTGATTCTGACTTAAATTATTGATAGTTAAGTTCTTTACACAAGCCCAAGACACTTAATCTACTCTGTTCTTTCTCATCCTTCCTCTCGATTTTATCACAGTCTCTGGCTCCCTCTGAATCAACAGCTGCTTGAACCTACTATGGACTTGCTTTTGGATTTCTAGCACTTACTTGTAAATATTATTTCTCCTACTGTGAAAGAGGACTCCACGAGTCTGAGACCTTATATAGAGAGTGTCTTTCAAGAATATTTTTAATAGAAACTTAGTATTGGTTTTGCACTACTTGATTAAAGTACATTTTCAGTTGCAATTTTGAAATGCTAATGTTTTCTTGTTTGTAATTCTTAAAATAATATTGTAGCCTATAGCTTCTCCTGATGCAAGTACTTTGTATTGAAATTTACACAAGTTTTAATAAAAATTATTTAGTGCAAATACTTCTGCAAAGTCACAGAGTTAGAAGGACTGAGTATATTCCTACTCTCAGTTAGCTTGGATGTGTCAAAACTCCTCTTTCTGAAAATCTTTAAGGTATGTTGGAAATTATTATACTTTTTCTAAGGAAAGTATTCGAAGATGATAAGATATAAGTTGAAAATTCATTGAAATGTTTGACTTGCATTTGAAATGCTTGCTTTCTCTCATTCTGAGCACTGTTGCTTCCACAGAAATAAACAATGAAATGTTGAAGTATGAAAAAGAATGGAGTAGATATTAAACAGATCTGTTCTTCTCCACATAGTGCTGAAATCCTGTGACATCAATTAAAGTGAAGTTATAATTTAGGAAGTGAGCTACAGCTTTGGAAGTGCCTAACATGCAGATATTTGTCCTTACATCAGTATTAGCACCTTTTATTAACAAAGAACAGTAACTCAAAAGAGCTTTGTGTTGCAGAGTGAAGCAAAACATATGAAAACTCCCATGTTGGGGAATATCCTCCTTTAATTAAACAACACACTGAGTCTTATGTTCTCGTGGAAGGGAAAGGGGATACGGTGAACTTTCCTCATGTCGACATGCTTGTTGGAGTTCTTATTTCAAATACTAGGGAGAACATAATCATACTAATATATGATATTGATTAATCAAATTTAGCTCCAGAGTTACAAGCCTTATTTATTTTAAAATGGTGTGAGCATAGGAGGGTTTACCTTCATTAATCACTGTGTCATGTGGCTCCCGTGACTCGTTTCATTTCTCAGCAAATCTGAGAGCAGTAAGAAGCCTTGTAAGATGAACACATGCTATCTTTTGGTCCAGATACAGATGCTAAACAGAAACTCCTTCATGACATTTAACAAGTTTGTTGGTGATTGCTAACATTTCCCATACATAGTCAATGTCTTAGTTGCGGGCTACTTAAACTTACCTATATTTTATTGTGTTCTATTTTTCCCTATTGAAAAGAAAATCCTTATATAGGAAAGTTTATTTTAAATATAAAAAATAGGTTAGTGCTTACATAACAAAATGCATTTGTAATCCACTTGAGTTATCAAGTATATCCAAAAGGATAAATGCAGACTTTCTTCCTTCCAACTCATGGAAACTAAGGTGAATATAGAAATTACAAAAGTATAAAAAGAGTAGTGTAAAAATTTGGAAACATATACTTTGTGAAGAAATTTTTTTTCATGTAAAGTTAATTAATAAGATACATTCACGTAGACAGGAGAAGTTTTGGGCAATACATTAGGCTACATGATATAAAAAAAATTTCTAATCTTTGACAAATAAAAGTCAAGTGTAAGATTAAAATTAGAGGAAGGAGCGTTGGGCAATCTCTTTTCTGTACATTTACAAGTTAGATAGTTGTACTTAAATATTCTAAATCACTATGCTATCTTTTTTGGAATAACAAGAACTGCAAGAGTCCTTTGAAGAACTCCTTTGAAACATAAGCAGATGGTCAGTCGCCTTGACAGATGCTAAAAGCGATAGTCAGTGGCCGTAGTAGTGTTACTGTTCTGTGGCTTTGGAGCTATCTCTAATCTAAGCCAAACAACCCCCAAATTCCTAAGCCAACAACAACAACAAAACAAACAGAAACCTTGAAAACAGGAAAGAGACAGTTACCAGACTAAGTTCTGGTAAGTGGACTTTGAAGATTATGGGCATTCCATATATGTTTACTCTGTTTGGCTTTTGGTCAAAAGAAAAGTGGTATGTTGCATCCCCTTTGAGTAGAGACTGCGAAATGTACACATTGTGGCCACCCAGTGGAAGGACTCGAGTTTAGCAAGTAGCAATGCTGAAATCATCCTAAATAAAACAGTAATTATGTTGCCTCTCATTTTCCTTGGCAATTTTAATTCGTCATTCAGGATCTCTATAAGATGATGCGAGGCTGGAACTTAAAATTGGCCTAGGGATTCAACCCAAAGATGACGGAAGCTGGCACTTGCTCCTTACACACGGGGTCTTCACCCTAGAAAACAGAAACCCATTTCTCTGATTGCTTTCAGGTGTGGAGGAGAACATGGAGGGTTGTTGTTGTTCTTCTTCTTATTGTTGTTGTTATTGTTGTTGTTTATGATTCATTATGAGTTCCATCTGTAATAGAGACCTAAGATTGGTTTCTCATCATAATATTGAAGCATATGGCATACAACTTCTATATAAATCATGCTTTAGTTTCTTACTCCAGCTGACATAGGGAAAGGATTTCCAGAGTATTTTCAAAGGCTGTGTTGTTTAACAGGTTAGAGTTTCTTAGGTACCTATTTGGGGAGGACATGCTCCACTGGGAACTAGATGAGTGCTATGCAGAGACCCACCAGTGATCTTTAGGAACTGCACTACTCAGTCTTGAACGGCCTTGTTACACATTGCCCTCGAAAACAATACCCTGTTGTTTCCTAAGGCTCACCTGCTTGGAAGAAATCTGAGAGCATTATGTTCAAATTATATAGGAATTCTTGGGGACAATTGTCCTGAGAAAGATAATTTGCTTAAGTGGAGCTGACTTAATAGAATTTTAGTGCATTGAGGGAATGTCATCACTGTCTGCCTCTCCAGGTAGATTGCCTGAACTAAATGTTTATTTCTATATCACTACAAAGCATACATGTATCTATCTATAAATAAATGAAAAGGACTGTGGTTAAACAGCTGCCATTTACTTGCAATAACATGATTAGGAAAAGTAGAAAGATGGCTGTGAAGAGTTTGATCTGCTGCAGTGCCCTTCCCAGTTGCAAGGAGGGGTACTTTATTAAATTTATTATAAATAAAAAATGAAAGGCTTGCATGTTATTTTTATTGAATTAAGTAAGTAAGTTTTCTAGAATATTTTGCACAGAAGTTTTAACACAGTAAATACTTATACAAAGTAAACAAATACAGTTTGATAATTTCCTATTAATGTGTGTGTGTGTGTGTGTGTGTGTGTGTGTGTGTGACAATATGAATATGTGATGTGCATAGGTAGCATGCTTTGATGTTTTAGAAGGGAACATTTATTTTCAAACAGACTTGCCACTTACCCTAAAAAAATGAAACCTGTAGAATAAATGTTTTATTTTTACTTATAAAGCTCATTATAAACTGGCCGTTCTGATTTAATCACAGTTTTTTAAATAAAAAATATTACATCCATTTTTTTCTGCAGAAAGTTGTCTTGACAAATTGACAAGTCAATTCACTATGTGGTGCAGAGTCTGTCTCATCTGATAGAAACAGGTTGTCACCTATTCCCAAGTGATGTCTGTTTTCTATGACCTATGGCAAACATATGCAGACCTTCTGGGGTTTGTTGTTTGTTTGGTTTGGTTTGTTGTTGTTTTTCCCATAGTCTTATGGTTGGACTCTCATTCACGGATTACAGTTGAGTGTTTATCCTCAGTAGAATATCCACTTCCTAACATGAAGGGAGAACATATTTTACACAAGTTTCTGACTCTTTTTACCTTCTCTAAGAGAGCCATTGTTGTCCTGGAAGTGATCTACAGGAAGTGACTTTATATCATAGGCCCACTGTAGACAAGGTCAGCTGGGTTCTTCTTTTCTGCCCAGAATAATGAAGGGATGGTTTGCTTTACGGATGAGAAACAGGCTGTGATTGGTTGTGGTTGATATTCTTGGTCTCCCGTAGATGGCTTTATTTCCAGTTTTATCACAATATGCAATGAAACTTTTACTTAAATGGACAAAGCATGTTAGCTGTGCAGAGAGGAAAATTGTTATAACGGAAGACTATCCAGATTTTCATTAACGATATGACAATAGTATGCTTCTTGCTTATATTAAGTATAATAATAAATATTTATAAACACATCCAAATGTCATTCGGTTGGAGCTATTAGCACATATACATTTTCAAATTTTTGGCAATTTTGAAGTGAGATTGTAAAAGTCCTCCATTCTAGGGTTCTGGTAGCTATGTTAGACACATCATCAAGCATTCATCCTCTATGGTTGACAAGGGGCTTTCGTAGCAAAATATATAGTATACTATGAAAAATGGCAAAGTAAATATAATTTCTCATAACATTTTGTGATTACAAGTCTAAAAGTTAATGGGAAAGGTTGCCGGTTTAATGCTGAATTGCAAAGTTAAAGAGAGGATCTTAAAGATAACAGCAGACTCCAGAGTCCTTTGGCTTGTTTAGCATTCAATGACAGTCACTAAATTAGGGAAAGGAATGTTCAAACAACACACTTGAGGAAAAGTGATTTTTATAGAAAGGAGCCATTTCTGCTAATAGCCAGTAACTGCACATAACCCCGCTGACATTAAAAGTCCATTAGCTAAGCCCAGTTTAAATACCAGCTGATGCCGTGTCAGCTAAATGCACCCTGGCATGTTTTCATAGAATGCAGTAAGAGCAGTTCCATATTTTTTTTTCTAAAACTATGTACATTAAGTAAAACAAATGCCATCTGATAGTCGTAGCAGGCTGCTACTCAACAGGCAAAGGTTTGTGATGAAACAAAAGTAGCAGTCTATATAACAAGAAGATGCTATGTGGCGGTGATGGCCTTAAAAGGGAGGCTTTGAAAGAAGTCATCTGGAGCAGTTTAAGCTGACACCGTGCAGCAGTTGTTTCCATAGGCGCCCTCATTCACATACAGTGTCTTGAGAAGTTCATTTAAAGTGAGGGGTTTTTTTCCTGCTATTAGCTACAATGTTTGTTTTTCCATATACTTTGAGACTACAGGAAGCCCAACCATGGTGTGTAAGTGGGGAGGAGAGTGAGTGTTGGAAAAGGAGCAAGAAAGCTCAGGTATAATGTGACACTCTCTAACATGTACACATGATCTCTGGGTAATATTTCAAAGCTATGGAATATGTCTATGATATCAGTTGTGAAACTGAAGGTTGGAAGCCTCATATCACCCCTCCCACCAACACCAATTTCACAAATATATTTTTTGCCTTTAGAAAAATTTCGAATGGATATATGTTAGTCATCTGGAAGACAATTCTGGATACTGTCAATTATTATGGTGTCCGTGCGTCTCTCTCTCATCCTCATCTGAAAGTGTTCTGGAAGCCAGTGTTCTGTAACTGTGAAACCATTGTGGTGCTGAACAGGGCTGCACAGTCATCTGATGTGTGAGCTGAGAACTGGGCAGTAATTAATCAGCAGCTGTCATGCTCACTCCACGCTAAAGTACTAGGAGACCTCTATGCTCACCTCCCCCCTTCCCTATTATCAGGCCATTAGCAAAACCCAGCAGAAGTCAGGGGGATGGAGTCCAAGGCAACACGTGACCCCAGTCTCACGTGCACAAGCTCCATGAACATCTTCCTAAAGTTCACTTGGATTCTCACCAGATTTTCTTGCCTTCAAGGTTCTGAGTTCTTTACTCTGACCACACACATAACAGTTTTTACTTATTTGTATTTTGAAATTAAGTTTTTTTTAAAATATGATAAACAGTAAATCCTTACATAACTCTTTAGTTCTTGCAAAGAACAAAAACAAAAATCGGCTTCCTCTTTAGCCGTAGCAGAGATTTTCCTTTTGTGTGAATAGATTCTTACACAAGCATTTCTTAATAAAATGAAGAAGTCCTCTTTAGTGTCATTAACTGTTTTAACTCATTTCAGGCCACTGTAAGTGTTCATTTTGAATCAATTGTGAGCTTACATTGTCAAAGTTTACATAATGAAATTACTAACCAAAATGCTATTTACTGACATCTTATACAAGGGCCTTGGTGAATCCTCTTGTCTGTAGTGTATAATTCAGACATTAATAACAGATGGGAGTATTCCACCATCCAACCCAATGGACTTTGATTTTAAATTTTCAATCTATTTTTAAGGCCAAAACATCTTTTTAAATGTCTATTTCCATACATGGGGGGAGGGCCCTTTTGTAATGCAGGAAATTTAATTCTATTGTGAATTGAAGAAAGAATATCATTGTATTTAGCTGCATAATAAATATGTACTCATCTACAAACTTGTGTTATAAAATTGAATTATGTTTAAAATATAATAAGATGATCTGAGATTGGTTGAAATAGGACAGTTATTACATTAGTTTAGAACAGTTTTTAGGGAAATTCCCTGCTATATAAGAGACTGTTGCTTTCTTGGACAATTTTAAGCATATGTTCTTCTTTTGGTATGAACTACGTTATGAACTACATATAAAAAGAAAAGATGGAATAAATATATTCCCTCTTTAATGCATTTGTTTATGCTTGCAGCTCTTTTCTTAAAATAGATGTCTAACACTGAGATTTATCACAGCATTCACATAAGCTCTCTCTCTCTCTCTCTCTCTCTCTCTCTCTCTCTCTCTCTCTCTCTCTCTCTCTCTCTCTCTTTCTCTCTCCTCTAATTTTTTTGTTTGACGGCCAGGAAATTAAAAACATACTGTTTGCCTATCTGTGTACACCTGTGAATGCGGGCCTGCATCTGTATGTGGTTGGATCTGACAATTTTCTAATTGAAGAAATTTATAAAACAAATCAAATTTCAAAACTTATCCATGTCTATAACCAATGGGTTTCCTGTGGCAAGTGGTACTGCAAATAGTACCAGTCTTTCTGTGAGTCCCTAGGCAAAGATAGGTAAAGTGTGTTGAGCTTTGTGCCCGCCAATTGCATACAAGTATAAACTCTTCATTTCCCTTCACACTGGGAGTGTAGGATGAGAATAATTGTTCTTTTGATGTCATAAAACTGTAAGGAGGAATGGGGTTGTGAAAAGCAAAAGACTGAGGACAGCTCTTGGCACTGGACAAGCACTTAGTGCACTTTAACCTTTGTTATGGCTGATGCTATTTTATCCTTGTCATAAATGCCTACACTGTGTAACAGTTTTCATTGGGCATTGCTAAAATTCTATGACAAGACTGAGAGGACAGTGTTTAGCAGGGATTAATGCTGAGTAGACAAACATCTTATAGACCAACCAAGGTGTGCTATCAATAACACATTCATTAATAAGAGATTGGCACATTTTAAAAATCACGTTTTATACAAAATTATGGTACTTTTTACATTAAAATACTTTGAAAAGCAACAAATTTGCTTCAGTGTGAGTTTAAGAACAAATTTAATTTTAGTTTATGAATGAGTTTGCTGTGTATACATGGACATGCCTCTGGAGGCCAGAAGAGGGCACGTGATACCCTGGCACTGGTGTTTCAGAGTTGTAGCTCTTTGGGGCTAGAAGTAAAACCCCATTCCTTTGCAAGAATAAGAAGTACTCACTCGTCCTGCCTTCTCTCCAGTCCCAATGGTATAATTTTTTTATGTGTCAAGCTCAGAATCAATGGAGTTGATAACATTAAGTGAAAAATATGCATTTATTCTCTTTAAACTGTACATTGCTGTGTTTGTAAAAATGGAGGTTAAAGATTAAGAACAATTAATTGCTGAACTCTACTTTTTGGCTAATATTTAAACTGTTTCTAAAGGAATTGAAACAATTAACCTTCTTCATTATGTCAAAAGTTTTAACATTACAAAGCACTTACTGATCCTAGTATAAAAGCAAAAATTAATTAAACTAAAAACTCCAAGCAAGGCCAGAGTTCCTCACATGTTCAGAGTACATATGAAGATAAAAGCCAAATAGAAAAAAAGAAATTAATTAGATGTCCAAACTGTTCAATGTATGTTCATGTATAGTGGCAAAAGACACCAGTGCTTTCACTGGAACTGGCCTCTACTCCATTTCATTAAATATTTTAAATGGATTCCAGGAGAGGCCAGCGGAGCTCGCCAGTTCCTCACAGCCATCCATGTGAAACTTGTGTTCTATAAGAGTGAAAAAGAACATTCACAAAGATTATAGTCTCATTTGAAAATAAATTAAAAAAAACTTTCCAGTGTGTAGTTATAAAAGGATGATTTACAGTTGGTTTAATAATGACTGTATTTTAAGAAGACTATGGGCAGGAGGAGTTTATGAGCTACAAAGAATATCCAGTATTGTATTTTATGATTCTCTGTGACATTGCTAATCTTTTTGTTCTTTAGTTTTATATCCTTTGTAATGCTTCATTATAATATTTAAACAGGAGAAAAAACATGAAAACCATATTTTTTTCAAAAACATGTACACTGGATAGGAAATGCAGAGCCAAAGAGCTCATTCCAAGTTCCTGCAGTTCTGGTCCCTTCAGCAACCACAATGGGATGGATGGACTCAGTGAATAGGGAAACACAGAACAGCAGTCTTAGGAGGACTGGATCGACCTGTTTGTAGTTTGTTTTATCCAAGCACAAGGTTCATTGTCATTTATCTTTAACTCCCACCTATCCTTCCCCGTTCCCTCAATGCCATCCTAAGAAACACTCACTTAAAAGAAAAAGTATATAGGAGCTCCATAATGGGCAGGGAAATGTTTCCTCCATGTAATTAAAAAACTTCTTATCTTCATGGATCTTACTCTGTTAAAAGGAGCCAACAGAAACAATCTGGAACCTGGGACATTGTGGATGATTGATCGGACGGGTTCTTCGGGACTCATCACCACATATAACAATTACTTTGTAGTAAATCTTTGGAAGATTTCCAGGAGTAAAACACACAGTGACTGAGTGTTGAGTCTGTACTTTTGATTCCTTCTCGTATATATATGTGTTGTTTTATTAAAGGAAAATGAAGCTTCTCAATGCTGACGTTTTAAACACTAAACTGTCTCAGAGACAGTCACTAAACAGTTGTCAAAAGCTTCATTTCATTTTTTTTAATCGATGTAACCATTACCTACATCTCCCCAGAATATATGATTTACCATTATTTCATTGAAAGGGTAGAGAAGCCATGCAGAAATCCGAGTTAATGAAAGCAGAAACTATTTCCTATTTTCCTATATAATTATATGCTAGCAAATTAAATATACTCAAGTACTTAGTGGCAGTGTGTTAGGAAAGATACATGCTACCTAAATATGGCCATGGATATCTATTGCACTGAAGTGGAGCACTTTTCCTTGCCCCATCCCTCTGACCTGCAAAGGGAAATTATGTAAGTGCAGGGCCATCTAAGGAGCTCTTTCTCTTCAAACTCATGCCTTTATGGAGGTTTGAAAATTCACACAGCTGTCAGGATTTGTGCTTATACTTCCCTCTTAACTCTTACAAACTTTTCTGTGGTTATAGTCTCCCCACACAGGGCATCAACTGTTATAGTCTCAGTGTAGCCCTAATATGACAGCCCCTTCCCCAGCCTTTAGAGCCAGACCCTTGCTTAGCTCCAGTTCTCTTTTACTTCATCTTTGGCCATTCATTTCTTGTGATCAATCTTTTTTTTTTTTTTTTTGGCTCCTCCCACCAACACTGTTCGTTTTAGTTTTAGTCCACTCCTTTGGAACATGACCTTTCCTACCCAGCTGGACTGCCCTTTTCTTTCTGTGTTTCCAGATACATGTCAACACAGTGCCTAATCACCCTCCTTTCCTTAGCACACAAATTAGGATTTGACACAAGGGTGGTATGTGATATCCATTTTTGAATGGTACTGCATGAATTTGAGTGTTTTGCATAAATAACAGAGCGTAGCTTTTTCTGACAATTCACGGTAGTAGAATTAGCATCTCTCCTTGAATCTTTATTTAAGAACTCCTGGATCAAGTGAGGTGGGTGTGAATATCTAGACGGAAACCCAGATGGACTGAAGCCTCAGTATCCACCATCCATTAGGTACCAGCAGGTTTGGTGGGGCTTTCAAATGCCCATATACCAAGGACAGATTCCTATGCATTATTAGTATTAGAAATTGATAGAATATTTAAGAGAAAGAAACTAACTGGAGAGAAAAAAAAAGGGTATTGGATTACCAGTCATGTGTTCAGGAATTCTCTTTTCTCTTTCTTCTTTATCTGGTCATCATGGGGCAAGTAGCTACACCCCACCCCTGCATTCCCAACAACCATACATCAAAGACCCCAAAATAGCAACATGGTCAACTGACCATCGACTGAAACCTTCAAAAGAAGAAGGGAAAATAATTTTTCTTCTTTTAGGTCAATTATCTTAGATATTCTACCACAGTTGCAGAAAGGTTAGTTTTCTTCACCTTAAAAACCCATTCCCAATGAAGGACCCAAGGAGTTGAAGGGGTTTACAGCTGTATAGGAGGAACAACAATATGAACTTAGAGATCGATGTGGGATCTTTAACTTGTGTTCTTTGTAATCAGGCAGTCTGAAGCTTGCCTTGGCACAGAGCGGAGGAAGTGGTAAGTAAAGGGGATAACATTTGAAATGTAGATAGAGAAAAATATCTAATAAAATAAAATAAAGTAAAATAAAATTATATAAAATACTATTCCCATTGGATTTTCTATACTGTGGTTCATGGCTTTGAAGAGTGGAAGAGCTTTGATTCTCTGGTATATGAAACACATAAGCCTCAAATAACTCCATACAAGCACTTTGAGCACAGCTTGACACAGTGGCCTAGCCAGAAACAGAGAATTGGGAACTGTGTAGGTCTACAAGCCAGAAGTCCCAACGATTGCTAAAAAGTTTTCCCAACTCTTCCCTTGTTGATATTGATAATAAAACCTGACCTTCCAAGTAGTTAAATTTTGTTTTATATCAAATTACTGTTGCATCATTTACTGATCTAGGATGTATTTCTTATTTTTCTCTCTGATGCAATATGAGAACAGGACATGTCAAATGAAGGGTGGCAGTCCTTTGGAGGCCCAGTCATGAAAGCCAATACATTTGCATCACACATAGTCACTCTTCTGTAGCTAGCTCTTGTCTGAAGATAGGTTTACTGTGATCATGGATATTTTTAAGCGGGGTATTTTGATCTTCAGACTACAAAATGGTATAGCAAAACAAACTGTTATTAACTCAAAACCTCTTATAGGCACTGGATCGTACTATACAGCTAGTGAAGAGAAAACTCTACCTAGGAGTAGCTTCCTGCGACAACAGTAAACACAGCCCCAACTTGCCCTGGATAATTACCGAGGAGATCTATGTGGGATCTTTAGCTTGTGCTGTTTGTAATCAGGCAGTCTGAAGCTTGCCTTGGCTCAGAGCAGAGGAAGTGGTAAGGAGACAGACCTGTAATTATCAACAGCAGGTGCCCATAATGGAATGCCAAAGACATGGTCAAAGAGGCAAACACCACTTCAGCAAAGACAGTCAATTTAGACTCAAAGGCATTCAAAGTTAAAAAAAAAAAATGACTTGAGAGCAGTATTAAAGGAATACGTCTTTGTACAAAAAGAAAAACATAATAAACTCTTTAATGGAAATTAACCTCTTTCCCTGAACACCTAATGTTCTGAAAAGATGTTTAAAGCTGAGATGAATGCTATTTTTAGAGAAGGAGGGATTAAACATCAAACTTTTTTTGGTTCTTAAAATGTTTACTTGTGATATAAAAAATGTTTTGATCTTTGTGCTCTTACAGAGGCCATTTGAAAAAATTGAATGGGAACTACTTTTCTTTTACAGAGTAATTTTCATGACTTCAAAGACAGTTGAAGTCTTGGTTTCCTGACCATGGACAGCCAACATCTCTTGTCAGTTGCTCTACCCTCTTGTGTAACATATTTTAATTTTAACTTTTTCCAAAAGAAAGAAACTATTACTTTCTGAGGTGCTTAAATGAGTAGTAAGTCATTTGATAAAATATATGCAACAAATTATGTAATTGATTTACAGAAGAAAAAAAAAGCCATGTTGGTAGTAAAGCCCTTTAAAGAATTTCACTTAGTGGGGTTATTTTGATGTGGAAATATATTTCACTGTTTCAAAAGCAGAATCTATGGTAATGGCCTCAGCGCTGTTTTGTGCTGTAATTTGCCTATTTGTGTCCTGTTGGGATATCTGTTGTACTATAATTTTCTCTCTGAAGTCTTTTATGTCTTTCCACTCTGAAGTGAAGTAAGATTTTGTATGGAGTATTGTTTTCCTTCTTCTCTTCCTCACCCCTCTCCTATTCTCTTTTCTCTTCTCCTATCTCTTCGCTCTCCTATCTCCTCCCCCTTCCAAATAAGTGTACACTTTGGTTGTTTTTGTGCCATGAGAATCTCAGGGGAAAAGGACACCAAACAGTAGACAAAAACATGGTCATGATAAGCCTGCTTAAGTTGGTTCTCAGATGTGTACAGCAGATACTTAAGGGGAATTTGTCTTGCTGCCTGATACGGACTTTATATTTATCACTATAAAAACAACTGGGGAAGCCAGCCCTTAATTGCATTGGCCAGGCATAGCTTCAGCTCTCACAGTAGTTTTATGTCAAGATCTTGCCCTACTTAAAAGGAAGATGTAAAGTTTATTCTGGAAATTCGCCAGAACAGACCAGCTCTGAAAAATGTGAAGGGTAAAGATCTCTGTAGCTAAGTTAAAATAAACTTATCACAGCTGACAAAAGTTATGCTTAGGATGACCCTACCTACAAAATATGGGACTTCATTTCTGAACATCTCAATTTTGTTTAAAGCAAATACCAAATATGGAAGAGATTCAAGAATTATCTGAAAGAGGGTGGGTATAAAATGAGAGGAAATGATGACTTTATGATGTCTAACTTATCTGTATGTTTTCACTACTTGACTTTCTTTTCCTTTAGATGGCTGAGTGTTAGATTATGCCCAACATCAAAGCAGTGAATGGTTAATCTACACCTCAGTGTGTATCTCAGTAGCTGTCTGAGGGCTTGACCCCTGAAATTCAAGCTTCTTTAGGGATTCAGTTGTGCCAGGGATTTTAGCCATGGAAGTCACTCTGTGTTCAGGTATTTTAACATGTTATACATCTTTCAGACTCTGATGATTAGTGTGTATTTACTTATGGAAGAAAGAAAAAAGTCAAGTATAGCTAAGATTAATTTAATTCAGGAAGCACTGTTGTTGTTTTTTTTCCATAGGGATAAATGAGATAGAAGAAAACATCTCTCTCTCTTTATCTCTGTCTCTGTCTCTCTCTGTCTCTCTGTGTGAGTGTGAGTGAGTGTGTGTGTGTGTGTGTGTGTGTGTGTGTGTGTGTAGAGGGGAATTAGAGGAAGAACTCCAGAGCATTTCCTCAGGAGCCATCCACCCTGTTTTGGTTTTTGGGACAGAGTGTCTTCAACATCTTGGAAATAGCCAGATAGTGGCTACTGAACCATAGGGATCCATCTTATCTACTGTCTAGAGCAAGGAAGCAGCAAGCATATCCCAGCACACCTGTTTATTATATGGCACCTGGGGATGACCCTAGGTCCTTAGAGTCCACGCATGCTCTTTACCAACTGGGTTACTCTTATTAAACATGCATTGCTTGTCTTTAAGAAACTTTAAAACTTCTTACCAGTTGTTAAGGAGACTAAAAATCCTGAAGAGTCTGTAAAATCATAAAATAGTATGTTAGTGTGGCAATGCTAAAAAATAGTTTAGACTCAGAGATCAGCTTGGTCTGTTGCTAGAATGTTCTACTGAGATAAATGCTGAAAGTAACACCATTCTTACTCTACATGTAGTGCCTTCTGAAAATGTACTGTTAAAGCATGCATCATGTCATGGTTCCGTTTATCTACCTCATTTCATTTTCTTTCACTTTCAAGTTTTAGAGTACCTACACACACACACACACACACACACACACACACACACACACACACACAGCTTTAGGTTTCTCTTTTTAATGGTTCATCATTGAAGCAAGGAGTTACAGAGACTTGCTCTCTGATTTCTACAGTCACTTTCTGCCTTATTCTCATGAGGGCTACATTCCGTTTTGGAGTGCAGAATGAGCCTACAATCCAAATTTAGCTTTTTTTATTGCATACTCTATAGCTAAGCCACTTAGCCCAGACGTGACCACATTCTCGGCAACAGAGTTTGAGTTTGTCAAGTGGTTCGGGTTGGTTGTCTCCTTCTAAATACAGTTTTACATTTTTAAATTATGTGTTTGCAATTTGAGTGATGGTCCCCTTGGTACTCACATGTTTATAAAATGATGTAAATCCTGGAGAGGATGACTATGCAGGGATATTTAAAAGGGATATTTCTCCATCCTTTTAAAAGCTCTACAAGGGGAAGGAGTCTAGTGTATGGATCTCCATGGGTGGGAAAATTGATGAGTAAAACATAACCCACCTGTAGAACTACTTCGAAAGTCATTTGTGCAAATTTCTGTATTTCTTCATGGAACACAAAATTAAGGACAAGAGGAATTTATATGAACAATGCTGATACTTCATTTAGAATTCAAAACATCCGATTGTTTGTGTGCAGTGCTTCATAAGTTTGAGACTATTATGAGATAGTTAATTAATGATCAGTTTTAATATGACATGCAGTGTTTTTGCTATGCTTTCTTCATTGCAGCCTTTCCTGAGCTGAGCACCTCTTGACTTCCTTTTCTAGTATTACTAGAGTAAACAGTGGATAGGATGCCAATGAATGATTCCAAGACTCTGGTATTTTCCAGTTTTAGAAAAGTGAATGTTAAAAACAAAAATATGGATAAAAATGTATAAAATGAGCTTTGGGGGTAGTGTCAGCCTCATGCGATGTAGCTTCATGTTAATGTTGTCTTGATTGGTTGTATTAAAAGTAAATATAAGAAAACTTCATATTTTCATTTTCTTGTTAAGCCTTATTTATAAAAGGGTACCTACTCATGTGTATGTCAACTGTGAGTGCAGGTACCCATGGAGTCCAAAAAGAGCACTGGACTCCTGGGAAATTTCGTTACATGTGGTTGGGAACTGCTTTGCATGGGTGCTAGGAACAGGACCCACATCCTCTGTAAAAGAATCAAATGCTCTTAAACTATGAGCCATCCGTCTAGCTCTCTGAGCCTGTAAGTTGGAATTTTAGATGAATAATAAAACCAATGTTGAGATTTGACTCTGGAATATCCCCCACCTCTTCATACTGGTCCCCAGCTTGAGACTCTGTGTAGAAGGTTATGGAAAGTTAGAAGGTTGAACTTATTAGTTAGAAGTGGATGCATTTTAAAGAGGAGAGCGAATCTCAGTTCTTCTCTCTTGATCTTTTTGCTTCCATTCATCAGGCATGTGAGGAAGCCAGTGCTTTGTGCTCCTGGTCAAGTCCACTGAGCCTCTCCACCATGCCCTTTCTGCTGTACTGGGCTAAAGTCTTATGCCAAAGTAATTTTTCCTTCATGAATCATTCAGCCAGGAATTTGAACTTGCACACACACACACACACACACACACACACACACACAAATGACATGTACTCTCATCTCATACTTTCTCAAGTGAAATATTCATAACTTTTACAATCAATTTTTCTCATTTAGCACACTAATTATAAAATATGCAATTTAGGGATTAAGTACTCTTAAATAGGAACTGAGTTTTGTTCCAGCACCCATGTGGCGTCTTCTGACCTTCACACCACTGCACTCCTGTGCACAAACCCACACCTAGACACAACTATATACATAAAATTTGAAAAGTAAAATAAAGCCTTAATAAGTAATAATTTTATAAAGTATATGAAATTATCAATTATAGAATGAATCCTGAATTTCTGTTACATGTATCTGTACAAATACATGTGTTAGTATTTGTATCCCTACTTATTAGCAACTTAAAATCCGTGAAGAAAAAACAGACTAAGAATTACTCTAGTATTTCAAAATTAAGCCTACCACATAATAATCAGAACCCTTCCTTTACTGATTCTGTTTGGTAACATTGATTAGAAATATTAACTTGTAGTTGTATATCTTTGTGATTGTATATCTTTGTGTAGTTGTATATCTTTGTGACAAGCAAGCTCACACAAAATGAGGATAAAGATGATACGATTACTTGTACTAAATTTATTTAAATTTGTACTTGTATGTATACGTGTTAGCCTGCATAGCATGTGTCTACCATGTGCATTCAGTAGCCCATGGAGTCCTGAATACAATACTGAAGCCCATGGAACTCACTGCTCTATGGGAGCTACATACTAAAACTTTTTTTTTCTTCATTGGTATAAGGATTTTTATTGATACAAAATTTGAAATTATTATTGTTACTCTTTTTTGTTGTTGTTGTTTTTACTAGGTATTTATTTCATTTACATTTCCAATGCTATTCCAAAAGTCCCCACCGGCTCCCCCACCCACTCCCCACCCACCCACTCCCACCTCTTGGCCCTGGCATTCCCCTGTACTGAGGCAGATAAAGTGTGCAGGACCAATGGGCCTCTCTTTCCACTGATGGGCGACTAGGCCATCCAAAAAGAAACTAGAGAGAGCATACACAATCAGCTTTACAGCACACCTAAAAGCTCTAGAACAAAAGGAAGCAAATTCACCCAAGAGGAGTAGACAGCAGGAAATAATCAAACTCAGGGGTGAAATCAACCAAGTGGAAACAAGAACTATTCAAAGAATCAACCAAAGGAGGAGCTGGTTCTTTGAGAAAATCAACAAGATAGATAAATCCTTAGCCAGACTCACTAGAGGGCACAGTGAAAGCATCCTAGTTAACAAAATCAGAAATGAAAAGGGAGATATAACAGACCCTGAAGAAATCCAAAACACCATCAGATTCTTCTACAAAAGGCTATACTCAACAAAACTGGAGAACCTGGATGAAATGGACAAGTTTCTAGACAGATACCAGGTTCCAAAGTTAAATCAAGATCAGGTTAATGATCTAAACAATCCTATATCCCCTAAAGAAATAGAAGCAGTCATTAATAGTCTCCCAACCAAAAAAAGCCCAGGACCAGATGGGTTTAGTGTAGAGTTCTATCAGACCTTCAAAGAAGATCTAATCCCAGTTCTTCACAAACGATTCCACAAAATAGAAGCAGAAGGTACTGTGGCTCTTCTTTAAAAGCATCAAGTGCCCTTTCCTTCTAATCCATCTCCCCAGGTGCCTTAGTTACTTTTCTAATGCTGTGGAAAAGCCCACCATGACCAAAGTAACTTACACAACAAGGAGTTCATTTGGAGCTTACAGCTCTGAGGGGGGGTCCAAAATCATATTGGGGGTCATACAGTAGCTGGCAAGTAAGCATGGTTCTGGAGGGGTCACTAAGAGCTTTTGTCTTTACACACAACTATGGAAGTAGAAACTTCAAAGCTCTCCCCCAGTCACGCATCTCCTCCAACAAAGCCACAAGTCCTATCCTTCACAAACAGTTCCGTCAACTGGGAAATAAGTATTCAAATACATGAACCTATGAGGTCATCCTCATTCAAAAGACAGCAAGATGGATTTATTACTATCATCACTTAATAACATTTTTACTAAAAGCTAGGATTGTGCTTCTAGTAAAGACAGTTTTGGTTCATTCATATGATTGTCTTTTTAGTGTTATGTTTCAACAGACCCAAAATTGAGCTGTTGACTATTCGTGTTCATGCAGTATCAGTAGAAACAACTTTTCTTTTGTTGTTAGCTTTTCATGTTGAGGAGAGATTTAGATCATTTCCAGTCCACAAGTAGATTTCAAGCAGTAGAGAGCAAAGACAACACCGTGACCTGCTATTTCAACTCCAGAAAATGAGAAGACTCTTTGGGAGCCATTTTCAATTTTTCACTTGAATTAGCTCATTATGGAATGATTGGGATACAGTTTGGTGATAATTATTTAAATGCTTGTTTTAATTTTACACTGATTTACTAATTAGAAAGTCTTAGATATTGCAAATAGTGAATTTATTCTAGAATCAGTCAATTATTTTAAGCAGTTTTTGATGATTCCTTTTTAAAACACATGGCTTAGAAAGCTTAAACTTACTGGAGAGCCTGAAAAAAAAGTTTGTGTGTATATTTATATGTCCCACGGGCAGGTTCCTTAAAGTATTTCCCCTATCATTTTCATTCCTACTGCAAAAACTTTATGTCACTAAAGCATCAATGAGGTCCATAAAGGACAAGATGTATTATTATGAGCGAGGCATAAAGACCACGTAGTTTCACAGGTATGTTTAGTCATTTTGTGAATACAAAGAAAGGTTACTGAGAGTCACACCTTTTCAAAGGATGTTGCTCTACAGAACATTGCAAGATCAAGTAATGCCTTCTTAATCACAAGGGGAGAAATTAGGTTGGGTTCATGATGGTTTTAGAATTCCACTCACTGCATTCTTGTCTTTGAAAAGTTGCTACCTTTTAAAAAGAGAAGAAATTGTTTAACTAAAACTGCTGCCTCTCCACCTTTACTAATAAACAGCACCTTTCCACTGTGTCCCTTGAGCCTTCCATCCAACAACCTTGAGTTTTAGACTTAGTGCTGAAAGCAGAATAGTTCATTTCAATTACAGATTATGCTTGAAGAGTATATTAATCACAACTTGTTTAACAGACATATACACTTGGACTATGTTTTGACCTCTTTTCTACCACTCTTGTTAGCTGCCATGTCACACATGTGCACACATGTCGCGCCCGCTTTCGATCAGCAAGAACGACGCGACCACCAGTCCTTCTAACAGCAGTTTATTCAGTCCTGATTCTTCTTGTTTATATCTCCCCCGAACCCTGGGCCTCTCACTCCTTTTATACTCTCTCTCATCCACGCACCGCAGGTCACGCCCCCTCGCCAGTCACGAGGCTTCAGCTAATCAGGGCAGCAGGGGCAAATCTCCACCAAATTGGATTCACCTGTATCCTGGTACATCTGCGCAGCACTCAAGATGTTTGTGTCTTATATGAGGAAGTCAGGTGCAAGTCATATGACTTAGCTGCAGTCCCTGGCGCCTTTGGGACTGCCGCCACACCCGCTCCCCACACACACATGTGTGCATGTGTGTGCTAGTGCGTGAGTGTGCATGTTTGTGTGTCTGGGTGTATGTATGCGTGTGTGTGTGTGTGTGTGTGTGTGTGTGTGTGTGTGTGTTCATGTGTAACTGTTATCAGATATCTGCTGCCACTGAAGAAAGTAGTCACTTTCCTCAACCCTCATATCCAAACCTGAAACCTTTGGCAGTAATTTTCTGGATGTTGGTTTACTTCTCTTAATTAATTAATTAATTAACTTTAAAAGCATATCTTCATTAACTGATGAGCCCAATAATGATGCTCTTAGACTAAAAAGGTAAGACATTAAAAGAAGTATCTAAGACATCAGAATTTATTATTGTTATACTTGACATGTAAATGTTCCATTATGACCTTTGAATCACCATAGAGAGTATGCACCATAGTGGCCTCATAGATGGCACCACCTGAGAGCATCTGCACCGTTCCATCTTCACACATGTATATCATAGGATATCCTCACATGAAAAAAAAATTCCTAATGATTCATTTCAGTACTTCCCCTTTCATGAAAGCATGAGAATCTAAGGGTATCAATGTCTATGACTTAGAAATACTTTCAACAACTTCAATATAAAAGTTGGCCATGGATTTAAAAAAAAAAAAAAGAAATTTTTTTAGTAAGGCATTTTGAACTGCATGTGTTTCATATTATTTTATACTATGAAAATTAAAAAGAAAGACCACATTAGATCAAATAGATAAGGAGAATGCAAAAACAGTAATGATTGAGCACATGAGTCAAATATTGCTCACAGTTATAAGCGCCACAAAGTTCTTTCAAAACAGGCTGGAGTTGAAATTTTGCTCAAGAATTTAAAGCAGATCTAATTTGTGTTAGCTCCTTGAGCAAACACAGGCATTTGGGGAAGAAGGAGAAAATAAATGTGGGGGAAACAATTAGGTCTCTTTTGTCAGTTAGAACTAATGGATGCAGCCAGCAGCACAGGGGAGGCCCTTCTCAGAGCTGCTGATCCTTTGTATTTTAAACTTCCTTTGGGCATTTTAGCTTTCAAATGTATTCCATCAGCTTTGGGTGCAATGTTTCGTTTTTTGACAAGGCTGTGCAAAGTCAAGGGTTTCTGAATCAGCCTGGCTTCAGGGACCCACTAATTTGGCTTTTTTTTTTTCTTTCTTTCTTTCTTTTTTTTTTTTTTTTTTTTTTTTAAAGAACACATGAGAAACTGAAACCCAGATGGGAAACTGGCTTGCCTTGTGCTCCAAAACTTGACCTACCGAGAACCTATATTTCACAGATGAGGAAACAGACCCCCTCAGAGCCCAGGGTTCACACAGGTGTTAGTGTGGACCCAGGACTACATCTCATTCCCCTTGTCACCCAGCGCCAGCTGTCTCCTAGTGTGTCCTGCACTGCATCTCCCACGGCTCCAATCCCAGGTTTATATTTCATGCCTGTGAGTCTTAGACTCCCTTGGCAGATCCAGCAGTCACAAGCTCCAGTTCCTACTGGGACCCATGTGAGCGAGTGGGCTGGGTGTAAGCTGATGGAAACCACTACTGGGGCTTGTGGCAAATCAGAAAACCTAAGAACTGTTTAAAATCAAACTTTCTAAGTCTGCCTTGGAAGGGTATAGGTTCAATCGAGTGGCAGTTTCTAATTATTCAAAAAAAAAAAAAGCCAGCTCTGTTTTTCTTTGAAAATTCTTGTGTGGGGCAGGCCAAAGAAAACATGCAAGTGGACATTTGCCAGCTGCCTTCCAGCCTGCAGCGTCTGCTTCTCAAGTGCATGCCCCCTTCCCTCAAACAGCAGCAATAATGATGGTTTCTGTTCCTTAAAATGTTTAAGGCATGATTGGTACATTCCATGTTTAGTCTTCCCAATGCAGAGAAGTTAAAAGAAAGAAATTAAGCCTCTCCAGCAAAAGAATAATTTTTCAGTGTGAAACAGCCAAGCACAGGGTTGGGGTGATCATGTCTGGTGCCATAACTTTTAATCTTATTCTCTCATATCTTTTAGCCTTTCTTTCCACTCAGATATTGCTCCTTGAAGTAAAGTTCTTGGTGAATAAATAGAGTCACCTGAATTCCATTTTAATTCAGCATTTCAGACGTGGGGTAGATCACCACTAAGTGCAAAGTATTACTATACTCCAGAGGCAATGTGCTACATTTGGTATTTGGCTTTGTGAATAAGCCAAGCATATACACTAGTAATTACTTAAAGGAAACTGTAATAAATTTTATAATTTAAAAATCACAGCTCTATGTTAATATAATTCTAAATGCTTATTTTGTTGGCTCCTAGTGGGCTGACATGCCTGTCTGCTCACTTATTTTCCTGTTAAATAATACCTTTGGTAGACATAAAATTAAGTGTTTATAAACTTTTTTAGATGATTGATACATTTGAGGTCTATTACAACTAGATTTATTATATATTTTGAAGTCCGAACTCTAATGACTAAGTTCATCTGTGAGTTTTATAACATATCATCTTCACTGTAATTGTGCAATGTATATTATTATCTTATTCTCCCTATTTCAAATACAACAGTAGCGCTAGCACTGGCACTGAACTTGAATTTAAGCACTTCTTTGTTATTTTATCTCTCTTGCCCCACCATACAACTGTATATTTTTTCATAAGCTTCACCGCTAGACAGGAGCCAACTTAAACCTTATTCTCTTGCAGAATAAGAGTTCTTCTCTATCGGTAGCTTTCCTTCTGCCTTGCATTTACACATGGGAATGATCGGTTGTGCTGAAAACAAGGTGGTGGGAAGTCTTTCAGGAGTGGATGCTGCTACTTTGTTTCCTTCCTGTTCTGCTCTCAACTGGCCCAGTGACCTCATCCCCCAGCTGCTGGGAGGTTTGCTGCTAAGGGCTCACAGCTGCCCATTGCCTTCTATGAAGAATCCCTTCGGCTAAATCAGGAGCAATTTGCCTGCTAGACATCCTCAGGATAGGAAGAACTCAGTGTGACATTTTACATGGCTTCCATGAGGCTGAGGCTTGCACTTGCAGTTAGCTGATCCTTCCATTGATCCTCCACTGGGGGTGGCTCTCTCTGTCCCTTGGACAGAGTACCTCTACCTAGCTCCTCTAGTAAACAGACCCTAGTGCCTCCACTGGAATTATACAACACATGCCTACAAGTGAGAGCCTTTCCTATCTTATGCTTTACTCTGGGGCCCAGGATTGTGCAAAGCCAATTACCAGGAAGATGTTAAGGTCTTTGGAACAAAACAGTTATGATAACATCAGTCACAGAATATGCCTTTTCTCTTTGCAAAGTAGCCTATAAAGTTATAACATTGAAAGAAAGAGAAAGAGGAAAGAGGGCATTAAAATGTATACAGCAATTGTTAAAGATAGACCAATCTCAAAATTTTGTTTGTCTTACTGAACTAACAACCAGGGAGCCTACATGGGACGGATCTAGGCACTCTGTACCTAAGTAAGAGTTGTATAGCTTGATCTTATTGTGGGACTCTCAACAGTGGGAGCATGGGCTGTCTCTGACTCCTTTGTCAGCTTTTGGGACTGTTTTCCTCATACTGGGTCCCCTTGTCCAGCCTTAATATGAGGAGACATGCCTATATTTACAGGAACTTGATATGCCATGTTTCGTGGATATCTATGGGAGGCCTGCCCTTTTCAGAAGAGAAATGGAGGAGTGTGGGGGCAGGGAAGGGAAAAGGAAGTGACTGGGAGGGACTGGAAGGACAGGAGGGAGAAGAAACTGCAATTGGGATGGAAAAATAGTAAAACATAACACATTTTTAAAAAGAAAATACACTGATTTATAACCAAAAAAAAAAAAACAAAACCAAATGGCAATAATCTTTTCAATAATTCTACAGGGGTTATCATAGCTCTGACTACAGAGGATAATGATAATAATACAACCCACTGTGATTTGGGAAGATGACTCTCAGTACTGAAACTTTAAAGACTATTGAAAATACAGAATAGTTTCTCTATAGATCATAAATAAATTACACTATTCCTCCTGGTGGATTATTTTCATGTTAGCTTCTTCATAACGATTAAAATGATGATATTTAATGAGCCTCTGGCCCATTTCTCCATGACTTCCTCTCCACTAACATACAGTATCACAAACCTTTCCTCCCATGATCTTTTGTCCAATAGATTTTATCAAACTAGCTCTATTACTATTGAAAGAAATACTAACAACTCATATTAAAATAATTATATCTCCTGGTCATTTTTAGCATGCCGATATATGGCTCATTGAGAGTGTCCATTTATAATGTCATTCATATATATATTAAATCCAATTATAAATGTTATATATTCACATAATGTTCAAATAATGATTATTTTTCATATTCAGTTGTTTAATAATCTGTAGATTTTCTTGGAAATTTGATTATGATCCAGGAATAAATTATTGCAAGAAACTTGGTAATTTTTCCTTATGGAGGGGATGTGTATTTGTGCCTGACTTTCAGGTTTATGTTCATTAGGTTAAATTATACAATTCATAACTTGTGGTTTTCCTCATTCACCAAGCTAAGACCCAATTGAATGACAAAATTAAATAGACAATTATCATGACTTTTCCAGATTTTAACCATTTTATTTGGCCATGTAGTTCTTCCACTTAAAAATTGGCTTAAAAGTGTAAAAATATGATTGATCTGTAGAGTCCAGATACTTTAATGAGTAGCTTGGAACACATTATGAGGATTTACAGTGCGTCTTCAGAGTTTTTTTGGTTTTTTGTTTTTGTTTTTGTTTTTGTTTTTTGTTTTTTTTTTGTTTTTTATTTTTGTTTTTTTTTGTTGTTTTTTATTTTTGGTTTTTTTGTTTTTTGTTTTTTGTTTTGTTTTGTTTTGTTTTTTTGCTAAATCTATTTACTAAGAACTGAAAGGCTCTGTCCTCCCAAAGTTGTAGGCTGACAAATTGATTCTCCATGGTACATTTTGGGAAAATGGGGAATTGGAGAGGCAGTATTATATGAAGCCAGAGGGTAGAACTCTTAAGTTATTTGTGTGCTTGTAAAAAGAGAAGAGCCAGGGATGGTGATACCTGCCTGCGAATGCAATGCCGAGAAAGCTGAGGCAGGGGATCATCAGTTGTTCTAGGGCAGCCGGGACTCAGTAGCCAAAAGAACCTGGAAGAGACAAGAGAATGTACTTGCCAAGGATAGCCTTGTGGGACATGCCTGGGAAGTAGCCCACCAAAAATCCACGCGTGCTGAACCTGGATCTCAGATCCCATTTTCCCGAACCCTGACAACAAATACCTACCTCTTAAGCCACATTGTCTGTGGAAATGTGTTACCAGTAAATGTCTTCACCAGTATTTGTATTTGTATTATAAGGACAAAACTTATACAGCTATGTAGGAGACAGAGGTAGAGAGATTAATGATTAATAAAATAGACAAAGTTTTTCAGAAAAAAAGAAGTTTCTGGTAACTCTACAAATCTGTTTGTTTCTTTATTTTTAATCCTTTATTAAACAATAAAAACAATGTATACCTCTTTGGATGAAGATATATCGGAGCTCAGATACAAACTTCTACTAGAAGCATTGTTTTTACAATTTTTAAATTTTGAAGTCACACTAAGCAATATAATGTCAATAAATGCAGCAAGTCAATGACTCCTAAATTGTGTTTAAATGCTGAATATTAATCTAGGTTTATGTCTCGTGATAAACTCCATTTCTAAATTAATTGTATTAATTTGGAACAATGAAACAACAAAGCTGTACCTGTAACTATACTTCATATCCTCTATGGAAAGCCATGTGGTTAATAAAATGTCATAGAAATATCTCTCAAGTACACACTTACTGAACTGGGTTAATTTGAGAACAGTTCTACCATTTCAGGTTTCCATCTTTTATTTATCTCAAAGATTTTTGGAGAATGAGCAGAGATTCCTGTGGACACAGGAAGCGATGGTAGTGCAAGGCAGCATTGCTCCTAGGACGGTTTTAAATAATTCCCAGGGTTTCGGGCACTGGAAATGTCTAGGTTAATTGTTCTTCTGGGAGTGGAGCTCCTTCATTATTAAATCAGCATGTGCTGTGACCTTCTTATAAACAATCTCTATGAAAGATGCAGGCAATGCAGTTATGCAACACTAAAATACTCTTAGCTCTGTGTGCAAACTAGGTTTGAAGGTAAGTAGGGCAGACATTGGAAGAAATGGAAAATCCATGAAGTCTCTGCTTTCTGGTCCCTTATGCACTCAAGATAATTAAAACAGAATTAATGAACACTCTCCAATTAATTCCATCTCTAGTATTGATATAGAAAAGTATTGGCTGGAAAGTAGGTAGACAAGTGGGTTGATTTTACTTTAGTGCAAGATATTCCTGTCAACCTGCTATACAAATCAATGTTTGAAAGATGAAAAGTTATTTTGTCCTTGTTTAATTTCTTAATGGTAGGGCATGGGTGAGTGAGAACATTATAGGTGTGTCTTGGCAGCATTTTCTTCTCTCCTGCAGTTTTCTGAGGAAGGAAAGCAATATTTTGGGACACTGGGCAGGAGCAATGATGATAGCTTGATAATGAGATAAGCTAGTCTATTTTATGGTCTATAAAGGAAGAAAACCATTTAATCACACTGAACTGATGAGGGTGGTGCATGGCCTGAAGGCAGGTCTCTGTTTTCTCTCTACAAATGGATTCTTACTCCTCTGAGAGTTGCCAGCCTTGCTCTCACACCCGAATACCCATTCCCATTTCTGAAGTGCTTCGTATTAATTACTGGGATTTTTCTTTCTGTTATCTATTACAGTTCAGCAGGATATACCTAATAATTGACATGAAGCCTCCTTTCACTTTCTTGATTTTTTCTCTGTGTGACCTAAAGCAATACTTCTACATGTTGATGTAGCCATGAGGTGCATTATTTAAATGGTGAACCTTGACAGTTTGCTTTTAAAGATAGAACTATTCTTCCTGCCCCTGACAATCTCTCTCTCTCTCCCTCTCCCTCTGCCTTTCCCTCTCCCTCCCCCTCCTCCTCTCCCTCTCCCTCCCCCTCCTCCTCTCCCTCTTCCTCTCCCTCTCCCTCCCCCTCCTCCTCTCCCTCTCTCCCCTCTTCCCTCTCTTCCTCCCCCTTTTTTTCCTATTTTATACTGAACATTTTTATTTACATTTCAAATGTTATCCCTTTTCCAAGTTTCCCCTCTAGAAACCCTCTATCTCATCCTCCTTCCCCCTGCTTCTATGAGGGTATTTCCCCACCCACCCATTTTCTTCAGCCTTCCCACCCTCGCATTCCCCTACATTGGGGTGTCAATCCTTCACAAGATGAAAGGCATCTCCTCCCATTAATGTCCTACAATGCCATCCTCTGCTACATATGCGGCTTGAGCCATGGGTGCCTCCATGTGTACTCCTTGGGTGGTGGTTTAGTCCATGGGAGCTCTGGGAAGTCTGGTTGGTCAATACTGTTGTTCTTCCTATGGGTTGCAAACCCCCTCAGCTCCTTCCTCTAATACAGGGACACCAAAATCAGTACACTTCTCACTATGGCCTCATTTATATCTCTATAAAACTTAGTGATGAAGCACAGACTCGGAGGAATGTGACCATTTTGTAGCAAATATTGATTTCTAATTTTTCATTTGATTATACATAATCAACTTGATTTGATTACTTTTATATAAATTAAATAAAAAATATAATTATTGAAGATGAAATATCTGAAAACATTTCCCCAATATATTGCCAATGATGATGACTAGGTCTTTTCTAAGGAAAGCTACTTAAGGTAGAGGCAAATAATTTGGTCTTCCTTCACATTTGTACATTTTAAAATTCTGTCATGCAGTTTTCCTTGAAAGTATCTACATCTGAAGTGAACTTTAATGTTGTTTGGCTGGGTTCTTAGCATTGTTGCTAGGTTTTGAACTTTCCATCTCATTGTAGCATGTAGAGTTTCATCTTTAGTGACCCTATTCCAGTTTCTCTACTTGAAGATAAATGGAGTGTGGCAAGAAGAAAGGGGGGACCATCTTGGTAAATGTAAACATTGGGTAGAATTTAGACTCTGATTTACCCTGAGAGAGAATCAGCCTTATTTCTCAGACACCCTCAGCAGTGACACTCTGGCCAAGTATAAATGAGGATACTTGCTTTAGTTCAGAAATCTGCCTGGGCCAAGCCTCTCCGGTACTTTATCTGTTCCTGTACAAGGACTGCAGGGTTATGTTGAGTAACACATTCACTATCTCAGGCTTTACTCCTCATTAAAGAGGAAAAAAAAAAAAAAGAGCCTTCTGCCGTAATGTGATTCCTGATTAGAGTTAATGCAGTCTCTAACATCTCCCAGATGTTTTAAAGTCACGCACACTGCTTGCAGAGTTTATAAATGTGATTTGTCTACTGGTTTATTCTTTTTGGAGCAAACATTATCTTCCTGCTTAAAGAAAAAAAAAAACCTAAATCATAGACTCAATGAGTTACTTAACATAATTTACAGTATGTTTGGAAACAGTTCTGAAATGCGGTTTGTGATAGATGGCCCATTCTCCTAAAGAATACATTTGCACTCCCTAGCAGAAATGGGATCATGCCAAAATGACCAGATGTCTCTTCTTATTGGTGGACTATATTTTTTAATACTGTGCCACAACTCTAACTTTGTATGATAAGAAAATACTTTACAATGTAAAGTTGGAAATAAGATTAGCTTGCTAGGGTAATTCTCAGAACTGTTGCTTCTATCTTGATATTTTTAAGAGCATCTAATCTGATTATTCTTTTTTTTATTTTGTTTCAGTGTTGGTTCAAAGTTAGGAACTATGTGTGTTTTTGATAAAAACTAGAACAGCTTCTTTTCCTTTCACTTGTGTGCTCTTGGCACCAGGTCTTACCTAGTCAGACATATCTATCCATATCTATATATAAATATATAGATACATACTTATTATATACTTATCATATTTATAATATGATTATAATCGATATATGTATAATAAATATATATGATTGATATATATCATTGAATATGTACAATGAATATATACTATTATATATTATATGTATGTGATAAGTGCAACTCCAGCTTTAGGTACTGAGAATTATAAATCCTCTCATTCTTGGGTTTAGACACAAAGGAACAGAAACAGAAGATGAAAGTTGAAAAGAAATAAGTATCAGATTTGGAAGCAATAGGAATTTTCTGAGTTTATTTAAGGAATAATAGGATCTTGAACTTGAATCAGGTTAAATATTTTCATGATAGCTGTAATTATTAGTAGTTTGTTCCTGAGTACATAATTCATAAAGCATGATTCGTATGATATATCATTTAGCCTTAGTAATTAGCTAGTGCTGCAGGTACAATAGATGTTGATGTAATCCCTCCAGTGAGTGAGCTATGGACCTGCCTGAGCCTTCCCATGCTGTGAGGCTCCCTTAAGCCTCCACTATGGAGGTATTGCTTCTCTTCCTCCCTTTCTCCCTGTGTAGCACTCACTGTCAGTCCTGTAGGACACAGGAAGTGTCATTCTAAGAAGAGATCTTAAAATGTGTGGTCGAAATGTACTTTTCCAGTCCTTCACTCTCCAGAAGATAGACACCCAACACAGACATTGATGTGACAATAATTATCCAGGGTAATGAGTACAGTGGCAGGAGCAGGAGAGTTGGGGGTAGTTCTAAGGAAGCATTTGAAGCAGTGAGAGATTTTACAGACCCATTGCTCTTTCCATTTAGGAGGCTCCGATGTGCACCCTGCAGAGGGCAGCTGACCATGAAAGGGATGCACATTCAAGTTCATCCATGAGTTCTCACCACATGCTAGTCCAATGTTATCACTTAGACTGATGGTCATGCACATGTGTATCCTTTATCTGAATCACAGGGAGCCAAGGATGGCTGAAATCAAAGAATGGCCTGTCAATGTGAATAATTTCTCAACTTTCTTATACATTCAAGTCTCTAATCAGAGTGTATATTTAAGATGCTCCTGTAAGACATACATTATGTAAATTGAAGATGTTTTTATGCAAATGCCATATTTGTTCTATGTCCCTATGCAGCCCTGATTGTTTTGGAACTACTCTGTAGAGGATGTAATTAGATGTCATGACATACATATTAGGAAAGGCAAAAATTATATAAGGAGACATTCTTGAAACTATTTCTGAATTTTGTATTATTATGTTACATATATAAAGCACTTGATCTAATATTTATGCATTATAAAATCTCTCTGTCTATAACATTAGATATACTTATGATTTTTTAATATAGAAATGGAGAAATGACAAGGAATAAATCGCCACTAAAATATTTATCCATTAAATAAATTCTGAGTAGTTTCTTGTGCAGTGCACTAATTTTGTATTTAGGGTCTGATATACCATAAAGTATAAGAGAAACAGTAAAGCTTTGAATAGAACATTATTTAATCGTGATCAAAATGGTTGCCTTAAGGAACAGAAATGGTAACAGTAATATATGGTAACTTGTGGATGTTGCCAAGGAAAGTTACACAGAGTAAAATACTTGTTTTCTAGAAGATTCCTAAGAATTACCTGTGTAGAATATTCTGAGATTTTGCAGAATTATAAAATTCAGAAGTTGATCAGGTATTGTGACTAAAGATCAACATGTTTTAAAAGGCCTTGGTCTGTTTGATGACTGTCCCTAATGAGAAACATGATTTTACTTCAGCCTTACCTGGATTTAGACATACAACCTAAATATAAATATTTAAAACAAGAAATGTACTAAATTTTATACTTGAGTCATTCTTCAACATATCAAACTTCTTTGTTATGGGTTTGCTCTTGAATTATTATATACAGTTGATAATTCTTGAACTTTGGTCTTATACTAACCATCCTGGGAAAGAGACTTTGGGAAATTAGCAATGTATTTCTGGAAAGAACAAAGCCTGATCATCAGAAAGCTCAGTTCAGAAACAGGAGTGCTTCTGTGCCCAAGTTAACAGATTTGACACTGCCTTGGAAGTGTGCAGTCTGCCCGAAGCATAGGCGAGCACATATAGAGAGAGCCCCACATTCTGGAAGTGATACACTTTAAAGTTCAGATTGTCAGGCAAGCAGTTTTTCCGTTCTAAAATTAAAATCTGTGTACTCACAAAACAAATTAACTGTCTAAACAAGTTAGATACACATTAAGAGACTTGTCAAGATGCTTAACCATCCATTGCATCCAAGAAAAAAAAATGTACTTAAGTTTGAATCCTCAAAGTCCCAGAGTATTTAAAAACCAATCTACATTGAAGTTGTTGTTTAGCCCTCAAACTTGTTCGTCTATTTGTTTCTTAAGCTTCATTCTTTCTATCATTATCTACCTATCTATCTATCTATCTATCTATCTATCTATCTATCTACCTATCTATCTATCTATCTATATTTCTATCTATCTATCTATCATCGATCTCTCTACCTATGTATCCACCTATCATCTATCTCTATCCTCTGTCTGTCATCTGTAATTTATAAATATAAACAAAGCATTGATGAATGTTTATTTTTATATATTCTCTTCACCTGATTTTATAATATGTAAAGCCAGAACTTGAGAGGAAATTCATAGTTTTCCAT
Source organism: Mus musculus (assembly GCF_000001635.26). Lineage (NCBI taxonomy): Eukaryota > Metazoa > Chordata > Mammalia > Rodentia > Muridae > Mus > Mus musculus. The sequence goes on from NC_000069.6 coordinate 141,501,906, forward strand.
GAGAGTTTTTCACATTTTTTCTGCTCATGAGGTAAAAAGAGAAGCAATATTTATGCTTAGTAAAGCTGCATGATTCTGAAAGATTTTTGTCTATATTGTTGGCCGTTGTGACAGAAGAGAAGTTGATAAGAGAAAATTGCCCTCTGACTCAGCAGGATTATAATGCATTTGTTCCCCTAACCATTACCTTCTTATCACGTTATGAATGGAGGATCCACTTAGCACAACAAGCAAGAGTATGCCTGGCATGCTGAACCTCCATCGAGCTAATGCCCCAATTGCAAGACATAAATAGATTAAGAAAAATTCAATATTTTCTCCCCTCTCCCACCAGAGCGGCCTGCATTAGTTGTTTCCTGCCATATAATTGCATTACATGCAGGGATGTGATCCACAGTTAATGGCAGTCACACTCAACTGTCACTTTGCTTTTAGCCTTGGTCACTCAGGGCAATTTACATATTTAACACCATGACAAAAACTAGATTTGTCAAACCACTTGTGGAGGTTGCCATGCTAACCTCTGTTAGAAAAATAGCTGCTTAGGGCTGTGAGTGTGGGTTTGTTTTGGTTTTTTTGTTTTGTTTTGTTTTTTTCTTTTTTTTTTTTCCTTCTTCTGCTTTCTTTTGTCCCCAGAGCGACACTTTTGCAGCTGCCAAGGAACAAATCATATACAACACATAATGTATCAGTAAGATTATTAATTTATAACAGATTATTATGTTTTTAAAGTATTAACTTTATTATTAGATCAACACCTGTGAGAATATTTTTTATTAGTTTAAAAATTAAAGCCTTAAGTTTTTAAGAATACCAAAATAAAAATTAATTTATTTGGTAGTGGCAAATATCATGTTTCCACAACCTTAGAAAAAAATATAACTGAAAATTTAACTCATCATAGTCCTTAAGAAAACAAATATAAACTCAGGTAAAACACCTTCCAATCTTATTGCTACGTAAGGATGGGATGGTAAACACTGAGATATTAATACTAGAAGGAGATAACAGTTATCCATACTGCGGGAGGAGGGGCTGGGTTGGCATAGGTTTGTGGGAGTGAAATTTGAAGTCCTCAGCTCTATTTGCATATGAACTCTTCCCATGACCATGAACTGTACTTTTGCAAATAGTACATTGTTCTGACATAAGGGAATTAAACAATCATTAGCTATCCAGGAGAATAACTTATCCTAGTTATTTGATTGAAAATAACCCACTGAGCACCTATCAATAAGAAAACTTGCCTGACTTCAGTCTTCTCCTTAAACATTTAACCAAGTGTGTGTGTGTCTGTGTGTGTGTGTGTGTGTGTGCGTGTGTGTATTTATTTTATGAAATAGAAAACTGTTCTTTGGTATTTTTCACCTACTGGCTTCTCAGGTTCCGCTTGGACCTTTCCAATTGACTGACACTAACCAAAAGAAGTCAAAGAATTGTGGAGGCAGTATTTTGACCCCCTCCTCTCCTGGCCAATGGTACCTTCTCCAGATTCCCTTCTCTTGCCAGATTTGTCAACCCAGTTGGTACCCAGTACATGAGTGGTAACTCCTCTCTCATCTGATAAGACTTCTTTAGTTTTTCTTCATTTCCTGCCAACACAGCAGTAATTTCACAACCAACCCTCTTGGCATCTCCTAAAGAGGAAAACATGGCCACTGTGCTCTTCCTCAGCGCTCACAAGCAAGTGTCCACCTCATTGCTGCGCAGACACTGACACAAACTTCTCTTTTTTGTTTATTTTTCCCATAGCATGGTTCTGAATTTCTACATTTTTCTCCATCACGTGAGAGGAAATATTTCAAGTAGGGCTCTCCAGTGCACCTTGTAGGGGCTTCTCCCCAGTGTGTTTATAAACCCGGGAGCTATTTGGTTCTGCCATGCAGTGGAAGAGAAGCCCTGCTGGTTTCTCCTACATGAAAAGATTTGTTTAAATATTTGAAGAAGAAGCCCTCAGTTACGTAGGCAAAGACTGTGCTATAGTGGTGAAACCTTGTGAATTTTTATATCTTTATAGACTCCCCCCATATGTACTTATATGTATTTACCTATGTTGAATATTTAATAATTAGAACATCAGTGCTGTAGCCCTAATTCCCACAATTTAAGAGAGGGAATTTTAATTTAAAAAATTCAGCACAGATGATCTGGCATATCTAAAATTACTATAAAAACATTAAGGAAAAAACATACTTTTGTCCTAAGATTAACAAGAATTAAAACATTCTGTTTTAGACAAGAAGTGCCTCTCCCCCCTCCCCCCGCCACACACACACACACACACACACACACACACACACACAATTTAAGATGCACAGGGCGTGCTAACCTTCTCTTTATGGTGCTTGGGTTTGGCTCCTGTTAATTTGACAGGGCCAACAGTGCCTCTCTCTGCCTTGCAATTATCAAAGGTTGTAGGGCATTTCTCTTGGATAAATCACAAAATCATTAACTCCTCTATCACCGAAAGTGCTTCCCAGCTATTCTTTCTGTCTCTCTGAATCAATATCCCCAGGGTATCAATGTCCTTTTCTATTGATCAGAAATTATGAAATCACTTCACCCCTTTCTCAGGGCATGGCTAATGGGGACCTGAAAAGGACTTGATTGCCTCTGACAACTGAGCCTCATAGCTCTGTGTAAACACGCTGGCCCACCCAGGAAAGGAAGGTAGAAACTGAGTTGGGAGGATATTGAGACAAATTTGAGACAGTGCTACTGGGCATGCCATACTGTTTTATGGAAGGTTCCATCTATTATTTTGTTGTTAGCATTCTTTATGACCAAAGGATCTCGTTGCTGATGAGAAAAGTCAACTGCACCCATCTCCAACTTGTATGACAACAGTGGGTGTGTGTTTACACTAGAGCACATCCTACTTGCAATGTCAAACTGAAGGGGAATCATGAAGGAAGAAAGTCTTCGAAGTATATTAAACATTTTCAAAGATTAGTGTATATAAAATGGACCATACAGTGAAGAGAACCAAAGTTCATAGGATATTAACAGTGTGGGCACACAGTACACAGTGATGCAAGAGTTTTACATAAGAGAAGGAAGGAAGGGAGGGAGGGAGGGAGGAAGGAAGGAAGAGAAAAAGGAAGGACCGAGAATTACACAGAGTTAGTGGGTCCCAGAGCTCAACTCCCTCATGTGGTATGACTGAGCTCAGTCATGCTTGCCCTCTATTGGCCTAGTTTAATGGACTCCAATCCTGACTTCTGAAAGATAACTATTTGCTTGATAATAGTAAACTATTTGTAGTAAAGAATTAATAAAATTAAGTAAGGAGTTTTCACTTTTAATATATACATGTCTAATAAAGTTTTATGAAGTGAAATATATTAAGGAGGATTTGGGAAGCCAACACAAAGGATTCTTATCCTTAGCAAAGTGATTATTTTTTGAGACATTGCAATTTTTAGCCTCATATTGCTGTATTTTAGGATCAGTTCATTTTCTACCTTCAATAAAGTAGACATGGAAGTTCAAACTTTTTTCTTGTCTTCTACAAGTCAAGAATTTCATAGGTTAGAAGCAAAATGTCCCTCAAACTAGCATAATCTATAAAAATAAAGACAAGGTTGCTCTTCATTTACAATGTTGTAACTACTCAAAAATGAGCTGACAGCACATACACAAGTGCCACTGGTTAACACTTAATTGTATTTTCTATTATTCCTATTATTCATGTTTGGTTGTTATACAATAGTCATTTTGATTTAAATGACCTGCTATTCTAGCATAGAGTAGGAGGGTCTACTGGGAGTCACATTAAATGGGCAAACATAAAGCAAATATTTCCAGAAAAGCGCCTTTCTCAACTCACTAATTATATAGTAATTATCTCCAGCCTATGTGGTCATAACTGCTTTTTAATTGAATTGATAGCAGGGTGCTTACATTTTAAATAATATCCCAGACAGCAGTGGTTCCATTATTTACTTTATCTGACATCCAAATTGACTGGGTGTCAGTCTTGAGAGGGTTTTTGTTTTTTGCTTTTGTTTGTTTGTTTGTTTGGGTTTTTTTTTCTCCTTCTCATTTGTTTTGTGCTAGCATGTTTTTCCCTTGCTTTGTTTTAGTTTAGAGCATGTATACTAAGAGTAAAGATGGGGTTTTGGTTGCTAGCTAGCTGTGACAGAGAATCTGGAATTTAGGACCTGCAGACTGAAAAGTGTGTGGAGAAGAAGAAAAGAATTATAGTCTGACAGGAGAGAATCATCAGTCCATAAATGAAGAAACTTACAGTCAAACCAGTCAGCCCTAGGATTTACTCTTTTGCTTAGTGAGCTAGAATAGCTATAATAACTACATTGAAAGATAAGAGTAGACAGTGTAAAAACATTCATATACTTACTTTCTAAACCCTAGTCAAACATCTTTTCTCAGGCTATTTAGAGTTTTCATTGATACAGCTGCAGTAGTCAATAGGAAACTTAACTAAATATTTTCCTTTTCTGTACTGAGGATCTAATTCAGTGTCTTGTGCATTAGGCCAGTGCTCTAACACTTAGCCAGATCCATGTCCTATAAATATTTTAATCCTTTGTCGTTTCATTCATAGCATATTCTGAGCTTCATATACCATACAGAAATAAGAGCTGTGTGCCATCAGTTCTTTGAGATTTTCTTGAATATACTTTAGACATTTAGAACTATGTAGCCAATTGTTTCTATTAACAGTTTACATATTCTAAAGCTTTGCAGATGTGCTTTCAACTCTGGAATATTCTTTTTTTTGTCCTCAATTGGCTTCTATAGGGACAATTTGAATACCATGTTTAAAAGTCTTTAGGGCACCTCAGGATCTCAGGGCCCACAAAATATTAATGTTTAATGTTAATCTCTAAGCAACATAACATACAATTTCTTCAAAGTTTACTTGAGGACTCCTTTTATCATTTTTTCCTGGAAACATCTAAAGACATAAAATGCTGAATTGTTCTATCTTGTTTGGGAACAAATAAAACCTAAGTCATTAAAATAAGTGTTACTTTAAAATGGGGAGAAAGGAGACACATCTGAAGAAGAAAGGAAAATCACGAGCTACCAAAAGTTAAGGAGACAAATTCTTCAAGAGTTGTTTTGTTGTTCCTCACTGCCTGCCCCCTCCATTCTTCTGTCTCTGCCTCCCTTCTTTTCCTTTCTTCTTCTGTCCTTTCCTGCTTCTCCCCCTCTTCTTCCCCTCTCTGGAACAGAAAGTCTATATGCTAGTAAATACAACTCTCTTAGTGGGCATCTGCAGGGAACCAAACTCTACAGAAACTAGGGTATTCATTGAGAGTGAGAGGATTAATTATAACTTAGTACCTATAGAAGGCTGTTAGCATTGAAAGAAGGAAGTAGAAATAGCAATCATGACAATGTCAGTCATCTATACAGCATCATCCTACTTATTTTGAGAACTATTTTTTTCACAGCGCTTCATAAACCTATGGTATAGGGAGGGACTAGACAATACACATCACATAATAAGTTCTAAGTCTTGATAAGCTACTGAAGGTTGGAGCGAACATGCACCTATTTTAAAGGAGTTGGTGTAACCAGGGCCCTTGCTCTCTTCAAACTACATTATATTACCTAGAGAAAATCATGCATACTGAAAACAATTTAGAGCCCATCTGAAAATGGTCCCAAGCTACAACAGACTGCAGCAAAAATTTTAAAGTCTTTATATGAGGGCACCAGGAATGAGAATGAAGGGTGAGTTTAGAGATCCTGGAAGACACGTAAAGCCCTCCGCTTTTGATTTAATTGATGAGTTCACATTGATCCAGGGAAGTGGAGTTCCCTGTATCAGTTAGAGCTGATGGTAGCATTCTGAATATGAAGATGGAGAAATTATAATACCATTGACAAAACTGAGGAGCACGTATGGATGATATAGATTCAGGGAAGATGCTGCATCTGAATTTTAATGGTCTCAAGTTGGAAATGATGTCAGCATCTCAGAATTATACAACTGCATTGGAAAGGAGGAAAAGGGCTATAGATAGCGCCTTGGTGTCCTCAGCATCAACATGACGGCTGAGATCAAAAGAGGATTTGAGTTTCAAAGGCAAAAGTTAAAATAGGGGCAGCTGAGGCCATTGAATCTGTTGATGTTACAAGTGTATGAGGAAGGAATACAGAGGGGGGAAAAAAGACTTTTTAAAAAAAGGAAACTCTACTGTTGCCAACCCTCCAGAGAAAGATATATTTTACATGTTAATAGTCAACCTGATTGAGCAAGACTAAAGGGTGGGAGAATTGGGAAGAAAGAGTGGCAGTTAAGCTGGACTGTTCATCTGTCAAAAGAAAGGACTCAGTAGCACATGCTAGAGGTTTCAGCTGTCATTTATCTATCTTAATTGCCTAATGTGCATTGTTGGTTTATTATTTCTTCTGGTATGTTTAAGTAGATGATCACTTCTCTCTGTATCCAACATTTACTTCATTAGAAGTTAAAGTGATTGCTCTCTGGTCTTTTTGTCTTCTTTTACAGCGATTCTCAGACGCATTGGAGTAAAATTCTGAAAGCTTTTAGAAAAAGAAATGCATTTATTAAGTCTTCAAATACATTCAAAGTTCTAGCTTGTAAGCTCGCAATAAGATCACATTATTTTGGGATGACTTAGGGTGCAACATACAAGTTTACTATGCTTACCCTCAACATAACACAGTAACTAGAAAAATTGATATATCTTCATTTTTCTTTCTCTTATATGGAAGAAAGCATTTTATATTTAAGGCAGTCTATTCAAATCTGCTTATTTTTTAAGTTATTACTGTTTGATTTTTTTTTTCCTTAGACTTTACATCTCTCTAGGGCAACTTCGTAGTCATTTTGCTAGGTCATCTGTCCCTCTGTAGCAATTAACCTTATGCATCATGCTGGAATTTTTAATGTAAGTCACTATGTAATATATTATTGTAACACATTCCATTCAAGACACCAGTTTTAAAACATGCATGTGGCAGAATAAATTACTACTGAGTATTATGCTTAACTCATTTTCACCTAGTGCCATATAATGATCATAAGTTGGTGGCATATTTTAATTGGAATTAAATTTGATTGGAAATACTTAGGCGTAAAGCAAATACTGGTACTTATGATAACTAAAGTTCTAAATTACATAAAAATAATATTCTAAATATGATGCACCATAGTTGGGTTATAGATATGTTCAGTCATTAAAAGCCCTTGCTTTAAAAATCTAGTGACCCAAGTTTGGTCCCCAAAGAAACACACAATGGAAGGAGAGAATAAATTCTGCATAGTTGTCCTCTGACCAATACATGCCTGGCATAGCATGCACAATCACACTTATAGATTGTGACACACAACAGCAATCATTTTTTAAAAGGATATACTCTCATAGCACCATACACATATTGTTCCAGAGTTGAATGTATAGCAACTACCTACTGATTTTGCTTCCTTTTTACTCTCTTCATATAGCATTTAAGATCTTGTCTACTTTGTCCACTCATAAGAAGAAAGCACTGTGAAGTCTCTTCACAGCTGAAGTTCAGTAACCCTGGATTCTTTCTGTCCACTCCTTCACTTTCTCAGAGTCAAAGGGAAAATAAAATCTAGGACAGTATTGTTCTTTCCAAACTATGTAATTTCTCATTTCTGGTATGAACTATGACATTTCCCATTTCAATACCTCCTGAACTTAAATAGAGCTGGCATTCTCAGTGATACACTTAAGGTTATACATACGTATACTTTTCCTGCATTTTAGCAAGTGAGAAATCCATCATTAGATCACTACACTTTCCAGAACAAAAATGCAGTGTGCTCCGGTGACCTAACATGTGACAAGTGTTAAGGAAAAACTTTTCAAAATAATGGGTCACACCAATTTGCTTTACTCTCTTAAAATACCATGCCACCCAATAACTAAACAAAGTGTTTATAAGGCACAAGGCATACTTAGGAAGTAAATTCCTGAGATATATGGCTAAGGGGTTTGAATAGCACTATTCCTGAAGCTGAATCATGGCCTTTGATGAGAGTGGGCTGTAACAATGCAGGCTTTGAGAGCCCTGAAAAATACCAATTAAGTTACTGAAATGTTTCCACAGTTTATTTTTTTAGGATCTTTTCCATGACTACTCGCTCATAAAGACCTGGCTGTGGAAGGAAATTGGGTAGGGACTTTTGAATCAGCCTCTTGTTTGCCTAAGTCTATTGACCTGGATCAGGGTGGATATACTTTGGAGGTTGTAAGTTGGTCCTTGCTACTGTTCTTAATTGTAAAATTGCTCTGTGAGAATGAATAATTAATAGAAATTTCTGATAATCAGCTTAAAGCAGGATTGAGACTTCTGAGGTTAAGAAGTGTTTCATAATCTTGCTCTTTGATTCCAGTAACATTTAGCATTTTCAGTTTGAATTTTTGAAGAGTATAAGGAATATGTAGGAGCCTTGGAGATATAGACTAAAGAAATTAAAAGAGGAGGAAGAGAAGGAGAAGGAAGAGGAGGAGGAGGAGGAGGAGGAGGAGGAGGAGGAGGAGGAGGAGGAGGAGAGGGAGTAGGAGGAGGAGGAGGAATAGGATGAGAAGGAGGAAGAGGAGGAGAAGGAGAAGGAGGAGGAGGAGGAGGAGGAGAAAGAGAAGGAGAAGGAGAAGGAGAAGGAGAAGGAGAAGGAGAAGGAGAAGGAGAAGGAGAAGAAAGAAGCTAGAAGACATGAATTTAAGATAAAACAAGGTGAAAGGTCATATAAGAGGTCTTTAAGAACACATTTTATGATTATATTTTAATAAATTTTGAATATTTATAAAATATAGTAATAGTTTATTTAATATACTCTAGACGAGAATGTTAGACAACACCATAATATTATAAATATAAATAGATCATCCTTAAAATTAGGCTGAATATTTGACATAAGGAAAAGAATCTCAGCAATGATTAATATGATTTTGTACACACATAAGTGTACATATAATATCTTTTAAAACTCTATATATCTATATATTCAACAGTTACTTAAAGGACTCCAGAGGACATGAATTTGAAAGGGATCAAGGGAAAGAGGCTCATGGGAGATACTAGAGAAAAGAAAAGGGAAAAGAATAATTTTATTTTAAAAATAATAAAAGAAAATTATATGTGAATAGTGGATATGGTCAACCTGTTTGAATATTATATGGCAGACACATGAATGACAACATATTGGATTTCATTATGTATTTATTTTGTGGTTTTTACCTTTGAATAATTTATGAATTTAATTTAACTTCATTAATCATTTTTTCATTCTTAATTTTACTTACACAAAATGAATCCACTATCACTCTCTGTTGTAATGTGTCAGCATGTTTTTTGAAACGACAATCCAACTGTTATCATGTTTGTAGTCTTGATAATTAAAAAAAAAATTGACTTGTCTTTAAATAGTAGATAAAATTCGTATGTCCTAAATTTTTGATACTATGATCTGTGATCTTGGCTTGCAATCCTGATAACTCATTTTCAGGAGTGTTGTTAACTCCTTAGGTTACAAAGAAGTGATTCATACGGTAAGTATGGAAAGTTGCCACATTCTTGGGCCGAGCTGGTTATCCCACATGGACAACTGGGAATTTGAAAGCAGGAAATTAAAAAAAAAATGCTAAAGGTGTCTAATTTCTTTTTCCACCATATTTAAAACTGAGTAGTGGATAATGTTGTTCAGAGAAAATGCTATTTTCAATAGAAACAGGAGAAAAGCCAAAGATTTCAAAGTCTAGGAGAAATGGAAAACCTTTTCTAAGGATCAGAGGCACAGGAAGGGCTCTGTTCCTGCCAGGCACTGAGTGTTCATTATTTAATAGACAAGGGCACAGAGACTTCAAGAACAGAAGTCTTGCTTTGTTGTGTAATGTAAATGGGGTTAAGATAAAATCACACATTGCAAAGCTGTACGCAAGACTTGTTCAGGTTTCTTGGTGCTATGAGATAGTGGTGATTGACATATATTTGAAGTTCCTCTTAGCTTGTTTGATTTGGTAACAGGGACAGTGGTGAAAGAGAAGAAACTGCCATCAGGTCCTGTAATTTTTTTCGTTTTGTTTCACTGTGGACACCTCTGATATTGTCCATCAAATAGAACCAAATTGTATTGGGAGAGGGGAACAGTTGAATTTGTAGACAGCAATAAAGAAGTTGGAGGAGTAGAGAGGAGATGAAGTTGAAGTTTTTCTGCTGAGTTGGTTAGATAATTTATCACAATCTTCATGTAAAAGAAGAGAAATATAATACAACATCTTAAGTCATGTGGCTGTTCTATTGTCTTAGCATCTCTTTAAAAAGTTGTCAAGTGTGTTTGGGGCAGCAAGATGCCTTAGCCTGACAACGTATTCCCACATATTATCCTCTTATTTCCATACTCCCAACATGCGTGTGTGTGTGTGTGTGTGTGCGTGTGCGCGTGTGTGTTTGTGTGTGTGTGTGTGTGTGTGTGTATGTATGTATGTGTGTTCAGACACACACACAGAAAAAAATATAAAGCTTTTAAAAGTTGCAGAAGTTTTCAACTTGTTTGGCTTCTAGTTGTTGGTGATTTTCAGAAGCCTTATGTACTACTGATAAGAGTCAATGCTTTTCTTAGGAAAAAAAAACTGATTTTGTTGCATTAGAAAAGATATGTCAGATGACCCTAACAGATCATAAATTACAGCAAAAGTAAAATTAAATATCAACCTGTTAAATGTTGCAACAGAAAAATATAAACTGTTCAATAATTACAACTTCCAAGAAATTGGAAGACAGTTGAGCAAAATATTTTTGTTAAATAAGAAGTTAAGATAAAGAATATATTTAGTGACTAGAAATAAAGGAATAATCTGCTAATAAAGACAGGTGGAATATCACAGGATAGTAGGAATTCAAGGCATCATTTAGAAACTCTTGAATATGCTACATGGGGAAATGTTTGTGGGACAGAAATGTTAACGATTCTGGAAATGGTTATTACCATGACAATATTCAAAATTACATAAGCTGAAATTTCAACCTGTTCTAAAACAAAATTGTGGAAGTGATTTTATCAAGTGTTAAATACAGTGAAACTGTGAAATGTTGCTTTTGTTACAAAAAACTCTGTTCATTGTTGTTCATCAATGTGTAATTGTTCTGACTTAGTGGGAATCTAACCTCCAAAACTATTATGTCTGTCAAAAATCTTTATTTGAAAATATTTTTTGTTACAGTTCTAAATAAGATTTCACAAGATTTTTTTTTTACAAGATGATCAGGGCTATCTCAGATAAATTCAATAATAAACCCAGTTATGGAAAATTATAATAGTTTCTTCTTCACTGGTAGGTCAAGCATGAATGTCCATTTTTTTCCATTAAAGCTCTAATGAGCAGGAAGGACAAACATACTACCAAGGTACAGCATCCCTCAGTTGATGGAATTCCAACATGAAAAATACTGAAAGGAGCTATACATCTCACTGACCTGATTTATCAACAGTTATTAAGAGACAATAAATAATTCACTTTCCACTGTGGCTGCTTTCAATGGACAAATGATGATTTTCTTTTCATATATAAGAAGAAAGAATTTTTTGAGGTGCATGTGCGTGTGTGTATGAGTGTGTGCATGAGAGAGAGTATTGTGAGTGTGTGTATATGTGTGTGTACATGCATGTGTGTACATGTGTGTGTGTGTACGCATGAGAGAGTATTGTGTATAAATGTTTGTGAGTGTGTGTATGTGTGTGTACATGTGTGTGTGTGTGTGTGTGTGTGTTTTCTATAGAAAAATGTATTCATCTCTGTGAGGATATTTTCAGTGTTGGTACCAACTGTGAAATTCAATACTGCCTCAAAGCTTGATTGTGTGCATGCCTGTTGCTAGGATTTTTTTATTCCCTTTTAGAATATTTGTACAACTTATAATTCCTTATTCTTTTTTAAAAGGTTTATTTATTATATGTAAGTACACTGTAGCTGTCTTCAGACACACCAAAAGAGAGCATCAGATCTCAATAGAGATGGTTGTGAGCCACCATGTGGTTTCTGGGATTTGAACTCAGGACTTCTGGAAAAGCAATCAGTGCTCTTACTACTGAGCCATCTCTCCAGCCCATAGTTTCTTATTCTTACAGCTATTTTATGTATAAGATATTTTAGCAATTAATTCATGCATAAGTATTATCAAGTTCCAAATAACTTATGGATTTTACAATAGTAATCAACATTTCTATGCTTACCATCATGACCTTTGTTCTAGAAATGGAGTCATTAAGCTAGTTGTTAATTGCCAAACATCTCAGGAAGCCGACTCCTTCCAATTTATTTATTTAGGAAAATTATACATATGTGTAGTATTTCAAGAATGATGGATTCTTGTTGCTCAGAGTATGAACCCAACTTCCATCCTGGTACAGCTTTCAGAGCTCTTAGTCACTCACATTCTACTTAAGTAGTAATTGGCATGTGTTGGTTCCAATTGTGTGTCAGTATAAGCAAGAAAAAAATAATGATTATATGAAAAATGTAAGATCATATTCTCCTGTGGAGACTGAGCTGTTCTTTTAAAGGGCAGCAGTTTGCACAGGCCACTGTGACAGCTTCATAGTCATGATTAAAATGTAAAATCTAATTACATTGTTGCTTCTTTCAGTATCCTACCTGCAGAGAACTTGCTAAGGACAGAGATAGTAACATTGAGTTTCTCCCCTGTCTCAAGGCAAATCAGGACCCACAACTTCCGGCATTAGTGGCTGTGGTTTCTTGATTCCAGTGTAAATTACCTCAGTGTGAACAACAGTTCCTAACACATAAGAAGTAGTGTTATGCTTGGAATTTCTCTGTAAATGCTCAGAAAGGTGATACCTAAAGTAGCCATTAGAGTTTAAAGACTAGGGCATTTCACTTTCCCATCTTATAGAACATGATTTATGCAAGGAAAATAATATACTGTACATATTCCTAAACCCAATCAAGGTGCTATCAAGGGGACTGGGTGTTTTTGCCTTAAATAAGCAGTAAGTGAAAATTGTTCCCTACTGCTTCAAAGAAGAATATCCTGCAAAGTATTAGCTAAAAGATCTTTCTGCTTGAGTGCATTAATTTTCTATTCATTTCTATTCATTAAAGGGGAAGTTTTGATAGGGCTTATAAATTATAGTGTGTCCCTGGCAGACTAATAGCTTGAGGAAGAACTTCTAATGGTTCCCCTTAATCAAAATAAGAGCAGGCTGTTGTTTATCCAGCTGAGAAACCTCAGTATAGAGTGCTCAAGCTATTTCTATGCCAAATTGAAAGAAACCCACAAAACACCCAACAAGGTGCCTACAGAATGTGTAGGGGAGATGGTATCCAGGTGACAGTGAGGCAGAGAGCTTTGTGAAGGCATCCATTGATTAGCCAGCTTACTTCCACGGCAATGGCATGTTTTCATCTTCTGTTCTGAACCATGGCCACTATAATGAACTGAAAGTCGGTGGTAGAGTTGTTATCTAGGAGAACACTGAGTGGGTAAATTAAGACATTTAGGAATCCAAACTCCTATATAACTGGGGAGCTTCTTGTAAAAGTTGTCTACAGGTGATAAAGTTCCAAAATAAAACCAAGTGGGGAACTTTGCTTTCTATTACAAAGAAAATATCACCGCACTCCCATCAAGTAACTGTTCATGAATAAACCCCTTCCCAAATAAAATAAATTCCCAAAGCCTTCATCGTTTCTACTAAGTTATCATGTAACTGGTGTAAGGCTACATTGACATCATTAACTATTAAGTCAGACACTAAAAGCATTTTTTGGTGTTCAAAGAATGCTATGATTCACTCTCACCCGTATCTTCAAATTCTGATCTGTACTTAATGGCCTCGGCTGCACTGGGCTAATCTTTCAGGCACAGAGTCCTGTGATGTTAACTCCCTTTTGTTCCTATGTACCTGATACAGTGGCCTTTGCTGAGTGTGTGTACTCCAACCTCTGACTGCATCTTACCATATACTCACCTTAGTATCCTTGGTGATTCCCTTTAGCTGAGGCCAGAGGCTTATTTAGATGCGCAGTCTTCTGAGCTGAGGTAAAAGCCAGACTTCTTGAGAGACTGCAGTGGCCTTCCCTTTATCTTCTCAGACTTGACCAATGTCAGTTGGTAAGTGAATCCTTACTTGAAAGCTGCTTGTTGAAGCTTCCGTCATGACTAATTACAGGAAGCATACACAGGAGTAAGCTTCCACTGCCTCCACCCTCACATCTGTCTCACACAGGTACCTCTCTGGCTTCTTACAGGGGCCACGGTTAGTTACATGGAAGTAGAACTTAAGAGTGCTCTCTAATAAATGTGGTAGGTCACGGGTCATATTTATGCTCCTCCAAAGCTGTGGAAAATATTTTTAGAGCAAAAAGACCAGTGGAGTGATCACTGGCCTTAAAAAGATTCCTGAAAACAACCAAGACCAGGTCTTCAGTTGCTAAATATCAAGACAACTTTTCACTCCCTACACACTGGACTCTTCCTACATTATACTCTAAAAGTCATGGGTATTTTTTAAGTTGGAAATAACAATAGATGTGATGTGTCCTGGAAAAAGAAATATATTTTAGACCTGAATACCTTAAAAATTACCCTTGCGTATGTGTTTTATCGGGTCCTTGATAAACTTTTGCTTTTCTCCATTTCCATGGCAACAAAGAGGTTTCATTATCCAAAGACTTCACTGATAGAGGATGTTATAGCCTTTTGTTTGTTCGCCAAGCACACAGAAGTACTCTTTTATTTGTCTAAGGAAACAAATTAGCCATAGCAAAGGAGAGTAAAATGTCAGCAGTTGAAGTAATGGTTCTGTGTTTGTCTTACCCAACCTTTTAACCCTCATGAAATTGCACAAGTCATTATATATATATATATATATATATATATATATATATATATATATCACTCAAAAATAAATTTTATAGACAAAAATATGAATTCAGTTATAATATTACAGAGGATGCATGCCCTCCCAAATAAATATAATTTTTATTACGAAAATATTTTGGACAGAACAAAATGTACTAGAAGAGGTTTTTCAACATTTTCTTTTCTTTTACAAATCTATGAAGATTGACAATAAGTCTGAGATAGAGATAACTGGTGATAAAGTTTCTATCTAGACTTTCTGGCATTTGCTCATAGGCTTCAGCTGAAAGAAGGTTATGTATTGTCTTTGGTGCTTATGGGTAAGAAGTATGGTTTTCTTCCTGTGAAACTCTTCTAATCTAACTAGATGTTTTCAGTACAACTGCTCTTGTATTCTTTTGCCTATGGCTTCCCGGATGATCTTTTCTTTTGTCAAAATAATTAACACAAAGCATTTTTGCTTTGAGGCTATATCCTACTTTCCTTTCTGTTGCTGTAAACATCATAACCAAAAATCAACTTGGGAGAAAAGAGTTTATTTCGCTTTCCTGTCACTGTCTCCCTCTGTCACTCAAGCAGGAACAGAGACAGGAACCACGGAGATGGCTTCTTACTGGCTTGTTCTTCACAGATGGCTCCTCTTGGTTTCTTATGTCATCCAGTACCACCTGCCAAGTGGTTGCACTTCTCCGACTGTGAGCCATGCCTTCCTACATCAACCAATCACTAAAGAAAATGCCCCCGTAGGCATACCCATGGAAGGATCTGGTAAAGGCATTTCCTCAACTGATTATTCCTCTTCCCAAGTGATGCTGATTTGTGTCAAAATGATGAAAACCTGACCATAACTAGGTAGAACTTAAGAAAGCAAAGTTGGATATGAGTGGTAGATGAAATGATTGTTGAAAATGAAATAATTCACAGTAAACAATTACTTAAACTATCATCATCTAATTGTGGACCATGATGGGAACTATAAATAGTAGCTATTTTTAGTGCTCACTGTGTTTCAACTCTGAGGTACATCATATATAACAGTTTTGAATGGTTGGAACACATTAAAGTATTTGCTATTTGCCCCATTTCATGGATAGGAAAATTGAGCCGACCAGAAATCTGAAGAGGTTTAAATGTAAACCTTGGCTCGGAGTTGGGAGCTGATGACCCTTCAACTTATGGTATGAGGTAGCATCTGTCTACCACACAGAGAATCGGCTCCTCTTTAAAGGACTCAACTATTCTACCGGGGATGCTATGGAGATTATCACTTGTAAGGGTATAAAATTGGTCACAATAAAATGGACTGAAAGAATGATTAAAAAAGTAGATGCTCACAGTCAGCTATTGGATGGATCACAGGGCTCCCAATGGAGGAGCTAGAGAAAGCACCCAAGGAGCTAAAGGGATCTGCAACCCTATAGGTGGAACAACGTTATGAACTAACCAGTACCCCGGAGCTCTTGACTCTAGCTGCATATGTATCAAAAGATGGCATAGTCGGCCATCACTGGAAAGAGAGGCCCATTGGTCACACAAACTTTATATGCCCCAGTACAGGGGAACGCCAGGGCCAAAAAATGGGAATGGGTGGGTAGGGAAGTGGGGGGGAGGGTATGGGGGACTTTGGGGAGAGCATTGGAAATGTAATTGAGGAAAATACGTAATAAAAAAAATATTTTAAAAAAAAGAAAGCCATTTTGTGCCCCCTTTTCTCTTATTGGCACTTTAAATGTATTAAATACACTATAATGATTGTTCATGTGTCCCTGTTTTAAATACTAGTGAAGCAAATGTTTGAATTTTGGATGAGCATGTAGAAAGCATTGATTATCAGTTTTCCTTCTGTCCCTCTCCCAGCCACGTCATGCACTTTCTACCATATGTCTTATATTGCTTTTCCCTCCCTCGTCGTCTTTATCTACTCATCTCCAGAATAGATACAAAGACTGGCCTATCCTGTCCATGAAATAGACTGAGGTGAAGGCTCATTGAGTCAGCCGAGCCTTTTTATAAAGTCTAGAAATAAACCATAAATAATTTAATTCCTCTTAAATGACTTACATGATATATCAGTGTGGATGAATTTTAAACTAAGTAGAAATATCATTTTTTACTAACCTACTATTCTGCCATAGTGTCATATTTATATTACTGTGTCAAATTAGGATTCTCTTATATATTTAACATTTTTATATTTTTATGTGTTTGTATTTTAAACATAGAATCTAAGCCATATTTTTGTTAAACATAAATTTTACTAAGATGTATTTTACTTAATACATTCTTTTAATAGTATACTTTTAGTATTTTACATTAAGTCTTATTAGTGATTACGGATAGGTAATTCATATTTTTAAAATAACAACTTGAAATTATCACTCATTGTATATCCTTCAGCTGCATGAAACTGAAAGTTTAAGTTGGGTCAGTTTCAAGTATGTTCTCAAAATTTTAAATTATCACTAGATTCTGACATTTACTTATCATTGACCAATTTAAAAGAGGTATATTTGTTTCACCTGTGTTTAAATCCTAACCTCTAAGTCCCTGTCACCTGTGAAGACCACGTGAGAGCTAGTTGAATGGTACACCACATGCATTCAGGATTTGTGCTAAGTCAGGAGTGAGCATGTATGAGAAGCAGTTAATGTCTATTGTTGATAATGCTATTTCTCTCAATGTCATCTTCTGTTTTTCAGATTTTGAATTTTCCATTGTAGAAGCTTTGTCATTAAACATAATTATCTAACTAGTACTTAAATGAATTGCTTCTGTGTGAAGTCTAAGTAGGATAATGTCTGTAAAATTCCTTGAAAAAAAAATACAGTTGCATTAACTGAAAGTATTGCTATTTATATTAATTTATGTTTGAACTCTTTCTAATATTTTTTAAGAATATAATGCTACTTGAAATGTGCTTCTACTGGTTGACATTGATTAACACAAAAGGTATTAAGATAGGAATGTAAGAAAAAAAAGGGGGTAGGGGAGGCAGGAATGTAAGAGCTGGCCACTAAAGGAATATGGGTAATAGAGTAAGAAGAAGGATTTTAAAACTGAGATGTGCCATTGAAAAGGTATGTGAACTTGGGAAGGTATTTAAATTTCTGGAGCTGTAGTTTTCTGGCCACAAAACCTTGGTTAAAGACCATTTTCATTGGCCTATATTACTTGTATATAATAATGTGACATTTTTTCCTACATATGCATAATGTATTCTCATCATATTCATCCCATTGCCTCTCTTTGTGCCCTTCCAACTCTAGTGAATCTCCTTTCCCTTCCAGAAAATCCTTTTCTACTTCCATGCCTTTTAGTTTTTATATAATTCAATGAGTTTCTCTCGGGTTTCAGGAAAATGTAAGCTTAACAGCAACTACCCAACTAACAATATTTTCCCTCCTCTATCAACCATTATCTTCATACATGTCCTCAAGTAGAGGGTGGGGTGCTGTGAGGCCTTCCTTCTCTGCACAGGGAGCTAAGAGGTCTAATCTTATAGAGATCTCATGAGGTCTCATCCAGGTGATCAATACTGCTTTGAGTTCAAGAGCCATGTCATTCCCACAAATCAGTGTTCCGCATCTATAATTTCTCTTCCTCCAGATGACTCCTCCATTCTTCCCACCCTTTTGTCCAGGATGTCCCCTGAACCTTGGACAGGCTGATATACTAGCTCATTTACAGACTGTCATTTGACACTCAGATGTTCTCTGCACTTTGAACAATTGTGAATTTCTGTATCGCCATTGACAACAGCAAAGAGAAGCTTCTCTGACCAAACAGACAGCAAGGATTTTGTTTGTTTGTTTGTTTGTTTGTTTTTGCTTGAAGTATAAAAGTAATTATTTAGAAGAAAATTTGATGGACACATTTATTATTGTTTCCCTATGGGTACATGCTGTGACCATCAAAATCTGGGTTTTATCCCATGTCTCCTGTACTCAGATTGTTAATGTCAAAGGAAATCATCTCCATGAGATTAAT
The DNA here is from genome assembly GCF_000001635.26 of Mus musculus. NCBI lineage: Eukaryota > Metazoa > Chordata > Mammalia > Rodentia > Muridae > Mus > Mus musculus. The sequence continues at coordinate 141,520,746 of NC_000069.6, forward strand.
GTGATCATTCTGATGTCAAGAAAATGTGGCCTATTAATACACATACCTAAATTCCAAATAACATCATCCCTTTCTAAAGGAAAAGTGCTTAATTTGCTTTTGAAGTTGACAAAAGTTTTTCCAGTTGCAGAGCACCATTTATAGACCAAGAGAATGTCACCTCTCTAGTGGGTATAATTCATCTGTCTTAAAACTGATGAAGTTATAGATAAAAGAACAAGCCATAGTTGAGACTTTTCCCTGATTATATGTAATACTCTTCATTGGACGCGGGTTACAACCTGAATATTACATAGAATGAGAAAAATAATGTTCATCTAATAAGGAAACTGCAAATGGCTATGAGACACTAGGGGAAAATACATACAGTCTTTCCAACCTAATGACTAGCTGCTTTCCATTAAAAATAATTAGAAATGCCTGTATGATTTACATGTACAACTGTTTATAAGGGTTACTTTGGCTAAATTTGGAGAAGTATGATATAAAAAAGGCAATTTTGAAATGGTCTTTATATGCAGTAGCCATAAATATTAATAGAAAGTAGGCCAGTTTATCATGACATCAGATTTTCTCCAGCTCACTTTCTCTAAATAAATTTAAGGGAAAGTAGTAATGAGTAGCACTAATGTAGACATCCCCAGTGATCAGTGACTTTTAAATCACTTATCTGAGTCCTGAACTTTGGGAGCCTATGAATGTACCATATAAGAATTTTCCTTTTAGATTTGATTTAAAAGAAGCTTTAATTTTAACGTTGCCTCTTACGGCAGTAGACGGCTCCCCTCACTGTACCAGATTTGCTCTTCATCATATGGACTTCACTTCTCCAACTGTACAAATTCTACTGGCGCTTGAAAGGCCTTTGGAATCAGACATAACTTTGAGTTGCGTTTTGTGGACGTTTTTCCTAATGACAGCAAAAGTCTGCTGATTCTATGTAAGGCTAGGGAGGACAAAGAAATAGGAAAAGGACGTCCAGAATCCTGTGCAATTGGGAGCCATTTTGGTTTCATTTCAAATTCCCCAAGTCTTTGCCAATTATCATAATTTTATAACTTTCAGACATGAGTAGCATATACATCATTTCTATGCCTCTCATTTTCCCCTAGCTCTCCTTTGTCATACCCTGCTCTTCAAACTCAGAAGTTCTTCAATTATTACTGTGTTTATATATAAAAATAAATGTGTGTGTGTTTGTGTGTATTTGTGTGTACCTACAAGCTGCTCAGTCCATTGGTTGTCATTTATGTACATGCACTCATGGCTGACCACTTTGGTTTGGATGATTTATCCAGGGACTATCACTGGAGAAGACAGAATCTCCATTAGTTTCCTATAGCTCTTCATCCAGATGTAGGATCTTGTGAGATTTCCCCTACCCATGGAGGTATGTCAACTGTTGGCTTTGTGATGGACTTGTTCAGGCAACCACATTATTGTGATTTAGTTTGTGAAGCTTCTCTGTCATCTACAGAAGACACTGTATCATATAACATGTGGTTCTTTGCCTATCACAGTCTCCCTCTTCCTTTCCCCTGGTGCTCCCTGAGGTGGGACTTGTGCTATAGTTCTGTCACTTGGGGTTGGACACTTCACAGCCAGTTTTTATTTGTGTTTTGTTCTGAGTGAAATTATGCAATGGTATCTAATGAAGTAGGGGTCCCTTGATGGAGGAGTGACATCTATATTGCTCTGTGAGTATACGGTAAATATTTAGAATACACTTAGACATGATACTGGTTTAGAGAAATGAAATAATAGTAGGTTCTCCTCTAGAGTGCTCTCACCAGTCATAGGTTTACATTATTAGGCATGAATTTCTTCCTATTGATTTTAAGGAGATTATATCATTAGTAATTCTTCTTAAAGATCCCAAAACCGTTGAATAAGTCAGAAGCTGTTGTTGTTGTTGTGTTCTTTAAGTATCAGAACATACAGAACCTTTTTGCACACTGCCACTAGAACATAAAGGCATTGCCCTTCAGAACATAAGAGAAGGCAAGAGTCACTTGATTCATACCTATGTCTGCCAAAAAGCATCACCCTTCAAGATCTGCAATAAGCTAAGCTATATTCACCTATATTTCCTTTTTATTTTTGAGCATAAGAGTGATTTTCTTTCTTTCCTTTTTAATCTGGCAGACATTGTAAAGCTCACCAGAGTGAGTCAAGATAACTCCTACAGGTTTAATATGTACTCATTATATTTTTATATCAGAGTCTTGATTTAATCTTGAAACATACTATATATTTGACAGATTCAATTTTTTTAAGAGAAAAAATGGCATTGAAATTGAAATCTTATATGAACTGGAACTAGTACTGAGGATTTCCTATCTATCACTGGCCTGCCCATTGTTTATTAATAACATAGCTAGCCTTTGGGTTGTACTAATGTTGATCAACCTGCCATCTTTCACTCTGACCTAACAAAGTACTGATAACTTGCACAGCTCTCTGAGGCAAGCAGGAGTCTGCTGCAAGCTTGTGTCTATGTTTTAAAATTTCCTGACCTATTTAGTCGGTGCCTCGAAGACCTAGATAGCTTCTGCCCCATAGCACAGACCTGGAAATGAATACCTAAGTATGATTTTAAAAGTTAAACAGAAAGATTCGTTGGGATTCACAGTGTGTTTATTCTTTTACTCTATGTACTATTATTGGTTTTCCTAGATAAAAAGAGTTGCTGAATGTTAATCTATGTATTATTTCAATCCACAGAGTAAATGGTATTTCGTTAGAAAATATTTAGTAAATTCTCTTTAAAAGATAATGAGTACACTAAAAGCTTAGTTTGAAAATCTAGTGTTTAACACTCGATTCTCACTCGTAGTGTTCATAGTTTATCTAACCATGAATTCTGCATTGTAAATAGATTGTGTTTCCAATTTTCTGAAGAAGTCTAATATATTCCAGTTTCAACACAGTTTCTATCTTATTGTTTGGGACTTCTTCCACCCTCCCATTCACCATCCAAACATTCTTGGGTTGTAGCTCCTAAGACATCTCTTCTCATTTGCCTGAATGAGTTGTTGTATCTTCTTTAGTCTAATCTGGATTTAACTTTTATTACCTTGTAGTATGTTTGTTACCTATAAAACTGTCCCAGGGTATGTCATACATTAGTTTCTGAAAAACATGCATCATATCATTCAATCTGTGTTGAACTGATATTTTGAGCTACGCCATAACTGAAGGGAGTTGGCATGTATTAATCTATAGCAGATTTAGATGCTAACCTAACAGAAATGTTATCTGTTATATTTGTGCCTAGACATCCAATAGTAATACTTAGGAACTATTGGACAACTAACACAATTAATACTTAGTGAAAGAGACGAAATAATTAATTAATACTTACTGAATTAGATTAATACTTACTGAAAGAGACGAAAGAAGTCTGAAAATATTGTCTTAATTCTTCACAGGTTTGGTCTGTTAAGGTAAACTCAGAATCTGAATGAACGTACTCTGTTGATCTCATTAGTATATTTATTTTAAAGCAAATGCCATCACCTCAACAGAAGTCTCAAGCAATAGTTTAATCTCTTTAGAAGGTGAAGTGGAAATTGCCTTTAATAATAATGTGGCTGAATGATTAAATATATTTTGAAATCTCCAACTTGCTTACATGTATAAACACACAAAGCAATGGAGACAAAATCTTTAAGCTACCTGACATGCATGGTAAGAGTGTTATCATAATAATAACTTGGAAACTAGTAACTCAGCCTTCTAATGGTGGCAGACAACAGCCCAGTAATTAAATGGTTTCGGCAAAATTAATTCTGGGTAAATTTTGACAGAAAAGAAAAATGGCATTTAAAAATATTATACAATAAAGTGCTACAAAACTGTTATTATAATTTCTTAAGGTCAACAGTAAATGCTAAAAGAAACATGTTAGGGACAAAACTAAAATAGTTACTGAAGGAAGAGAGGTTTGGAACCTTCGCTACTCAGTGCAAGGAAAGTTATTGGACTAGCAGAGCTGATACTGTAAGCCTTAATTCCTGTATCAAAGTACCCATTGCTTCTTAAAAACATAAAACCACCACAGTAGAGAGTCATTTGTGCTTGTAATTTTAATTTTTAATAATTTATTAGCATATGTTAATTGTGCAAATTAGTGGGACAATGCTCAGTACTACAATATTGTACAATGATTCATGATTCTGTCCTGTCATCTGCCTGCCAACTTTTCTTATGAATAGACCCTTGTTCACACACACACACACACACACACACACACACACACACACACAAACACACATACACACACAAACATATACACACATAACAAACAAATAAAACTTTCTGATAAATTTCATATGATTACTAGTAATTAAGTAAATATTATTAGATGAAAACATTCTGCATTATATATAATTTTCTTGTGGATAACTAACACTTCCTTATATTTTATATATGATGTGTGGAACAAAGATATATACATATATGTATATATACTAATTGTTCAGTTCTTCAACTTATTTCATTTATTGGCTATAAAGGCATATTATTTTGCCACATAAATGTTAACTGAACAATGCCAGCAGTGACATCATTATAGTGTTTGAACATATTGATATTTGAGTAGCTATTTCTGTTTGAGGGTGAATCAGAGAGATGTCTTGGGTAATGCGCTAATAAAATTCTTGTTTGGAAAAGAGCTCATTTTAGTGTTTTATAATTGGGAGATAACTTCAGACACATGGTTTCCAATTTCTGGAAACATCTTACATAGTGACTGTCATGTCTAAGCTTAAGTGAATTCACTTCCAGTGAATTACTATGGAGTTTAGTCCATGCTCTGAGTTCCTGTTCACTGGATCTCATTATGCCAGCTTCACAGAGAAAGTGGAATGAATTTGCCCCAGAAGATTCAGCAGCTTTCTGGATTATCTATTGATAAGCAGTTGTTCTATTTATAGAAATTGAAAATAATCATTATTTATATTTTGCCTCTGTACCTAACATCTAGTGTTATTTATCCTAAATTCTGCTTTCCATTCATCCTATTTATTTTTGCTATCAATGTGTGAATGTGATTATTTTCATAAAATATCATCCTGTCATCTTCTTAAAATGATCTTTCAAGACTGTATTAGGGATTTGCCAATTTTTGTTTCTGATTTTTGGGTTATTAGCCAATTCAATAATCTACTACATTCATTTTATCCTGGTTACATGTAAGTGTTTGACTTGCATCTAGTTTCATATATAGTCACTAGACCATATTGCATTTGTATGTGCACCTTTGTGCTTACCTGTGTTCATATGTATGTGTATATTTACCTCTGTCTCTCTGTCTGTCTCTGTCTGCTTCTCCCTCTCTGTCTCTCTCTCTCTCTTTCAATTTCTCTGTTTCTCTGTCTCTCTGTCTCTGTGTGTGCATGTTATATGTGTTTGTGTGTGTGTGTTGTGTGTGTGCTTACCTGAGTTCTGGTCCTATTAGAAGTCTTAGGACAACCTCAAATATCCTTCCTAAATATCATCCAATTTTTTGAAAGCTCATCTTACTGACCCTGAAGACACCCAGTAAGGAGAAGCTAGGCCCAGGGATCTGTTTTCTAACACTGGGATTACAACCTCCTTCTACCACCATCTCTTGCTTATGTAAGACAGTTTCTAAGGACTTAATGCAGTAAGACAATACCAGGCTAACTGAACTACCTCCCAGGCCTAGACAATGTTCTATTTGAATTTTTTTGAATTTTATAAGGGAGCAATCTCTGTGTTTGTTTGCTTTATACTGTAACTTTCAATTTATGTGTGCACTCAGTCAGGGATGTTAAATTTTCTCTTATTCTATGCATTAGATGTTAGCAAACGAGGAGATCTAGCCCCTATCGAAGAATGCTGTTATCTAGCATTAAAAAAAAAAAAAGCTAACATAAAAATTAAGGAACTTACTTTGCTTGCTTGACCTAACCAGAAATAAGATTGTATAGGCCTATACTTCAAGAGTTGTCCAAATGAAAACACTTTATATTTGTATTACTTTTTAAAATATTTTGCTCTTTATTATTTTTTTAGCACAAATTAAAAACTTCAGAGAAAGTGGGTTATCTTCAGATGTTCTCTTTATCAACATGGCTGAATGGACAGGTAGATGCAGCAACAGAAATTCAGCCTGGCAGTAGATTTTAGATAGCCACTGAGCAATGCTTTTTTCTTTTGCATCTGAATTTGTGGTCTCACTGATGTTCCTGGACATTATGGAAAATAGAAAGTTACCCCTAAAATGCAGTTGATTCTAGTTGTGCCTTATCTGACAGATAATAGATATGGAGAACCTGAGTCAGAACCAGATGTTAATTATTCAATGAAGATTAGAATAAATTAGAGGAGGAACTCTTTACATATTAAAACTCTTGCAGAGATCAGAGCTTCAGATTAGCAAATTTTGGCTTATTGATGAAAATATCTTGAGACTTTCAGAAATTTTAAGTAGTAATGCTTTAACAGCTTATTTTCTTGTTAGTTTCCCTCTACAGACTGGTGATAACTTGGGATAACCAGTACAGTCAACCCATTCTATGATCTCACAGTGTTTGGTTTGATGGCCGTGAAATCATGCCCTGGCTCCTTTTTGTCTCTCGGAGCTGTTATTTTCAACCATCTTTTCTAGCTCATTCTCCTCCTCACATTACACAGCCTGTGAACTCCACCCTATCCTCTGATTCTCTCTTGTATGTGTCTTGAGCTGTGTGCCATGTTCTGATTATCTTTGAGGTGGTGTCGTTTAGTCTAACGAGTTGAAGTCTCATCGACCTGCTGATGACATTTAAATTCCACAACACTGGTGCTGAACTTCCCCCTGAGATCAATATGTATTTACTAGGCCCACCTAGAACAAGAATCATGCAAGTACCTTCCATGAGAGAATTATTGGTCTCCTTCAGCCCAAAGCTTCTCTCATGCATCTCATCCTATCCTTTTTTTTTTCCAGTGCTAGAGCAACAGCATCCCCTGAAATTCTGATTCCACAGCATAGTGTGCCTCTGTCTGCTAATTGTCTGCTAAATGTCTACACACACTCCTCTGTGTCTTCTAGGCCCCTCTAGTGTAAGACCCATATCTCCAACACAGCAGTCAGCAATTTTACCTGCTTCTGCCCCACCCCCCACCCCCCACCCCCAACACACAAACATTTCACATAAAGATGCAGAGAGACTCTTAAAATCCACAAAAGGTCTGGGGCTCTCCTGCATGTCACTGTCCAGTACTTTCTCTTCACAGTCAGAAGAAAGTCATCACTAGGTTCTGTGCTTTGCATGGCCCATGCCTTCTGTCTCCCCTCATCAGCTCAGATTAGAGACTAAGCCACACTCACAATATCTGAGTCCCAGGTGCTTATTTGGTTCCTTAAAACTACTAATTGGACCCCCCCTCCCCCAGCGCTCCCAGGAACTAAACCACCAACCACAGCATACACATGAATGGGTCCATGGCTCCAACTACATATACAGGAGAGGATTGCCTTATCTGGCATCAATGGGAAGGGACACACTTGTTCCTGTGGAAAATTGATGCCCCAGCATAAAGGGGATGCTAGAGCAGTGAGGTGGGAGTGGGTGGGTGGGAGAGTGGAGGAGCACCCTCATAGAGGCGAAGGTGAGGGGGTGGTTGGATGGGAGGTTTGTGGAGGGGAAACCAATAAAAAAGTACTTTTCCTTCCCAGCTGAGCCTTTGACTCCTCTATCTGCAGTGAGCTGTGTTTTCATGGAGACTTGTACACTAAATGCTCCTTTCATGACTTCCTAGAGCTTGAAAAGTATATATTTTTTCTTCCTCCCCCCCTTTTGATTCTCTACATTCTCTCATTTTATCATGTAATTATATCCCTGTCTCCATGATGAGTAAGACCATTTACCTAACAAAGAGTTGTACCCCCAAGACACTTGGTGCTTCCATCAACTCCTTGTGAGTTGCTGTTGTTTGTTGCTGTTATTGCTTTGTTTGTTTGTTTGTTTGTTTGTTTGTTTGTTTGTTTTAGCTGTTCTCCCTTTTGAGGGTGCCTCTGGAATCTGGAGAGCATGCACCCTTGTGTGAAAGTGAGCTCCTAGTCCATCTAATATTACCTTATCTAAAGTTATCTAAATATTTGAAATATTCTGTGCTAACAATTCTTGCCTCCTCCTGAGACTTGGAATAAAATTACTTCCAGATGGTCCTAAAGTCCCAGCATATTGCTACAGTTAACAAAAAGCTTTTGTAAATGGTATATTAACCACTAAGGGGCATGTGGTACCATTAACTTGTGCTATGAGTTCCTGTTGTTAATGGTAAAATGTGCCTGAGCATGCATTTTTCTTTTTAAATCATACATAATTACAGTATTCATTGTACATGATATTAAAAAACAGACAGGAAAGTTCTCTTTAAAAAACTATAGGGTACACATGTGAACAAGCATTGAAATTTCAGATGGTATAAAATTTCAGAATATTTGAAACTTGGAGATAATTTGATCCTAAAACCTGCAAATACAAAACTAGAAATATTTGAGATGTTTTTGCCTTTTATCTTTTCTAATTTGCCTAATATAAAGTGAATTAATGAAAAGTTATCTTTCAAATATTGTTTTTATGCTTAATTATTATTGTGAATAATAACTGGTAGTATATCATATAAATAGTGCTTTGTTCTTTCTTGTTGAATAAGCTTACTTGATTAATACATTTAACATCAAAATTTCTGCTGTTGACTCACTGGTTATTTCTAGAACATTCCTAGACCAAGGACTGTTTAAAAGTTCTCTGTCCTTACTGTAGATTGATGTAGGAGTCTGTCTGCCTTGAGGATTGTGCTAGTTTGTTAAGGAGTAAAAAGACTAAAGTTATTGCTATTATTAGCAAATTACAAAATATTAATGATGTTTTGAAGAAAATGAGACAGGTTTACTAGAAATCCTCTTAAGCCTAAAGTTTGCTTAAATGAAAAAAGGGAGGAAAACCTGAAAATTAAAATGCCATAGTGTAAGAGGAAGGAGCTAGCCACTAACAAGTTCAAGGTCATAAAGTGTACTTCCTACTTGTTATAAGAACCTAAGGCTGTAGTTCCTCTTACAGACTGCCACCTTATATAAGGTTGCCAAGGTAACTTCCTGCTCTAAACTATGCTCTGAGAGACTTGATTACATCCTTTTAATTTAGACCTCAAATTTAGATTCTACTTGGAATAACTAGGATGTGGTAGGGGAGAAATCACTAATAACATTCATAGTTTTTGCTAAGACAAAACATTTTTGCTGGCATGTATGCACTTATAGTAGACTAAATCAATAGAGAGTATGCCCAGCCAGCTCCCCAGTCTAGCCAGGCTGGTTTCTTTGTTTATGTAAAGTAACTTAAAGAAAAAGCCATGTTTTACTTGGGCATTTTTTTTTAACTTGGGCATTTTTTGCATGTGAATATTAAAAATATTGTATGGATTTACTCCCTGTATAACAATATCTTTTTTTGTCATAGTAAAAATGTACTAGAGATTTATGAGCCTCTATTGAAATGCAAATATGTATTTAGAGAGACTCAGAGGCACCACAGTCAACCAATCAAATCTTTCATTCAGTTTTAGAGCTAACTATCTATTCATTATCTTATTTGTTCAACAATCACATACTGACCCACTAGAGGGGCAAAGCGTTGTATGAGCTCTACTCTTGCCCAAGGAGTAGAAGAGTGTTAATCACCATAGCACATGGCGATCAACTCTTTAACAGAAACGTTCTTCATCAGACCATGACACCCAGGATGCCTTTTGGAAAAAGGAATACATTAGACATGTTTAAAGATATGTAGATGGCAACTCTAGAGAACAGGTTTGAACTTGGGGGTATTTGTCATGGAAGACTGTCATGGGAGCCTGGCTGGAAGGGATCTGGAGTACAAATAAGAGCCCCATAGACTTGAAAGGCATTGTGTTATTCCTGTAGGAAACAAGAGCCAAGCAGGACACTGACAACAGGCATGCTAATGCAGGAGGCCAGTGTGGAAGCAGCAGTGACATAGACTCAGAGAATGTTCGGGTGAGAAAGGAGCTTAGTTGCAAATGACCATGGCTTTTAGGTTTGATGTCCCCTACAGTGATGCTTGGTCACTGTAAAGTTTGGGAAGGGGCTTATTCAGACTTTCATCTTGCCTTGCTAAATACAGAGCTCTTTCAGGAACATTTTTTTAAATCCTAAGGTTAATATAATAAAACTTTCTGTAATACATATAATTTTATTTTATTTTATGTATATTTGACATTTTGAACTTGAATATATCAGAAAATAGAATGAGAACTCTAATATTTTTAAATAAAATCAAAACTGATTGAATCAAGTGAGGATATTTCAGCAAAAGGTCTCTCCCCTTGAGTAATCTGATATTTTTCAGAATAAAGTAGTTTTATAGATATTTTTCAACAAAAATTGATAAAATAATTTTCCTTACTATCCCAAGGCTCTTTGTTCTTAGTGGAAAGATACTGGAAGATCGTATGTATAGTTGGGCCTATTGATACTGCCTTTGTTCGTAACTACAAAATGAAGATCTTGGAAAGAATGGATAGAGTTTACAGAACTCCACTCTAGAGCCGTAGCCCAGTTTTAGCCACAGTTGATATTCAATAGCAAAATTAATTACAGGAATATGAAAGGCCTGGATCAAAATAATACTGCTTCTTTCACCATTAAAAATGACCAGGAAATACTAAGGTATGTTGCCATTGCTGGCCTCTATTAACTTGAGACCACATTGTAATCATTCATAGTCATTAATTTTCAAATTTATACATAAAAACTATAGAACAGAGAAAGAAGTATTCAACAAATTTGTTAGGATAAGGGGAGAGCTATTAAATAATTTAAGTTTTAACATACTATGGTTTCATAAGAAGGTCCCTTCCTAGTTTTATGTTCTTAAAATTCTGTAACATCGTTTATTAGAAAATGTAGACAGGACCATGAAAGTGTTAATACATTTATTTTTAATGTAACCATGACTGAAAGTGCCTAGCACAAGTTTTTACCCAACATTTTTTTCCAGTATGCATACTTGTTGAGTAAATAGCTTATGATATTTAACTTAAGACACAACTTCAACTCATTTATTATCCCAACAGTAGAGGAAACTGTCATATTCTCTCTTGGCAGCAGATATCCAATAACTCACAGTATGGCACATTGCAATGAGCTCTTAAATAGGCTGTGTCTTTTCTCATTGAAAATAGAATATGTTCTAGTACAACAGATCAGTTTATATTAACTGGAAGTTTTTTTTAAAGAGGTGTCATACTAAAGAAGAAAAACAAAATATAAACGCCAGATTTTCACCACTGAATTTTCTGACACTTAACCAAATTATGTTGCATCAACCCAAACAGATTATGTAAATTTGAATGAATCATACTTGTCATTAACCATTTTTAACCAAAGAATTTTGAGATTTAAAAATATCTTCAGGGAAAACAAAACAAAAAACAGACAAAAAAAAAAAAAAAAAAAAAAAACAAAAAAAACAATAACAAAAAACCAAAACAAAACAAACCAAGCCAAACAAAAAACACAATAGGAATTGACAAAATCGCTTGGTCCTACCTTTATAACATATATATGGAACCTTGCCTCCAGTGCTTTCATCATGGCCTAATCCACTTATGTATTAGTCAGGGTGCTCTAGAGTCACAGAACTTATGGGTAGTCTCTATATAGTTAAAGGAATTTATTGATGACTTACAGTCTATAGTCCAATTCCCAACAATGGTCAGTAGCAGCTGTGAATGGAAGTCCAAGGATCTAGCAGTTGCTCTGTCCCATATGGCAAGCAGGCAAAGGGGAGAGGGGGATGGGGAGAGAGAGTGGGAGAGGAAGAGGGAGAGGAGAGGAGGATGGGGAGGGGGAGAGGGAGAGACAGAGGGAGAGACTGAGAGGGAGAGACTGAGAGGGAGAGGGGGAGGGGGAGGGGGAGGGGGAGAGGGAGAGGGGGAGAGGGAGTGTCTTCCTTCTTCCAATGTCCTTATGTAGGTCTCCAGTCTAAGGTGTAACCCAGATTAAAGGTGTGAGCCACCACACCAGGAATATCCACTACAACTTTCATCTCCAAAGGGAGCCATTTCAGTAATCTCCTAAGGAGTTGATTTTGTAACTTGCAACCTTCTTAAGTGCAGTGGTTTAGCATGCAAACAACAGTACAACTTGTTCATAAATAAATGTCTGTGTTAAGTTGCCAAGTGTAAGGGGGCTGAGTGAGAATCTTTTTTTACAGTAAAAATGCAAATTAAGACTGACAGTCACCATCTGCACAACCTCACCTGGACAACAGAATAGAGGATGTTGAAGACTCTTCCATAGCAAAGTGTTGTTCCATTGTTGCTAAGATTTCATTGTCCATCTCTAGGCTAATGGCCACATCTGTCTGCAATGGTGATAGTCCCTGTGCCTGGGCAGAAAAGGGAGCTAAATTTTGCTGTGTAGTGATACTGCCTCTCCTTTGGTTTTAAAAGCTCCAGTCTCCTATTACTGCAAGATCATCTCAACAGAACACATTAAAATCCAATGTAGCTGGGCGGTGGTGACACACGCCTTTAATCCCAGCACTTGGGAGGCAGAGGCAGGTGGATTTCTGAGTTCTAGGCCAGCCTGGCCTACAAAGTGAGTTCCAGGACAGCCAGGGCTATACAGAGAAACCCTGTCAGGAAAAAAAAAATCCATGATTTCAGGGTGCCAGAATCTGCCCCTCTTCTACCATTTTGAGATCTTTAAATAATGCCAAAGCATACTCGGAGGAAGCACCAATGCCTTCCTAAAAAGCACAATTCAAACATTTGCACACTCAGTTGGCCAGTGTCTTAACTTCTTTTGTTTTAACTCATCTCTATAATACCTGCCATTCTATTTTATACACCTGAGCTTGTTTACTTATTGTTGGATTCTTATTGACCAAGCTTAAAGAACAAGGGCTCTATTTAGTTCAACATTTTAAATGCTAGTGCCTAGAATGGTGCTTGATGTACTTATTAGGATGGATAAATAGGTGAACGGATGTCACAGTAACTGTGCTGAGAATGTCATTTCTTCTTCAGTGTTGGCTTGGCAAGTACTGTTTCTCAAGCATTGTCTCATCTCTCATCCCTTTCTGTTAGTTCATCCCTTGTTTCTGAAATCTATACTAAGATCAGCCATCTAAGGACTTACACTACATTTAATGTGATCAAGAGTAAAATAACTAAAAGCAAGAGAATAGAACCGAGCCTGGGGTGCAGCCACTCTACTGAGAAATTGTGTCAAGCGGACCCGCTGCAGGCTCACGGAAACCTGATTTGAGGTGACTGCTTAGCATGGTTTGAATTAAATTGAATTAATGAGAACAGAACATAGAATGATAAATAAGTCTGTTCTTAGCTTAGTTGTCTTTGATTGTGTTCAATTTTCGAAATGAGAAATCTTATCAGGTTGTCATTTTATGTAATAAAGCATGGACCATGAACTTGCAATTATAATGCATTTGAAATTCCTAGTGGGCAGTTGTTCTATTAACGCGATAAACAGAGAAAATTACATACACACTGATAAGCATAAACATGTTTTTGGTGCAGCGTTACAACACTTATTTGTAAAATAAAGAGTTAAAGATAGGATGAAAAGTGCTGATTTGACTTTAAATTGCCAAATAAAGAACATTAATATCCTTTCCCTTCACTTGACAGGAGATGAACTGTCAAAGGAAAGGAGGGGTGGGATGGGGAGAGAGAGGCAGTGTGAGTTATTGGCTAGTATGAGACCAATGATTTATTATGCCTGAATAGAACTTGAGTTTCTTGCTAGTGGACATTATAATATACCAGAACCAAAGCACACCCATTTAATGTTATCAGGAGGGCTCAGAACAAGGTAGTGATGGGCTGGTGCTTATAAAAGCCAGCCTTGTGGCAATGTCAGGACTCCCTGCTGCTATTCCAGAGAATTCCTTTGTTGTCATCTTAAGACCTTCCCATCCCCCTTTATCTCTAAGGCAAAATAATTCTGCTGTGTTCAATGGCTGAAAACTATCAGTAGGTGGTCTTTAAGAAAATCCTCAACTGGATTCCATCATTCACACACATCAGTCTAGCATTTATTAGTCATTGTTGAGAATACAGGGACCAGTAATTTTAAGCAACAGTTGCTAAAGTAATAAGCATTGTAGACATGATACATTGAGCCCTCACATATTGGTCACATTTCTGTAGGGGCTATCTATATCTAATCTATATCTATATATCTATATGAGGGGGAAGCAAAAGATAAACAGAGCATTTACTATAGGGATTGTGTGTCTAAAACTTGGAAATTACAGGATTTGCAGTTACCAACCTACACAGTCTTGAGTTCTCAAGGTTTAAGGAGCATGAAAGACAATTTCTAGTCCAAGGCCAAATCTGGTTTAAACAGTAGAAAAAAAATAGGCCATTTTGAACATCTTCTAGCACAGGGAGAATTAATTCTCCCCAAGCATTTTGATTCCTTCCAAAACTTGAAGAAATTTGATGAGCGTCCCCTCACCCTGCAGAAGGTTATGGACTTCATTCAACCCACTGATTCAAATATGAACCTCCTCTAGAGGAATCTGTTGAACTCATGGAGAATAATGTGCAACTAAATATCTAGGCACTTACATTTAATCACTATGGCCATATTCAGGCTGCAGAGATGGGGAAATAGGAGCAATTGGGGCCAATGTAATAGGCAGATGAGTATCTAGATTCTCACTACCTGATTATGCAAAGCAATGCAAATATTTAAGAGGGAGTGGATAGGTGATCTTAAAGTGGTCATAAGAAACAAGAAAAGTAACAGCACCTTGTCCATGTCCTGTTGGGCAGATAGGTTAGTGACAATCATCTAGAAAAGGCCAGCTCTCACAAGAGTTCCTAGAAGAACGAAATTGTTCTCTGAAGAATGCAAGCAGTAATGGGGAAAACTGTAGGGATCAGAACTTAAAAGGCAGGGAAATATGTGTGTAGAGAGGATTTGATGCACTAAAGGGAGCTGGGATCACTATTTGTT
Organism: Mus musculus; assembly: GCF_000001635.26. Classification (NCBI taxonomy): domain Eukaryota; kingdom Metazoa; phylum Chordata; class Mammalia; order Rodentia; family Muridae; genus Mus; species Mus musculus. Next base: position 141,535,783 of record NC_000069.6, read on the forward strand.
TGGAGAGAAATAGGGTTGATTAAAACACCTGGTAATAGCATCAATAATAACTAAACTTTATTGATCATACACCACATATTCACATACTGTTCTAAGCATTTTAACCATGAAGAAGGGACTTTTATTCATCACAGAAAAAGGCCACCTAGTTGGCTCAGAATCTCATGACTAGTAAATACTACAGCCTGAGATTCAACCCCAGCAGCCCTGTTCTGAACTTTACACTCACATACAAGTAAGTGCTCTTAAATGTGAAAATAGTTAATGACATTTTTCCCTTAATAAAGATAATATTACTGCAAATTTAGAAAAGTTCAAACATAAAAGATATTTGAGGGAGAAAAAATACTGGCATGCAGTTTGCCAAGTGAACTGTTAACAGGTTAATTGATGAATGTTGACCAGAGCAAAAATTTTCAAGACGGTGTTGGTCTTGGAGATGCCTAACTTCACCAGGCTGCCATCACTGTTACAGGGATAACTCTCCTAACGGTATCCACCCCATGTATCCTGAGAATTGCTTAAACTGATTTCATGAACTTTAGTTTCTCAAACCTCCCTCCCTCCTCTAAGTTTTATTTCTTTTCTCTATTTCATATTGATCATTCTAGATACTGGATCTATATACCTTTGTAGAGTTGTAATCAGTGTTTTTTCTCTTGTATTAGTCATACATATGCATGTTTTGTAGGCATGCATATGTATCATGGGGTGTCATACACAGACTCCAGACATATCCAAATAAATGAACTGGGTGATTTCTTCACATGAGGAGATACAGATTTCTGGTCTGTGCCCTATGTATGAGATTAAAATGCACAATGGATGTTTTGAGCAAAAGAAAATATATGGGAAAATTCTTATGACAGTGTCCTATAATTGTTAATATTAAACAGCTAGAGTTTGTAATTGGTAGAAGTCATTTCGCATCTTTTTCCAAGGTGATATTGATGTGTTGTTGTTGTCTTTTTATGCAAAGAAGATCTAGTACCTTTTATGAGGAACAAATATTAGAAGAGTGCATGATGTGACTGGGTTTCAAACTGAAAAAAAGAAATGCCCTGCTCCCCTTTATAGATACACACACACACACACACACACACACACACACACACACACACACATGAGGTCCTGATTCACTTCTACATGATAATATTCTTTCATGCTTGCTTAATCTCTATCTTCATGTACAAGTTGGCCCATGGAAAGTAGAGGATCATTAAGCTGTCACTGCACTGTCATGACAAACGACAGGTCAAGTCTCACCACTCAGTCCATGCGTGTAGAGACTCTTGGAGAATGTGAGAAACTTGCCCACGTTCCCAGGGCTAGCAGGGTTCATGGATTTGGAATCCTGGCCCAGCCCTCAAGCCCATGCGTTTTCAGTTTCACACAAACTAGTTTCTGCCTGTGGGATTTTTATTTTATGTCAGACTTTACGCTTTCTTTTCTTTTCTTTTCTTTTCTTTCTTTCTTTCTTTTTTTTTTCTTTTACTTAGTACATGGTGAAGGGTTCTTAGCATATAAAAAAATGGGATACTTTAGAAAGCTATAGCAAAATATGACTTATACATTTAAAAGGGACAATAGAGAAAAGGAAATGTTCTGTGGAGCAGCCAGATGCTCCTGTTCCAAAATAGCATATCACTTATACGATTACATGATAACAATGTTATCCCATCACCTCCTGGGGACAGAAGATAGCTTGCTGGCCTACTCAGCCTGCTCCATTGCTTGTGGGACCATAAAATCCCTCTGGGTTGCCAGCTTTTTTAAGTTGTCACAAAGATTAGGTATCAGATGGTTATGTTTCATGGGAATTAAAACATAAACCAAATACAGAAGAGACCAGGACAACACCTGACACTAGTGATGGTCTTACCTGCAGGACCCAGAAATGGATCATGAGCACATGACGGAATTGAGCCAAAATTAAGACAATGGGCCTTGATAATTTATGAATCTTTGGTTTAGGATTTAAAAAAAATCCTTATCTGAGTGATAATGAGAGCTGCTCCTTAATAGCAGACAGCAACCCAAGTAAGAGCTAACATGTGTCTGGTATAATTACAGGAACATTTAAAGACATTTTTTTCCTTCTCAGAGGGCTTTAATGGGGACCTTCTGGTTATAATTACAGACCTTGCTCCCTATTTATGGTTAATGGCCAAATTGGTAATATTTGGTTTAGTGAGGATTAAGCAAGAAATAAATTTTTCTAAACAATTATTTTTCTAAAGATAGAAAAGGCTGCTGTTAAGAACCTTAAGAGTTTAAGGCATTCCATGTGGATAGCTGTTTACTTTAGTTTGAGAAAATGATCTTTTGAAAGCCCTTTTGTGAGTTTAAAAGGATAACAAATTTATTTTTCACCAACAGTAAAAAAATGTGTTTTATTGCATGTACATTCTCAGCACACATCATTACACTGAGTGCAATACTACCTCCTCTTGAAAATTGGGTAATTGAGGCACAAGTGAATCATGAAATGGCTTGCCTAGGTCCCACAACTTCCCTTTGGTGACATGAGTATTGGTGGGTTTCCCAGACTTTCATATCATCCATAAGGCAAGAGGAAAGGGTAAACAGACACTTTGATCATGTAAAGTTAAGTCACTTCCTCTTTGAGAAATCATGGACATTTTAAATAGTCTAGAAGTGAACTGGGTGGGAGGCGGAATCCTGTGCTCCCTCAAGTGGATGGCATTTGTCAGAGTGTACAGCAGAGTCTGGTGGAGATAAGACACTGGGGTAAAATCCTTAGTGGCTCTCAGGCATGAAATAAAACACACAGAGGAAGAGAATAAGCATGAGTGTATCGTGTAATATTGATTTATTCATATACTTTTAATTCCAAGGCAAACATGTCCAAAATAGGAAAAGCAATGTATAGTGTTGTATGTGAGAAGAACCGATATGGTAAGAGTAATGGAGGATCCTGGAAAGGAGACTTGTAGGTAGGCAGATGTGTAGTGTTTGTGAGATTGACTGTGTCCTGCATCATGATGCAGGTGTCTGTCTAAATTCTTTTATTCAACCATTTGTTTATTTTTATATTGTATGTATAATTATACCTCTGTTTCTACATTATCTACTCCTAAGGAATTTCTTTTTATCTGTTTTTCTTTGCCTTTTAAATGTATTGTATATATCAATGTATAAAAGTGATGTGCGCATGTCATGTACATGGTTGGTGATCTTTATGTGTGAGTGTGTTTTTGTGTGTGTGAGTATGTGTGTATGGGTGTGTGTGTGAGAGTGTGTGTGTGTGTGTGTGTGTGTGTGTGTGTGTGTGTGTATGTGTGTGTATGTGTGTGTGTGTGTGTGTGTGTGTGTGTGTGTGTGTGTGTGTGTGGTTGATTCTTTGATTTACCAGGGATATAGAAACCTGCAGATGCTCCTTATACAAAATGGCTTAGTATTGGTAGACAGCCTACATACTTACTCCTGTGCACATTAAATAAACTCTAGATTACTAATACTTCTAACAGAATGCAAATTCTACAGAATTTTTTACTATATTGTATTGTTTGTGAAATAACAAGGGATCCCATATTTCCATGTTCAATACACATGAAAACTTTTCTATTTTTAATCCATGATGGTTGACGCTACAGAAGTAGAAGCAACTATAATTCCACGGCCATTTGTATCTATCTCTATATAAGCTCAGTTTAAGTCATCCCGACTGTGTGATAATAGTGCAATCACAGAAGACAAATATCGGATGAGAAAGGCAAGCATCGTGTTATGAATATAAAAAAGTAGCAAAAAGATAAGTAAATAACAGCATCCATGTTACCTGAATGAAGGGAAACTCTTATGTACTGAACCACTGAAGAAAGACTCCATTGTCGGAGACTTAGATGACGTAAGCAAAGAATGTGGGTCTGTGAATTCTCCCAGAGAAAACTGAGGTTTGAAGAAAGATGCATTTCCCGAGAACCCCTGGTGCTGTCTCTCAGGAAGTGGTACCTTGAAATGAAACAGATCCTCACATGGGAACTATTACCCTAACAAACACTTAACATCCTGTCTAAAATTATGTCATTATGAGACTCTACTGGTCCTTCTCATAATTAAGTCATTTACAGCTACTGTCTGCCCGGTATAAAAGACTTCAATCCCAGTAATTAAACTTAGTAAATGTCACTAAAAGTGAAGAGTGCATTGTTCCCTGGGTAAATTCAGCTGAGGTCACAGTCCTTGAGAGTCTCTCTGTCTGTCTGTGACCATTCTGGTTGGAGTACTTCATCTAACGGTGTTCCTGAAAATGAGCCCTGATGAACAGCTCATCTTAATTTAGCACGAGTTACACCTTTAAGAGGAGAACATAAAAGTAAATTAAGTCTTTGTGAACTTTTAAGTAAAATTTGTGTTTATAGAAAACCTGAAGATAAATGTAGGAAGATTTTCTCCAAAAGGAGAAAAGAATAAAAGGTTTACTCTCAAAATACAAACAAGCAATAGGCTTTCAAGACAAAAATGGGCTATAGCAATATATCACAATGGGAAACACAGCTTTCCATTCATAAATCCAAAATATAAACAGGATCCCTGGCTACCTTAGATTGCTATTCACTAGATAATTTAAGTAAAACATCAACATTAAAAACCAGCAGATGTTCTCAGTACAATAGACTCAGATCCCAAGTGTCAAGTTAAACACTGAAGCCAATTGTGAGAAGAACAACAATATAAAAAATGAAAATATAAAAGGAGATGGCCTAAGAATTATCAATGGGTTTGTCAGACACTTTAGGGGTTGAATCTAAAGGCTCTGCATCTTTGTCAGCAAAACATGAGAGATCATAGTAGCAGTTTAAAAAAAATTACCATTAACCAATTTATAGTAATATTTATTTTGAGAAACACAAGAGACAAGATAAAAATTTGCTTCAAACAAACAATGGCAGTGTTGAATAGAAACTTTCTTTAAAAAAAAAGATTTTACAACAATAGAATGGGCCAAATACCCTTGTAAATTGCATTAATGAGATGGAAGCTACTTTTAATGGAGGCCTCTGTCTCTGTGCACTGCCTTATATAGATTTGACGGTTAATAAGCCTGAACAGTGTTTCTGCTTGTGGAAAATGAATCTGAAACGATTGTCGGATGATCTGCTTGGCATGCCTGGCTGGGGTCTGGAATGGCACTGCACTAATGTGCTATTACTCAGTGTCGTTAACCCACACGGATGATTGAAAGATGGATGCGTATTCGTACCAAGGGGCTCTGCAAGGGGGAACAGACTGCTGCTGCAGAGAAAAGATGCCACAGAGGATACAATGAGCTGCTCATTCACAACACTATTCTCCCATCCTCATGTGGTCACCTTAAAGATGCATGATATTTAAATATATGGAAAATAAGGAGACAGAACTATTATAAAAAATGCAACTTTATCTTCATTGGTGGCTCAAAACTTATATATATACAGCTGAAAAGCAAGAAAGCCACCTATTTTCTTGATCCTCAGACCTGAGGATTTTTGACCAAACCGAACCAAACCAAACAGGCAGAAAAGTTCAATACTTTGGTTGGAACCTGGTTCAAATAAAAATGTTTGAACATTAAATTGGAATTTTATGTGTCAAATTCATATCAGACATATGAAATGAAAATATTCTTTTTCATGTGAAGAATTTATTTTACATTTACATGGAGTTGTAAAATACTTTAAAAGAGACAAAATACTTTCCTTAATACATCTAAAATCATTATAGTGGAACTATCAAATCGGTTCTGCAGACTATTTTCAATTTGGGGTTTATTAATATATTGTGCTTAATATGATTTTAGCAGGGTTTTAAATGTATGACTATATGTTTGACTCACAAGGATTTTGTAAATTTTAAATAAGCTTGCCAGTTAACGAGAGAGAGAGAGAGAGAGAGAGAGAGAGAGAGAGAGAAAATCAAAATGAGGCTAGAAAGATAGCTCTGTGGTTTTGAGCACTAAACACTCTTCTAGAAGACCAAGCTTTGATTCCCAGCACCCAAGTGGTTGCTCAAAACTGGCTTTAATTCCAATTCCAGGGAATCTACCACCCTCTTCTGGTCTCTGCGGTACTGCATGCATCTGCTGTACAGATATATACACAAAGTATCCATCCATACACATAAAACAAAAATAAATCTCAAAAAATATTTTTAAAAATATATTCAGAATATGATGCTCAGTTTCTGCATAGATTAGCCCATTTTTCAGATGCAACAGAGGCAGAAGATAATCCAACGTATCTCCAATCTCCTTGGTCTCAGTGTGCCTTTTAAAGGTTATTTGAAATAAAATAAAAATCAGAATTTATATTTAGTTAAACAAAGTAAATTGTTTTTTTAATTTGTATGTGGTGTGTGTGTGTACACGTGTGTGTACATACCAGAGCAAGCAGGTGAAGGACAAATTTCAGGAGACAATTTATACCATGGTTTCTAGGGATTAAATTCAGGCCACCGCCTTGCAGGGGGGTGATAGTAACCACTGAGCCTTCCTGCCAGCCCAGGGTAAAATGTTTTGACAATGGAAAGTATTTGTTCTCACCTAATGAGGCTCTTGAGATCTCCAAGTAAAATTAGCACAAATACCTCCTAAAGGTATTCAAATAAAACACATAAATATCTGTGCATGAGAAGATTTTAATAAAAAAACATAGCAGATCAATTCATCAAAGGAAAAAGTGCACTCTTTCGGTAAGATAGCATGGCTATAACTGAAGGTATGGGTGAAAGAGGCAGGGACAGGTGCTGGGTCAAGGATGGTCCACTGCTGTGTGGGGCGCAAGTCCGCACACAGGCTGCAAGGGTCCATGCAAACTTCTCACTTGCTCTGAAGTGCCATGCTCAGTGGCTACTCTCCCCAGCTCTGCATGTTCTCTTCTCCAGGAAGCGTTTCCACTAAAATACTCAGTGACTCTCAACAATCTTCTAGGCGTTGTCATCCTTCTACTCCTACCTAAATGTTAAAGCTTATGCATCCACGTGTTTACAGCCATGAAGTCGTGGCCCCGCATGCACTACTGTAAATTATTCAGATTATTTTTAATCATCCAATCTCAAAGTAAAATCAACGTTTCTCAGGAATTGATTTTTTTTCTACTTTTAATTCCAGCATCCTTTTTTCCAGCATGCTACTTCTTTCCCTCCCTCAGACACCAGGGATTTCTCGAGTTTTGGCCAACTTTCCTATATTTAAGAAGATTTAGAAAGGGTATTTCCAAATTTCCTAAAGTTAGACTCATTTTACTTGCATAATGGTTTTTACCATTGGGTAATTTTTCCTCTGATAAGGATAAAATATTAAAATTACTTTCCTGACATTCACCATACTTAGAACATTTCTAGCACCATTAATCTATCTTGCTGGGAGAAAGAAAAATTTCATGGCACTCTTCCTTCCTTCCTTCCTTCCTTCCTTCCTTCCTTCCTTCCTTCCTTCCTTCCTTCCTTTCTTCCTTCCTTCCTTCCTTCTTCTTCTCTCTCTCTCTCTCTCTCTCTCTCTCTCTCTCTCTTTCTTTCTTTTTCTCCTTTCTTCTTTCTATTTTAATAGGGCAAGTCCTTGAAATATAAAAAATAATAATAATTAGTAGTTTCTCCTGAGCTAAGCAAACAGACCATGGGTTAGTTTAGATTTGCTGGACATGTATTCTGTATCACCTTCTTGAAATATCTATCAAGTCAGTGTGTTTCTTATTTTCTTACTCTTGTCACAAATGCCCTTAAACACGAACTTTGATAAAGTCAGTAACTAGCCCCAACCATCCTTCCTCTGGGCATCCATTACTTGTGCTTTGTTGGTGTCACCTATGGCAGTTGATTTTTCCTGGCCCTTCTGTGACCTACCTCACCTGCCACAAGCCTCACCTACACTGGAGAACCCCCTCAGGAAAGCACACCCCATCTCCTTTCCAGACTCTGAGATTTCTCATGGCAAGACCCATTCTCTTCTGAAGGCAATGCAAGCTAAACTGATTAATTGGTCCCTGCTAATTTGCTCCTCCCTCCCTCCCTCCCTCCCTCTTGTTTGCAGTGCTGGGAATTAAACCCAGGACCTGGACAGGCTAAAGTGTTTCTCCACTAACCCCCATCGACATTTCCTTCTCTAAAATAATAACCTCTTCTTAGACACCTGTCTTGGAAACAGGTAATTTATATTACAAATCAGCAGTTACAAGGTCTGATTTCATTTTTTTTTTATGATTTTGTGGCTCTTCTTTATTTTTTATTAGATATTTTCTTTATTTACATTTCAAATGTTACCCCTTTTCCTGTATTCCCTCCTTCCCAGAAACACCCTATTCTATCCTTCCTCCCCCTGCTTCTGTGAGGGTGTTCCTCCACCCACCCACCCACTTCCACCTCCCTGCCCTCAATTCCCCTACACTGGGGCATCTATCGAGCCTTCATAGGACCAAGGACCTCTCCTTCCATCGATGCCTGACAAGGCCATCCTCTGCTACATATGCAACTAGAGCCATGTGTACTCCTTTGTCGATGGGAGTTCTGGGTTGGAGGGGGGGTGTCTGGTTGGTTGATATTGTTGTTCTTCCTATGGGGTTGCAAACCCCTTCAACCCCCTCAGTCCCATCTCTTAACTCCTCTATTAGGGACCCCACGCTCAGTCCAATAACTGGCTGCTAACATCCTCCTCTGTATTTGTAAGGCTCTGGCAGGGCCTCTCAAGATACAGCCATATCAGGCTCCTTTCAGCATGCACTTCTTGGCATCCACAGTAGTATCTGGGTTTGGTAACTGTATATGTAATTAATCCCCAGATGGGACAGTCTCTGGATGGCCTTTCCTTCAGTCTCTGCTCTACACTTTATCTCAATATTTGCTCCTGTGAGTATTTTGTTCTCCTTCTAAGAAAGACTGCAGCACCCACACTTTGATCTTCATTCTTACTGGGATTCATGTGGTCTGTGAATTGTATCCTGGTTATTTGGAGCTTTTGGGCTAGCATCCACTTATCAGTGAGTACATACAATGTGTGTTCTTTTGATATTGGGTTACCTCACTCAGGATGATATTTTCTAGTTCCATCCATTTGACTCTTCAATTCCTAATTTAGAAGGTATCGGTTAACTGATAAATCCGACTACAGAGTTACAGAGAACATAAGTATTACAGGGGTTCTGGGTGCTTTCCCACCTCCCTCTTATATTCCATCCCTACTCACTTTCTCTAGGTATGTCTGTTTATATAATAGGGTTAGAGATTACAAATCTCTCTCTAACTCCACATGTGCACAGGAGTGAATATGCACACAAGCACACACACACTCTCTCTCTCTCTCTCTCTCTCTCTCTCTCTCTCTCTCTCTCTCTCTCTCTTTCTCTCTCTCTCTCTCTCTCTCTCTCACACACACACACACACACACACACACATGCTTCTTTTCTTGTCATTCCCTTCTATCTTCCCTCAAAAAATTGATTGCATCCATTGGCTATTGTTGCAGATCGTGATGTTTATACACAAACTAAGAATAAGACAATAGAAAATGAAGGCATTCTCTTCTGGCTCTGAGTTTTTCATGGGTTATTAGCTCAGGTATCAACAGAGACCACTCACCTGAGAACTTTACCAGGGTTGTTTTCTGCTCTCAGCTTGGCTCATCCCATGACTGCTGATAGGAGGCCTCAGTTGTTGACCACGGATGTGGGTTCTCACAGTACAACATCTGCCTTCAGCAGAACAAGTGCTCTAACAGAGAACACGAAACCAGCAGGGTGCCACAGTACATTTCCTGACTTGTCCCTAAACTTTACACCACCACTGCCTTGTTAGACAGCAGAAGCAGGCCACTTGACCCATGCCACACTGTGTGAATGGAATGAAGTGCCCCATGTTGACAAAAATAATGTTAAAGAATTTGTGAGAATATCTTAAAACTTCCATCGCTATTAAGAAAGTAGATACTCTGGTCACTGTGACAATGTTATAATGGGCTCTGCAAATGCTAAAGTATGGCTGTAAACCTTACCTTTGAGAGCTGAAATTCTTTTTTTAATCTCATTGCTCCCAAACTCTATAGCTCAACTCTAGCATAGAAACTAGTAGATAGTAGTTGCTAGTGAATGGATATTGAATGAATACATAAATAAACAAATGGATAGATAGATGGATGAATTAATTGACCTAATATCCTAAAAGGGAGGTTTCTACATATTTAAATTTTTACTGCCAGTCCAGAGAGATTACAAGTTGAATTCCATCCCTGCAAGACTCATGGTAGGAGCCCCCAATGGAGATGGAGTGATCTCTCTCCCTGAAGTGGTTTTCTGACCTCCACAGAGGTTTATTATTATTTATTAGTAGTAGTTGTTTATTATTTCTAAAGCAGAGTTTCACTGCCAACATTTAGTTAGTTCTTCTTATCTGCTTTGAATTATGGGAAATGGAGGAAGCATAATGAAGGGTATTTATTTCCTCAAATTGTAAATAGTTTTAAATGTTAAAATGTCCGAATTTATTGCTTAATTACTGGTTTAAATAGGTCTTACTTATGTATATTTTATTAGAATCCATTACCTGATATTCTGAATCTGTACATCATCAATTTTCATGAGAATTACATTTCCATAGAGCTCAGGACTTTCTCTAATTTTTGCAAAGCAGGATCTCTGGAACAGAATATCATTTGATGCAGCATAATCACTGGATGCCTAGTAACTACATCATTTAAAAGTCACTAAGCTTGGGGCTATAGGGATGGCTTATCAGTTAAAAGTAGTGGCTGCTCTTCCAGAGGACCTGAGTTCAAACCTCAGCACCCATGTGAAGGATCATAATGGTTTGAACACAATGTTCTTTTCTGGTTTCACAAGCACTGGGTATGCATGTGGTGCAGAGACAAATTCATGCAGCCAAAGCAGCCATAAACATCAAATTATATATATTAAATTCAGTAAGCTAAACATGTCAGACATGAGCCCCATTTTCAGGGATTTTATTTAGCCATCCATGGTTAAATTTACTTGAAGGACTTCAATATATTGATCCAGTCTGAAGGACTAAAATCCTCAGTATTAGATAGTTTATATATTAAAACCCAGCCATGCAAAACATATTTACCTTACTGCTGTTGCCAAGATACCAACCAATCAGTACGACTTTCTGTGCTTGATGAATCTGTTGGCCCCTTGTAATGTAGAAGAAGAAACAAATAGTGAAGCTTTCCTGTCAATGAATGGAAAAGAAAATCCCTGACCACTGATGGAGATAGAAAGCCTGCTCCAGGTCCTGGGTTAGGGAGCAGAAGTGAAGATCAGAACTTGCTGATTTCTAGTCTGGCCCTGAAATTAGAAATGAAATAACGCAAGAATACAAACTCCATTTTGATACAGAAGCTTTGAGTATATGTATCATATGCATATATATCATATGTTTATCATCATTAGGTTTTCTAATTTCTAGAATATATATTGCTATAGCATCTAAAATAAACTACTGAATATTCTTTTTTCCTTTCTACCCATCCCACATGTTACCCAAAATGATGCTACACATTGACCTTAAAGACTCCCAAAATCTGTTTGGAATACTGGCTTCCTTTTCACTGAAAAAAAAAAAATTAAAAGTAAATACGGGGGAGTGGAACGTTTTGTGACCCTCTGCACTGTAGTGTAGTGTAACGTGCTGATTCAACTCACACCTTGCTAGGGTTTCATTTCCTCACATAGCATTAGCACATGCAGCCTTCCCCCTCCCTTGCATGTGTCAATGTGGCAGGTTTTACAATTGAGCCTCTTGTTCCAGCATTAGAAATGAGAGCTACTGGTTGTAATATAGTTTGAGAGTGCACCCCCTGATGTGGATGGATACAGGAGGGGGTCTCTTCAAAATAACTTCTTCATTTCCTCCCCTGAATGGCTTTAAGCTTTGTGGCTGTTTTAAATTTTTTATTGTTTACTTAACATAGCCTGCAAGTGACCCGTACAGTTTTCATCTGGAGCTGCATGCCTCCAGAAGGCTTTTATGATACCCTGATGATGTGAGGCAGCAGGCACAGAGTTCTCCCTATCGCTAGGGACATTCATCCAGCCAGATCAGCTCCCTGTGAAAAGCTTCAAAAGAATTTCCCTTTCATTATTTAAAACATAATTGTATTCTTTGATTTGAGCATTTGGACTACTCAGGGTTAGCCCCAAATTAAAATATAATACTAAGCCCCCATTCAACAACTTAGTCTGAAAATAAATGGAAAAACTCTGGGTGGTGGTTGTGGTGGTTGTTGTTTTGCTAAACTTAGATGTGAGATGACTGGGATAACTCCCGTAAAGATTAAGGTAGACACAAGAAATGTTCCTCATGTTCATGATAAGAAAATAAGACAATGATTAATGAAAGAAATTAATATAAATACTTATATATCATTTCAATTACAAACTGTCATGCATTTGCTTTAAGAAGTGCATCATAACATTTTAAAGTATCATTAATAAATGTAACTCTAATTGTACTATTGCCAACAGTATATTAAGCATGCATCACTATGTTCATAAGCTAAAAGATTTGACATTGCATGATTCTAGATTCTCTTCCTTCTTCTGGCTTACCAGGGTCTTTCATGTCCCACTCAGGATACTGTCAAAACAGCTTTCTAATCAGGCTTTCCTTAATGATACGATGTTTGATACTTGTGGTCTTTAACTCTTTAACTAATTCTTGTGTCTTAAAGAAAGATGAAATGCCTCTCAAATACTCAGACTAAAATGTGCAATGCAACACATGAATCAATTGTAAATAACAACAAAAAAAAAGGGGTAACATCTTTATTTCTGTGGGAAACAATTCAGTGCTATGCAGTCTTCTGACCATACCTGCTGGTGCAACTCCTCGTAGCCAACCTACTTATTTTTCTCTAAGTGTTTTTCTTTCAATAAACCAGAGAGGACTTTCTTAGATGAGCATTGTATGATGGTTCAATATCAGTAGTTACTTAGATGAACTTTATATTGTGGTTCAGTATCAGTGGTTTCTAAATAGATTTTATGGACCAAATACAACGACATTTCCCTACAACCATGTGTCCAATCCTTTTCCGGGGTGTTATGGGAACTGGTAATTTATAAACAACGCTGTGTGTTGCCATTTATACAAGCCTACCTCGTCTTTCTGCTTATATAAAAGTATCCATATTTCTGCTTAATTCACCTTGGGTTATTTGAGAAGCTTGGTTTACAGTAAGAGTTGGAAAGCATTTTATTAAGATGTCTTCTTGTTTCTGCTGAACTGTAGCATTTTAAAAGCCATTGAGATCAATAAGGCTAGAGAACTAAAGCTAGCAGGCATTAGCATATATCATAACCCCACCCCCCACATACCAGAGTTTCCCCACATAGTCAGACTTGTTTCCTCCTCATCATAGTGTATGAAGGACCCAGTGGAAAGCTTTGTAAATGAGCAGTCAACCATAGGTCTGTTCAGTTACTGATGGAACCTTTGGACAGTACCTGCTGCTGTAAAGCATTTGTCACGATTGCTGTTGGTTGAGGTTTACTGTATCTGGAATAATAATACCTACCCATTTTCTTGATGGTTTTGCTTCCTCCCTTTGATGTGTTTGGTCATGGCAGTGAAGCCAGTGAACTCACGGTGTTAATTGGAAAGACTCTTCAATGTCTGGAGCCATTCTCTGTTCCAAGCTCCACTTTCTACTTCTTCATTTGGTTTTATGAGTCCCAGGCCCCAGCCTCGTCTTCTGATTTGTTCTGTGAGACTCTGCTTGGGCCTTCTTGTATGTTTTCCCACTGATAGCCTGCTGAGGCTGGCTTTAAATCAGAAAGCCTGGAGATTTTTCTAAACTGAATCCTTTTCTGTCCCAGCTTTCTCCTGAACACTGGCTCTCCTAACAGGGGAACCCACCTTGTTTTCCTTGAGATGAACAGAGTCCTCGAGTTCAGCAGCTCACCAGTTCTCCAGTTCATGAGAATGGGGGCTGGGGGGAGGGGTGTAGCTGGTGTCCCTGTGAGCTCTGCAGTTAGAGCCTATGGCTTCGCTGCCACTAGAAACACAGGCCTATTCATCAGTCTTCTCTTTAGCTCTCTAGGTGGCTGGAAGCCTGGTTTTTCTCCAACATGAAAGCCTGGGCTTAGCCAGTGGGAGAGAGCCCAGCATGCCTGTGGGGGGGGCAAGAGAGGACAACTGTCTCCACCAGAACAGATCAAATGATCATCTGTGACATTTCCAGGTCCCCTTGTTTAAAAGGGAGACAGATCAAAGACACTGTCACCTTCAAAGTTCTGAGAACTAGCAGAACAGCCAAAAGGCCGTTACCCTGTCACGACCCCTAACTGCTGTGTTTGTGATGACTTGGCCCTATGTAGTTTGACGTCTACCTTAATCAAAGCATCTGAAAAATCAAATACCACTTAAATATGCTTTTCTGAATATCACTAAGAGTAAGGCTATCCATTAATTTTTGGAATACATTAGGTGAAATTTGCCTGCATGGATTATTTTAAAATCTCTCCCATAAGTCCTGGGTCCAGGTTAATGATGGCTGCAGTTTTTATTTTTATTCTTTGTATCATTTTAGGAAACCCCTGAGATGTTACGGAGGTGAACTCTCATTCACTATATTCAGAAAACTTTCTCTTGCTCTCCTGTAAGACTAAATTACCTCCTGTCTGTTGCCTTCACAAAAACTTATCCTTGAACTTGGAGTCACTCCTAGACAGTTCAGTTTTATAGTCTGGTTTGACTTGACTGCATTCTCCACTTGAGTGGTTTTAGTATGATAAGGGCCTTTTTCAACAAGGAATGGGTCTTGTTTATGATCTTATCGCTAACACCCAAGATAGTACCTGGAACATGTTTACCACTCAAATAAACATTTCTGGAACTTATCAGTAAATCTATAATGTGCTTTGGCCATTGTCCTGTGGCTGGCTTGAGTGTTCCTTTTATTTGTTGTTAGTTTTAGATTTTGCTGTGTATGTTTATAACTCCACATTTCCTGTATATCCACATGGGTAATAACTTGAGCTTAACTTTAGAGAGAGAGAAACAACTGAGTATTAAAGAAATAATTTCCACATAAAATAACAATTAATAGTCAACAATGACTATTTTTGATTTTTTTCTATTTTATGGTAGTTCAGCATATTATATATATATATATATAATTGGTCCACATAAAAACCTAAAGCCTTATTATCACACTGATTTGGGGATCTATAAACAGATAAAAGGTCAGTGAATAGTTCCAGCTGCCAATCAGAAAACCATAAGATAAACATATGAAGGTTAAAAAAGAAAAAAAAGAAGCCAAGAAATGATTAGGCTTATTTGATTAAATTTCTGCATGTGACAGGATGCCACAGGTTGGCAGAGGACACGGCTTGACTATATCTGCACCTTGGAACCCAGTAACATAGCTGACATGTAGCTGGGCTGACTGACATTCCTCTCGGTGGCAGGTACTAAGTTTGGTAGGAGACCAAAAGACATTTTGGACTCTACACCACAAGGCTGAGGGTGGACTTAGCAAACTGCAGACACAGAACTGTTGGCATTATACTGTTTTCTTTACTTAAAAAAAAAAAAAACGAGACTAAAGATGCTATGATGAAGCCTAACCGTGAAGAAAGGCAAGAACACACAAAAGATAGACATCATTTTAGCTAACGTAGCTAATTCCATTTGCCAGCTAAGTTGATGTTTTCAATGCAAAATCAAAATGGGATTTAGATTAACATAAGTTACTACTCTTATAAATAAGTCTCATATTTAGACTAAAGGTTTATTGTTGAAAATCCAATATTAATTGACAAATATTTGTCTATTTGTATGTGATTATCCAAAGTTCCATACCAGATGATAGCATTCTTTTTTTTTTTTTAACTTCTGTTCAGCTCATACCTGCCGCCACCTTTATGCTAGAGAAGGGCAATGCTTCATGTGATCTTTATGGGAGAAATAAGTCTGTCATTAAGTGAGTTACAACTCCCTTGAAGAAAACTATATGTTGGGTCAAGAAGTCTTCCTTTTAAATTTTTCTTAACAACAGATGACCTGTGTGTATAATTGGAAGGCTTAACTAAACAGATAGTTGTCAATAGTATAATTTTAAAAGAAAACTTATTTTTTGGTTGTGAGCCTAGCCTTAAAATATTCAAGTAAAAATGGTAGATTTTAGGAATATATCAAAATATATTTTAATACATATTTGAGCAAAGTATCAAAAATATTTTAAAACAATATGTGGAAAGTGTTGTGCTATTTGTGATTCTTGTAAATAATAATTTGTTTGTACATGGCATGTCCAATTCTCACATTTTTCAGTGATGACTTCTTTCTGGTGTAAACACCCTGTATAGTCATCTCTTATGAGCATATCTGGATCTGTGAGGTTACAGTGTTTCACAAAAGAGATCACCAGGACGTAACATTACAACTAGGCAACATTGAGCTAAATAGAAGGGGAAAAGCACACTACTTACTGTTTAAGTTTTTCTAGAGAAACATTAAAATTATTACTTAAATTAATGGTTATCAGCCTACAATTATTAGTAGACCTATTGAACAAGCAACTAGCCATAAGATAAACTGGAAAACATGGCAAAATTTGAATTTTCGTAGTATCTGGATATTTCATCTTTGACCAAGATAGTTTGCTGTTTGTTTGAGTCAGGGTCTCTCTGAGATTGTGTTTGAACATGTGGCTCTCCTGCCTCAGCATCTCAGGTGTTGTAGTTGATAGGAATATCATCATAAGGAACAGCTCACTAAAACACAGTTACTGAAAGAATAGATTTATTTTTATTATTTTTTAATCATGAGTATGTGTGTATATGTGTGGGTATGAGTGCATGAGTAAAAGCACCATGGAACCTAGGGAGAGTTTCTGATTCTCTGCAGCTATAGTCACAGGCCACCGTGAGCCCCTTGACGTTGGTGCCTGGAGCAGACCTCAAGTCCTCTGCAATTCCAGGGCATGTTCTTAAGAGCTACACGTTCTCTCCAGACCCCAAACTGTTTTAATTGGAAGCACTCTGATCACTCATTAGTCTTTGTGTTTTCTTAAATAAATATTCTTGCATTTAATGCAAAAAGCACAATTCTTAGAAGGAAATAAATAGATTCTGGGTTACAGACCTATCTCTGCATATTTTGACTTATTGACTATGATGAAGACACTTAGAATAATTCCTAAGGCTCTTAATCTTATAACAACTGCAGTTCATGACTGTGACTAACCTATGAGTAGATGATAATTTTCATATTTTAATGTGAAAAATATTTAATCCCAATATAGTAATGATTACATTATAATCAATGGTTGCTATTCAATGATTCACATGCCTTTTTGGAATTCCTTAAGGCCCTTCTAGAATCATGGGCAGCCACTAAAGCAATGTGCAGCAACCACATTCATTTTGAGGACATTCAACCACAGTGATTGCTCAACCTCTAACGATATTATCCTCAGTGAAACTGTGGGCAAAGTCAGTCATTGGGTTTTAGAATATTTATAACTTATAAGGAAGTTTATCAAATCCATTTTATTGAACTAGCTTGTAATTACAGTCTATTTGTATACATTTATTGCATTTTGTCCATTTACAATGTGATTTATGGGTCTGATAGATTCTCATTCAATTACATGCACGTAATTATTATTGAACCAAAACAGACAATATCAGCTCTGGAGCCAGTGTTTTCTGATACCTTCATGGGCCTTCGAAACTTTGAATTCACTGCTCACAGGAACACATTGTCAGTCTTCTGCATGACTCGGCACAGGTAGATGCCTATTCATTTTGTCAGTTCTTACAACCAAACAAGAACAAAGTAGCAACACAATGCCTTGTAAACAGAGTTGAATTTCAAGGTTATTTTATTTTGTCCAACTTAGGAAAATAACATGGGTTTGGAAAATATAAAGAGGTGGCTAAATTGTGACCTACTGCACTATTTCCAACTCTTCTCCTTAGCAAAGACAATTTAAAATGAGGTTGAGGATTACTTCCTATTTTATTATTTCTTAGTCTTCGTTTACATATACAAGTTTCTAAGAAGGTTGGGTTATATATGCAAAGGTGATAGAGTGCATAAATATGTTTTCTCTTCTGTATAGAGCCTAAATTTAAGTGAGAGCATGTATGACGAAGCAGAATGGGAAAGGTAAAAAGAGAGGGGGTGGTAAAAAGAAAGAGGATGGCAGGAGGACGGGAGAAGGCAAAAGGGAAGAAAGACCAAGAATGACACATTATTCTCATATTTAATCTTGATTTACACACACACATGCACATACGCACACATACAATCATACACACACATACAAACATACACACAAAGATATACACACACATGCACATACGCATACACACACATACACACACAGAGTTATGCAAACGGGGTGAGGGTTACAATGGATGTTGAAGGGGTCGATTATATATTTTATGTTATATAAATGAACATATAGTTCATAATACATAAATCATACCTATGATGTATAGTATATTAAATTGTAATAATGAAATAATTTTGCATGCCTACTTATTAAATAAAACAATAGAACCAATCTTTCAATGTCTTTACCATCTCTACCTATCGGCTCTGGCTCTCACTCTCTTCCTTTCAAAGTTCTGTGTGATAATTCATAAATAAGTAGTTAAGATATCAGTTCAGTCCGAATGCTGCAAATATTAGGGCACAAACATCATCAAAGGCAGGTGATAGGCATGGGGTTGGGTCAAAAGCCTATCTTCTATGTCCTATTCTCCTATGAAATTTTGATGAAATTTTTTCCTATGCCTTTCTCAGATGAATGGAGGCAAAAAAGTTAATAGGAATATTTTATGTTGGCATCATGGACAAATATAGAAGACATAAACAGGGTCCTTATTTATGTTTGTTTTTTAAGAACTACATTTTTGAAATCATAAGTATATACTCCATATCAAAAAGTGATATGCTTCTCTGCTCTTTAAGGAACATTTATCTGTATTCAGTATGTATAACATCTCTTGGAAAGCAAACTAATAGAGAATAGATTCATACCCCTAATGCTTTCAGTTCTACTTAAAACAAGCTCAATAAACAACATTGACCAGTGAGATAAAATATTTTATGGATGTGTAAATGCATTTAGGTAAAGGCACTAATAGCAATTTCAGATTCACTTTTAATTTCTTCATCTACAATTATCTCAATTGATTCAAATGTAATTTAATATTACATATTAAGAAACTAAAATGTATAAAATTATCTGAGAACATCGAAAGTATATAGGAAAAAATATGTATTGCTCACGTCGCTCATGATATTAAAAGTCAGCCATTTCTTTGAATTGTTGTAGTCTTTGAAAACACTCAATATATTCATTTGCTTTAATTTTCAAAACAAATAAATCTCTCCATTATATTTGCACAAGAAGTACAATATTTTCCTTGCATTTGGTGACGTTTCATCAATGAATGTGTGCTATAGATTAAATTGGACATAATATGTAATAAGAGGGTTTTAAAAAAATCATTCATCTATGCGTATGGATGATATTTACAGTGTCCACACTTTGGGTTTGCCTCTGAGTATTTCTAGTTCCCCTTATATTTGCAATGGTGTTTTTTTAATTTTCAGCATGTCTTTGATGTCTAGAATTTACATTTTAAATCAGGCAATGTCTGAATCTCTAGTCTAGAAGGACCTATTTGGACCACCAGAAGCAAATGAATCTCTTGCATGTAAACTTGAAGAAATGAATCTCTAGTCTAGAAGGACCGATTTGGACCACCAGAAGCAAATGAATCTCTTGCATCCAAACTTGAAGAAAGTTTGAATGACAATCAGTAAACATGGAGATGTTGAATTTGTCAAAGCACATTGCTCTATTTTATTACTACTGGGTTAAATTCCTCCACCAAGTCCTCCATCTTTACAGGCATTTCTGCAATCTTCACTATTCAACTTGAATGCCTTCCTCAGATCAAAGGGATTCATGGGAAACTAACTGCCTCTGCTGCTTAGCTTTACTTGAACACATTTTATCTTTGTTTTTTATTATAATTTTTCAGATACTTGATTTTTTTCATTGTATAATTGCATCCATTATATCACAGTAGTTAGGCTTAAGATGGGAATGTGTCAGCAGTCTTTACATTCAGTAACACAGAGGGCTATGTTTTTTCCCCTTAGTCCATTCCCATCCTTTAGCCATAGATCAATGGAAAGCAGTCTTTTCTTTTGCTAATCTGCTCCCTTCTAGCTCCTCTTAAACTTGTGGCTTCAGACACTGGAGGATTCACTCTTATTGCCTAGAAGCACTGACATGTCAAATGAAAATAACAATTTAAACTCAGAAATAATATTAGCAGTGCAAAATTATTTCATATAGAATGCAATGTTATTAATATTCCATGAGAACTAATATCTATTGCCCAGAATATTAACGTCTGTAACAACAAAAGAATGTCCTCTCTGTAGGCAGATGTCCTTGGATGCTTACATAAGGAAGGTTGCTAGAAAACCGTGATGTTTGATGGTTTTCAACCATCACAGATGGACACCAAATGTAGCAAAGGTCTTTGCTTCTGGGGAGGTAACAATAGGAAGACTTGCAACCTTCTCTGGCTTAAAAGTAATTGTAACTGGGAAATCCTGCTCAAAGTCCCCATGCCGAAGTCCACTGTCTCCTGACTGTCCATTAGAAAAGTGTGACCTCTGTGACTTTGCTTTGGTGCCATCCTGTATGTGATCACTACTCCTCTGTCCATATAGGGGACTAAGACATATTTTTGCACATATATACACTTTTCATAATCTTCTGATTCTGTTGTCGTTCTGATAGTTAAACTTTAACATAGCAACACATTTTTGTATTATTTTAGAGTTCCAAGGGATCTCATTGTAGACATTATTGACAAGTCCATATTCCTTATTTTTTGTTTAAAGTCACCGTGTCTTTATTTGAGAAATATCAAAGTGATTCCTTTCATTTGCCTTCAGGGTCACTTTTGTTTCTCTAAAACTTGAGTCTTGATTTCTCTTTAGCAGAACCTTGCTAAAATTCTTTTTTTTTTTTTTTGCTATTTTTTTTATTTCACTTGAACTATGGATCTACTAATGACAATTAAGTTAAATGCCAGCATACGGACACTAGAAGTGACTATTTCTTAGTATGTTTCATAGTTAATTACAAATTTAGAAGTGTTTTAAAGATATGTGAATGGATAGTGATGGTTGGATTACTGGGACGCATGTTTTAGAGCCATCAACAGATTAAATATACATGGTATTAACCTCTGTAGAAGTCATTAAGTGACTATCTTTAATACTCACACCATCAAGGATGCTTAGTGAAGAACAGTGTGCAGACTGGCAGGTTGAAGAGTGAATCAACTCTACCTCCAGCTAATTACACAGTGCACTACATTCTTCTGAAGGGTATCATTTCCCCTCCTCCACAAGTCCCACTTGCTTGTTTCCTTGCAAAGCTGCCAAGAAACTGTGAACAAATTTCATGTCTGAGTAACTGATTGCTCGCTCAGTGACCTTGAAAAATTACTTGCATCATTAAAAATTCATAGAAAATAAAGTTTGGGAGAATACCGTTCTGACATGTTCTGTCATAAAGAACCTCCTATTACGTTACTGTACAATCTTGTGCACTTTAAGAAAAAAAAAATCAAAAACATTAACCTTCTACTGTCGACGCAATTACATCAAAAGTTTCTCTCTGATGTTTTTCCTCAGATAGAATCGTACTGTTTTCTGCATTCAGACAGCAAGACAGAATCAGAGAAAAACCCTATTGATTATTTAAGCCTCTGTAAGATATCAGGAATACTATTTCAATCTGCCACAAAATATCAAAGATTCTTCTTGTTTTTACTTTGAGGTAGCTTTCAAATATAACATACAGCAATCATTTTAAGATGCACAGTGCATATCCTTTAATGCACAGTCAGTGATTTGTAACCACTAGCTTGTTTGCGTTTCAAACCTTCACCTATTAAAAACAAAATTCCTGAACTTGAAATATCATGGTCATTCTCCATTTTCCCCTCTTCCTCTCCTTATAGTATCTATTAATCTATTTATTCTGGATCTCAATTGTTTAAATTGTATATATAAATTACATAGTAGGGTATGCATTGATGTCATGCTCTATATTTCTTGGGGAAAGCCATAGGGAGTAAAAGGATATGAGGGCCTTAAAATAAGCTGAGAAAATGTGTGATAAGATGGTAAAGTGTGCCAAAAGCAAATCTTTGATACCTTCTCCAGAGCAAGGATCACTCAGTATTGTAATGATCTACTGACGCTGTGTTCTCCCTCAAGGTACTTCTTCCCTCAGTCCCAGTGCTTAGCAGGGTGTTCTATATTTGAGGGCTTGGTGTTTCCTCAAAAGAATAGGAAGTGCAAAGAAAAACTACAATATCTTAATTTTTTATTAATTAAATCTGTTGCTAAACTCTTGCAGTCTTATTCTCAGTGCATATTGAAGACTTTCACCTCTTGCCCCTCCATCTTCCTGCCATTTCTTTTTCCTTTTTTATTAGATATTTTCTTCATTTACATTTCAAATGCTATCCCCAAAGCCCCCTATACCCTCCCCAAACCCTTCTCCCCAACTTACCCACTCCTACTTCCTGGCCCTGGCATTCCCCTGTATTGGGGTATATGATCTTCACAATACCAAGGGCCTCTCCTACCATTGATTGCAGACTAGGCCATCCTCTGCTACATATGTAACTAGAGACACAGCTCTGGGGGCGGGGGGATACCGGTTAGTTCATATCGTTGTTCCTCCTATAGGGTTGGAGACCTCTTTAGCTCCTTAGGTACTTTCTCTAGCTCCTTTATTAGAGACCCTGTGTTCCATCCAAGACTGTGAGCATCCACTTCTGTATTTGCCAGGCATTGGCATAGATTCACAAGAAAGAGCTAAGTCAGGGTCATGTAAGCAAAATCTTTCTGGCATCTGCCATAGTTTGAGTGGTTGTTTATGGGATGGATCCCCGAGTGGGGCAGTCTCTGGATGGTCTTTCCTTCCATCTTAGCTCCGAACTTTGTCTCTGTAACTCCTTCCATGGGTATTTTGTTCCCCATTCTAAGAAGGAAATAAGTATCCACACTTTGGTCTTCCTTCTTCTTGAGTTTCATGTATTTTGCAAATTGTATCTTGAATATTCTAAGTTTCTGGGCTAACATCCGCTTATCAGTAAGTACATACCATGTGTGTTTTTTTGTTATTGGGTTACCTCACTCAGGATGATATCCCCCTGCCATTTCTGTCTCCCTCACAATCATGGCTAATACCTTTATCCTAAAGTAACCATAGAAAACATTGATTTTTACTAGAATCCTTTAACCTGGTTCATTTGTTGTTGTTGTTGTTGTTGTTGTTTCTTGCATTTTATTTTCCTGGTCTTGCTGATAGTTATAAATTTGGTTTAGATTATACTAATGGAATTTAAATTGGTCTTTCTTTATCCTACTCAACATTTAGCTTCATTAACAAATTAAGTGCTATTATGTAGCATGTGTATATATTGTCTAATATATAAACCAACATTTGGCAACCTGAGCAAGGGAATCCAGTTTGTTTGCTTGGTTCATCCTCAAAGTTCCTTCTCTTCCACAGAAGTTCTCATCCCATTCTTTGCTGTAGAACACCTACAAACAATCTCATGGTTCAATGTGTGACCACTGAGCCAGTGTTAACAGGGGACAACCAATTAGATATCTTTCTATGGTAAAAGCATCCTCCTTTGAAATCCCTTTCTTCTCCTCCTACAATGTCCTTGAATTTTGATCCGTTTTGCACAGGATGCAGGATATGCAGTCATTTGAAAACACTTTAATCCATTCTCTTTCCTATTGTAAAGTTTGTTTCTCATAGACTAAGTCCCCGCAGAGACTGGTGGACAGCAGTTCAGCAGTGGATGGAAAAGCAGCGTTCCGACATCCTTTTCTCTTTCTTTCACTTCACTTTTGAAATGTCATTTTACATATGTTGGCATGTCTGTGTGGTATATCTGAGGAAGGTGATGAGAAATAACCTCCTTGTCCATAATCCTCCGCATTTCAATGACATCGGTATCCTTCCTGTGGTGGTTTGCAGAGCTGATTCCTTGTAGTGAGTCAGTTGGGAAGTTTGTCTTCTCTTTCCAGGGATCTGAGAGGACAAGGATTTGTATTCAATTTGTGAGAAAGGATTAGTGTTTATTTTACTGAATTCCTAAGAAAATTTTTTTCTGCTCATTTTGCTTGTCCTGTGGGTAACACATCACATTGTGTGTCCTATGTGCCAGTGGCTGCAGTTTGCTGCACGGTGCCATTAACATACATCTGGGCCACCCTTTGTGTGGAGCTGTCCCCCGGTGAAACTTTAGTGGTCTGGGACAGAGAAAGACTGCAATTTGCAGAGTCCATTATCACCTCTGGATGTGTAGAATGATAATGGAAGTGACAGAGGTGCCGCTGAAAATTGGCTCTTAATATTTCATGTGTTCAAGCAAAGGATTGGAAATCTCATGCTGCTCTTTAGGGAAAATGAAGCATGTGGAAGGCTTTTTATTTATTTATTTTACAACTGGAAAGTTATAGGCAAAGGGTTGACTGCGGGGTTTCAGAGAAAGTGCCACAGCATATTCACTTTGTACTAATTAATACGTCTCAGTAACAAGTTAGATGAAAAATGTCTGTGTGAAAATCAGTATGTACAAAAAAGCCATAAACAGAACCAAAGGAAAGCTTTAGACTCAAAGCTTTTAAAGCAATGTGCCATATCTACAATCACTTTACAAATGTGTTTCATTGATGGAACCACAAACACGCTAAAAGATTATCTTACAAAATTTTGGTTGTTTCTCTTTTTAGTATTTTTTCACTCAATATGTTCTTTAATGGCTTGTAACTTAAAATGTTGTTGCAAAAGTTATCAATGTTACAATACATTTAGAAACAGAAATTCCTTCAGGTTATTAAGTATTGAATGCTTATGGAATATGGTAGAAAATTAATTCAGCTTCTGAAATACTAAAATTAAACATTAAACACTTATCATGACATGTTACAATTCTTACAATTGCACTGAGTTATGTTTGTCAAAAGAACTTGCCCTTGAAAGCTATAGGGGTTGTTTTCTTTGTCAAAGCTGATGCTGTTTTTATGTCTTCTTACTTTTCATCAACCGTTATCTTAGACAAACAAAGTAGGATTCTTTCTTAATAAAATAGATGAATGTATATGGTTTGAAGTTTGGTAAATATTTAAGATTTGTCTGTATTTCCATAATATAAATTTACCACAAAGGTGTCTAATTTCTCTTCTTTCTAAGGAGTAAGCATCAATGACATTTGCTCCATCCCTGTTGCTGGGTTTTAACATTCGGAGATGATGGGGAAAACACTGTGAGTTTCTCAGAGGGAGAAGGGTTCTCTCCTGCTTGTTGCTGTCAGGGCTTCTTTTCTGGAAAAGAGCCCCGCTTTGCAAAGCTGAAAGGAAGGGAAAGCTTCACGTTGCAGAAGTGGACTTCAAAGCTCACTTACAACAGCAGTGCCAGCCATTCTGAGTAAGGTCTCTGTGGTCAGTTTATTTCCATGTGTCATGTCATTCAGTTTGCCACTGACGAGGTCAAAGAAGCAAGAGTTTTAAGTTGAGACTGAAGAGAATTCTAATGTCTACAAACGCCCTGCTGGGGGATGCCAAACTAATGGCTACTTAAATTTCAAATTTGTCATAGTTTCTGGCATGAATACAGGCTTCCTATTATATGGACTTGGTGTTAACACCCTTTGCTTTCATCGCTGGCATTCATTGACTATTCTGTGTCAAACAATGTTTTAGACATTTTTACATATATGCTCTATTGGAGTAGTCTTCAGGGCTTCTGAGCTAATGAGGGAAAAGATAATCTCCTGATTGTTGTTATATCTGGCCTAATCCAGTTCTCAGAAATTCACAGGAGCTTAATAATCCTTCAGTCTTTAAAGGTATTTTTATTTAAAGTAAGATGTGATAATGAGGCTAACTGTACATACATATATTTACCTCTTTCCTATGCACAACTTAGAAAATATGTTGTATATGTTGAAGCAGCAATAAAGTAGATGAGTAGGAAATTGTTCGGGTAGGGGACATGGCTCAGTACCTACAGTGCTTGGTCAGTACCATTATAGGACTAATAAATATCCAGTGGGTGCGGCAGCCTCATCAGGACCCAGAAGGTAGGACTCCAGAGCAAGCTGGTTGGCCAGTGTGAGTTTGGGCTTTGATTGAAAGGCCTACTTCAAAAAGAATAAGATTAATAGTAAGGAAGATATTTAGATTACCTCTGTTCTCCACAGATTGACACACACACATGAAGCTTTACACAAGTGGGCCAACACACATGTATACATACAATCACAGCACACACACATGAAATGAAATGAAAAAGGAAAAAAATACTTTGAGAAGTGAGCTTGAGGAAGGAAGCTAACTAATACTTCCTTACTCCCTGCCTGATCAATCCACAAAATTAATAAAATTCACATTTTCAGCTAGATAGTAACTAAAAAACTATAGGCTGCAAAATAGCATTTTCACTGGCAAAGCATTATGATCTTCATATGTGACTGAGGTGCTCAAGCCTGTCTCAGGCTGTGATCCATCTTCCTACAGTGTTCTTCTCTTCAGTTTCTTCAGTTACATTGTTCTTCATAAACTGAAGCTTTTAAGTCTCTCACACTGTGCCTCTGTTAATTTGGAATAATTCAGGAATAATTTTTTGTGTTTGTTTGTTTGTTTGTTCATTTTGTTTGTTTTTGTTTTGTTTTTGAGACAGGGTTTCAGGGTTTCTCTGAGTAGCCCTGGCTGTCCTGGAACTCACTCTGTAGACCAGGTTGGTCTCGAACTCAGAAATCCGCCTGTCTCTGCCTCCCATTAACTCCCTAACTTCAACATCGCCCGGCTCTGTATCATTGGACAAATTGGTATGTTTATCTCCCATAATCTCCCTTGTCTGTAAACTGAAGCTACTCTGCATTCCTCTCTGTTTGAAGTTTCTGTTTTGAAGCTAAATAAATCAGGCTGTTACTCAGTGTCTCTATATTTAACTAAACTATGCATCTATCTAACAACTGGAGACAGCAACTAGACACAAAATTCTATTTTATAATAATATCGGAATCTATACCTAATTTCCAACTATTGCTAAGCCAACTAGATTCAGTGTGAATCCAGCCTGAATAATCTGGATTAAATATATTATAAGCGTAACAGAACTCCATCTTGATTCAATAATTCAAGGTATTATGAATATAAACACAACAAATGGGTGTTATCTGATCAGTCTTGGTTGGGAGCAATAGAGAAAGAAACTTAAAATGACAATGGCAAGCATCTCAGCCTGCAAAGCCCTGGGAAGGGACACAAAAGCAGCCAGAAGCAGTAGGTACAGGGATGACCAAGCCATGGCTGTGGTTAGGTGTTACACACCACCAAGGACAGACAAGCTCCACCACCTGGGGATTTTTTTAAAATGAGCTATTTATTGAAATAGAAGTTACAATTTACACAGACAGCCAGGTTGTGGTGGTAGCATATACCTTTAAACCCAGTACTTGGGCAGTAGAGGCAGGCAGATCTCTGAGTAAGAGTCCAGCCTGGTCTACAGAATGAGTTCCAGTACAAGCAGAGTTACATAGAGAAACAGCCTCAGAAAAAAAGAAGTTATATACTCTATTTTTATGCCTTTTATTCAATTCTGTGAGTGTTGATCCACGTTCTGCTATTAAAGTAGCACAGATATAGAGGTTAAAAATGAGGCTGTAAAGCAGCCATCCTAGTGAGTCCCTGAACCTGTGACTGATGAGTGCTGATTCTCACTCTAATGCTCTACTTGGTCATACTCCTCACTGAGCTTTCAGTAGCCTCTAGAGCTTGCCTTTGTGGGCACAGTTGGCTCACCCTTCTGCCCTGCTCTCTAGTACCCCTGGATCCCACCTGTGGCTGGACTTACCTGCTTCTCATCTGTAGCAGTTGTAATTCCTGTGATATGATATGAAAATAGTCCTGCAGATGCAACTGTCTGATTTCTTATCCTTAAAACTCCTGAGGTTGGATTGTAGGCTGCCTGTAACAGCAAGTTAGCAAATTTTCATGCCTGCATTGCCTTTGCATGGATAGTCTGTGTATGGTTTATCAGATCATCAGTTGCAACACATTTGGTAATTACAAAAAAATAAATAAATAAATAAAATCACTATGCACAATCTTTTATGTAAACATAGCATTTACTTCTGTTTAAAGAGGATTAGAATTTCCAGGCTTATAATAGTTGCTTTAAACTGTATCATGGAGTAATTCTATTTAAATTAATTCATGAGGTAATTCTATTTAAAGAAAAAAAACTGATGATGTCTCATTGATTTCTTGAAAGAATAACTCTAGATTACTATATTTTAAACCTATTTCAACAGAAAATTTAATATTACTCTGATAAAATATTTAATATCATATACAGTTTTTCCAGAAAGTCATCATTGTGCATGTCTGCTTTTTAGTACAGAGTGATTTATCTGTGTAAGAATTTGTATATGATGCTGATTGACCTATCCTTCAGAATGAGTTCATCCCATGCAGTTCTAATTGTCTCTAAATGGATTTGGGCTTTCTGTTTCCTAGAGCTGTTTGCTGAGTTTCTCATAACTTGCTCTCTGCTTTCACTCTTGTACTTTCTGTGTTCTTTCTCTGGTATTTATTGGTACCATAATAATATGCATCATGGCTAAATTGGCAGCAGCACTTGTTAGCAAGTCTAATGACCTGAATTTATTCCCTGGAACCCATGTGGTACCAAGCAAGATCAACTCTTCCAAGTTGTCCTTTGAAGTCCACAGGAACACTCTGCTGGGTACACCCATCTCATAGTGCCACCCACCTACAAAAATCAATTTTAAAAATTATTAAGAATATATGAAATTTTAGTCTAAATACTTTATATCTACTTAATTTTTAAAACATTACTTTCAAATTAAAAGAAAACTTTCTTTGCAGGTTCTTGGTGTTTGCAGTAAGAAGAGTCTGATTGTGTTTGTTTTGTAATGACCTCAGCCTCAGTCTAGCTTTCACTCCAGTAGTGACAGTGACAACCTGTTCTCCCCCAATTCACTTTTTCCATCTTTTCAAAACTGATATTGTGAGTTTTCACTGTATGAGTAATCTCCTTTGTAAGTTGTGTGTGTGTGTGTGTGTGTGTGTGTGTGTGTGTGTGTGGTCACTGCAGTCATTTTAAGTACATACTGACAACACAATTGTCAGGAAAGTGCTTCTTCTCTGAAGAACTTCCCTTCACACTAGACATATTACTGCTAAACCAATAAATATTTACAGATTGACTGCCTGAGTCAATGGTGAGAAGCAGCCTTACTTACTAAAAGCACCCTTAACTTACTAAAAGTGCACATTTGTTGTTGATGCGTCTATCACAGGGTACTGTTAAAAAAAATACAAGCCTACACTACAGCTACTATCACATGTTATCACAGGGTGGAAAGAAAAGACTTAAGCTGAGATCCACCTCAAAGAGAACAAACCTCAGGGTTACTCAACTCCACTCCCTCCCCATATCCCCACTTATTTACCTAAAAGAAGGAAAGGGTCTATCCTCCTAGCTGATGTATCTAAGATAGAAGAAGGAACAAGTTAAACTAAGGAGAAAGGCCTAAGAATGGAAATATATAGTTGCAAGTGAAAAAAAAAAAAAAAAAGATGTGACAGTATTTTAAATTACAAGGCATTCCCAGAAATGTTCTATACATTGGATAGATAAAATACTTCTATACCACCTCCTTAGCAAAACTTTAAAAAGCAAAGTGCAACTAATAACGGGAATAAGTTGGGTGAGGTGACAGCTATGTCATCCTTTTAATTGGATTCACCTCTCCTTCCGGACTGACGCACACAGGGCTCTGCCTCCACATCTGTCAGTTTAGCTCCCTCCAACACAATTAAATCTTGCTAGGAAGGCTCCATTAGAAAAGAATTCTAGTCAGAATGGCTATTTATATGCTTCTCTTTACATTCTTGAATATAATTGAAAAACATTTCAGTATGATACTTGCTTAATTTTTTAATGGAAGCAGACCATTAGATTTTTGCAGAATGGTAATGACCCCCAAGTCAGATGCATGAATATCAGAGCTCAAACAGGAACTTTGATGCCATGAGTTGGTGGAAGAAATAATTATTGATTCATGGCTGTAGTTCTGAGAACTATTATTCTTATAACCAAGCTGTATTGAATGCCCCCTCGGCTAATCATTCAGCTTTGTAAAGGACTTTAAAGGCAATGTGTTTGAGTAGCCTATTTGCCAGGCAAGAAAGTGTCCTCACTTCATAGAGGAGATACTAGGGCTCCGCCACAAGCTACTAAGAGCCCACCCTGAGCTCCTGAGATCCCACAGTGAGTAAAGGAAGAAGAAGTTTATGAGAAGCAGATTGCCATCTGCCAATGCTCTATTCACTGTCTAATCTACTGTTAGATTAGATTAAGGGTGACTCCAATTCCATTTCCTCTCTGTCCATTCCCATTTTCAGACAGAGAGAAAGTCTTCTGTTTTCAAAGGAAAATCACTACACCACAGTATGCATGAAAAAGATTGTCCTGTTGGTCATCTCCATGTCCCAAGACTGAGAATTTCATTCTTTCAGTATCCTGATAGGATCTGGGAGACAATGGATTGAAATGAATATTTATGTAAAGAAAAAGTTAATTGCTTAATCAGTATTTGTATAAACGTAGCCTGATTTTATCTTTATTTAAGTGAAACAATATCATTAATCAAACGAGAATGTACAGGACAAATCTTACCAATACTTAGATTTAAAAATTAACGATCTTCCCAGAACATCAACAAAATAAATAATAGTAGAAAGAGACAGCACAAAACTTAAGAAGAAGCTTTTTAATGCCTCTCGCTGTGTGTAAAAGTCAACCTAGTAACATAAATTTTTGTTTTACATCTTTAAGGAAGATAAAAAAAATCGAAAGAAAAGACAGAGACAATGAGATAACAAAAGGGGCATATTATTAAATATAAAACGTCAGCAAGTTCTAAGTATAGAGACATTGCTAATTAGATTTCCAAAGTTTCCAGACTCTAAAGGGTATTGCTGCTAATAGGGTGCAAAAGAATGTTTTAATCTCATAGTATTGAACTGTGTTGAGAATAGCAGGGACCAATGGAACCTTTTAAAAATTACAATACAGAAGAAGTATCATGTTGAGAATGCAAAGTTATACTGAGTAGTTAAAATTGATAGTTTTTGGACTTCAATGAAATCTAATTGTACTTGGAAAAGAATAAAAGCCAAGATCTCCGGGACCTTCCTTGGTCCTTCTGAAAAGCCCACCTGGTAGCCTAGCCCCTTGCCATACTCACCCAGACTGTGCTGACTGTCTTCCCTTAGTGGTGTTAGACAAGCTGAACATCACCCAAAATTACCCACATTAGCTATTCTTGCTCCTTAAGATAACTGAGTAGATTTCATCCGGCTTCATTATTCTAATCATCTATTATCTAATATTTTTCCTAAGCAAGCTCTCTAAAATCCCAATCCAATTTACTAATTCTCTGTATTTCCAAGTACCATCTTTACATTGTTCCTGAACTAGAATGGAAGCAGTTAGAGGGGCATAAGAATTTGTTATCATCATATCACTGAATTAAGGTAATCACAAGCCCAGGTTTCTAACATGATCCTGGAAGAACCTACTGAGATCATATTATTTACAAGAGAGAGAGAGAGAGAGAGAGAGAGAGAGAGAGAGAATTCATGGAATTTCAAAGTAACACAGTTGAGGGAAACTTTGATACATATTGTTTAATGTACAAGTGACTATATTTGCATATATTACTAATTAGATTCTACATGTGACAGGTATTATTTCATCTCACCAAAGTTTTTCCAGTTACGACTAATAGAAGGGGAAGGGAATATATTATTAAAGATTAGGGACCCTCAAGACTATAAATTATATATATCTCTCTCTACTCATGTTACACTGTGAAAATAGGGGAAAACCCTGAAAGTTCACGGGACACAGGATCCTATGTCCAGAATGTAGAATAAAAATGTTCACAAAATGTTCTCTATGATGAAGGGAGTTCAGCATCTATTTCACTCCCTGTGTTGCCTTTCTTGCCTCTCTCCTGGATAATGTACAGATCTATCTTCCTAGCATTTGATAGGCTCAGGAGTTTACTGTAATATTCAACCGCCCATAGATACCTATGCTGAAACATTGGCTCAGAACTCAGACTCCTGAAACAGATCGAGTTTGAGTCCGGCCCATATCATTCACCTGCTGTACCATCTTAGTGAATTTCATCCCTTGTGGCTTGTTTAATTCACCTGAAAAGTAGTAACAATATTATCTGGTTTTGCCCCTGTGGGGAATAAATTATGTAGCTATGTTATACGTAATTATATATACATGTGTATATTCCTAGCATGTATATGAATTATGTATCAAAGTATAACAAGTGTACCTCCTTAATAATATCCGTAAAACATTGATTGATAGTAATCTACGATAAAGAGAAGTTGATTAACAGCCTGTATTAAGCATATAATACCTGACCAAACTAATTGGTGATTACATCATTAGTCAAATATTAACAAAATATTCTGGATGGGTTTTCATCAGTAATCCCGATAAGCTTCTTTACTGCACTTTAACAGTAAAATAATTTCAACATTATCTTTGGAGGCGTGATTTTGAGCAGTGCTTTTTCACACGGAGAGTAATAAGCTCATTAGTCCAATGGCGGGGATTTTCTTGTCACATCCTGCATTAGCTGCAGCGTCCCTTGCTCCCATTATGAAGGGTAATGAGGTAGCTCTGCTTCTCTCATCGGGAAGTAGATGGAACACAGTTGCAACCTGGAAATTATACTTTTTACATCCAGTTTCAAACCAGCTTCTTAAGCATTCCTGGATTGATTCACCTCTGTGGAAGAATTCTTTCACACAGTCAGAACCTAATTTAAATATCAGAATTTCTAATTGCAATAGCATACAGATTCTGTTTCAAATTGGCTTTCTTTTCCTTTTGTTTTCCTTTTCAAAAATCAGTTGAATATTGCTTGAACTTGGTATTTGTGAAATGCTTCTAGGGTCTTCAAATAACCCCGTAAAAATTCAAAGATGTCAATAATCTTGAGCAATATTAAGATTCCGTAATATTTTTATACTACCTAATGATGGAAACTATGGGATTATATTGAAAGTATCAGGTTAGATCTAGATGTTCTGATGAACCATTTTAAAATTTCTTTTTAACTCTCTCACTGAGAACTTCCTATATTTTACCATGATGTGGCAAGTGGAATTCAAGAACTCTAGTGATCTCGAGTTTGTTTTCTTCAATGTCATGTCTCTTTAATTATCACCACCATCCAAAAAGTCCTTGAAGTCCTTCGTGAAGATTATAACTATACACAATGTATATCTAGATATAAAATGTTAAGTAAGAAGCCCAGCAAGATGGTTCAGACATCAAGCCATCTTCAGTTCAATTCTTGAAGCCCACCAAAAGAAAGGCAAGGATTGGCTCTTATCAGTTATCCTCCAATTTCTACACATGGACTGTGGCATGTACACCTACCCCCACCCCACATGCATACAATGAATGAATGCCTCTCTGTGATATTACTGTCACTCTGCAAGAGCACCACAAGGGGGGTGGGGGGTGTCTGATTGGTTGATATTGTTGTTCTTCCTGTGGAGTTGCAACCCCTTCAAATCCTTCAGTCCTTTCTCTGACTCCTCCATTGGGGACCTTGTGCCCAGTCCAAAGGTTGGCTATGAGCATCTGCCTCTGTATTTGTCAAGTTTACTTTTTCTTAAAGCATAAAAAGAGAAAAAATACAGAAAACTAATGTATCACTTCTTTTTTTCTAAATGATTCTGATTTTTCATCATGTGTATGATTCAGAAGACCTCTGAACTCTGGTTCTTATTGCCCGTACACGCCATCCTTATAAATCTTTTACATTCTAGCAGCCTGGCTTGTTTTATTACTTATCTGTATTTGTTGGGTCTAGTCTTGATGAACAGCCTATTTATAATAGCATGCTTATTGCAAGGGCCTGTAAAAGAAGGGGAAAAAAAAGCTGAATTTGACCTATGAACCTGGATAATGCACCCAGGGTATAATTTTTCCTGCTACACAACAGAGCTGAAAGAGATAGAGTCTCACTGTTAGAGTTTTTGAAGATTTAAAGATTAAAACAAAGTAACCATATATCATCTTATGCATACTTGAGGAGAGGGAAAGACACTTAGCATTTGAGATGGCCTACAACTTCCTAATGGACCTCTAGTGATTACTAAGAAGGCTCATTGTTTATGGATAACAGGAAAGAGGGGAAGATATCTAATGACTTATATATGGAAAACTAAATGTCTTCTGAAAGAAGCAATGTTATCTGCAAATTGTACAAATAAATTAATCAAAACTGTAGGTACATTGTGTTGCTTCTTGTTCACAAGTTTAACGAGAAATAGTTTGTAAAGCTTATGGTTATAGATGTTTGAAGCCATCCTGGAGGAAGTACATTAGAGAGCAATTTATATCATGGCAGCCGGAAGGCGAGAGAGGGGATATCTGTGTTCTCCTGAGTGTTCTCCTTTCTCTCCTTTTATTCCATTCAGACCTCCAGCCCAAGGGATGACGCTGCCACATATATCTTCCAACCTTAGTTACTTCTCTCCCTAACACCTTCACAGACACACCCAGTATGTCCTTCATTAATCTCCTAGATAATTCTCAACCCAATTAATTTGATGGCCAAGATGAAACCATCACAGCAGCTGTTAAACAAACTGAGCTGTGGTTACCAACTTCTGTCCCGGGAACTTCTCAGATAGCATGTGCTCATATTCCTCAGAATAAGAATGTCAGTAATAACAGTATAGTCACGATTTAATGATGTTTTAGTGATCACCGCTTAGTTGCTATTGTTATTAGTGAAAAACAATATATTTTTCACAAGTTATATAATTTCTGTCATGACCAACATATTTTCTGTTTAAGAACTATAGTTGCCTGTAGTAGGTATAACCAAGCATAACTGGTTAAGATATTTTTGCCCTTAATGTGTTTGCAAAATATCTTCAAGAAAATGATTTTCACATAGTGAGAAGGGATTTTTTCCTTGTCAAGTCCTTGAAATTTATTATTAGCGGCACTGCAAAAAGTTAATATAGTTATTTTAGGATTTTTTTTCTCCTTCTAGTTTTTTTTTTTAATTGACTAAGTTGTTTGTTTACTTCTCATCCTTAACACAGCTTCCTCTCCCTCCTTTCCTTCCACTATTCCCCTCTCATCTACTCTTCCCTCCACACTTTTTCTCAGAAATGGGGAGGCCTCCCATGAATATAAGCCAGCTTTGTCATATCAAGTTGCAATAAGACTAGGGGCATTTTCTATTGAGGCTACATGAGGCAGCTCAGTTAGGGGAAAGGGATCCTATGGTAGGCAGTGTAGTCAGGGACAGCCTCTACTAAGACTTCTAGCAATAGAGAATATGGAGCTTGCACTAGCCATCTGTAACAAGGCAAGACATCCAATGGAGGGATTGGGTACCAACCCAGCAATAAAACATTAGTCCCACAAGATGTTTTGGGGTTAAAACATGGAGCCAACTTTGAGGAAAGGTCCAACCAATAATAGGCCCAGCTTGAGACTCATGCCAAGAGAGGAAGCCCACCCCTGACACTATTAATAATATGCTATACTTGAAGACAGGATCATAGCCTAACTGTCATCTGAGAGGTTTCACCCAGAAACTAATGGAAACAGATGCAGAGACCCACAGCTGAGCATTAAGTGGAGCTCGGGAAATCTTGTGTTGTGGAAGGGAGAAAGAATTGAAGGAGCCAGAGGGGGCAAGAACACAACAAAATATCCTTTTAGAATCAACTAACCTGAACCCATAGAGGCTCATAGAGACTGAACTGCCAACTGGAGAACATGTGTGGGATGGACCTAGGTCCTCTACACATATGTAAAAGATATGCAGCTTGGTCTTCATATGGAACAACTAAAGAGCGAAAGTTTTAATAGAAAAATAAATGAAGAAAGAATGTGGCTTATAGTTCTCCCAGCTATTTGATTTTCACTGGTGCTTATGTTCAAAGTGACTGATTTGAGATCAGGATCCACCATCTCTTTGAGGAGTATCTAATTAAGGCAACAGTAAACCTTTTTAGTGTGCTGATAGACCTCTGCAGAGCTCAGAACGTAGAATGGTAGCAATATCTATAAACCCTTTGAGGAAAGGTTTTTACCATAGGTTTGGTTGTGGTTATGTGGGGGAAGGGACTCCCTACTGATCATTAAATTTTGAAGTGTAAGCAGGCCACATTTCTCTTCAGCTCTGACTTTATGTCTACCGCACCAATACACAGCATAGTGAAGATTTCATCATTCTGAAATTCTGTACTTTGAGAAGAATGCTGAAATGCCATCACCCATCCTTTACTGGCTCTGAAACAGTATTTAATTAACTGATCCTGAGTTGAGCCCCACCCTCTTTTTAAGACAGAACCAAAATGTTGACACTCCATCAAGGGAACAGATCTTTATCCTAAGGAGTGGCTCCTGCCTACTCAACCGCCTTTCAAAGTTGCAAGATGGAAAGTAGGCTAACTATGGTTTGGTGGTTGGTCTCTGGTAGGCCTTGTGATCTACTTCCTACATAATAGGGGAAAACATATTCATCTAAAATATTCAATAGTGTTTTTCTATATTCTCTTGTTCTGTCATGTGGATACATGATAAAGGGGCTAATTCTTCTACTAAGCATTTTATAGCTTCTCTTATAAGACTTAACCTAATTCCTGCTCTTAGGTGTCCTTCATCCAGTTTGTTATCAAAAAGGAGGATGGAATTTGGTTTCTATGTGTATGGTACTATGTCTTATGAATCATCAGTCAATGAAAAATTTTACCTCAATAAATTAAAATCCTTTAAAATTTCTAATTATTGAGAATCTTAGATTGTACAGAAAGAACTAAGATGATGAAACAAGACTAATTCAAATACACAGGGCCATCTAAATATGAATTTTAATAATATTAAATAAAATATGATGAATATATTAGAAATGACATGACACACTTATGTAAATCTCACAATTAGAGCTGCATGATTTATTTGCATCGATATTAGATCTATATTTGATATTCAGCTATGCCTTTATTCTCTGTAAAATTGTTTCTGTTCTGCTTAATTGGTTTGGATTTGCTCTGTCAGGAACTTTTCCTTTTATTTCCTTGGGAAAGCTGCAGACCTGCTGCTTCGTGTTAATTCTCTCTTTTCTTTTACAAAAAAGAACAGGCAAGCAAAAATCCAAGTCTGACAAAAACAGTTTACTCAGAGCTCATGAGCCTTCAGAAGTATTTCACACCATCATCAAAGCCTTATGAAAATCTCACGATACATGCCATAGAAAACTTATACAGAAAAATGCATAAAACATGAAATTCTGTCAAAAATTATTTCTAACTTCATACTGTTGTCTGTAATCTAAAAATACAGAGCAAAATAAAAATATAGAACATAATAACATATCCCTGATACCCTCTTCACAATAGTTTGCCAACTTATTCTATATCTCTATAAGTTATAGAACAACTGGCACAATGACTCTATAAATATTTCCATAAGTTATGCAACCCCTGGTAGTAATATGGCACCAGTAAGTGTGTGTGTGTGTGTGTGTGTGTGTGTGTGTGTGTGTGTGTGTGTGTTGATAATATCTTGAAATTTGATAACTAAACTACTTGTAGGGTTAATTAATAGAAACAAACTTGGGCCTGCTGTCATAGGGTCATATTTAGTAAGTCTGCCTCAAACCATTACAGTAAAAAATCAAGACCCTTCAGCCATAGAAGGTTCTGTAATCAGTTTTCCTACACATCTTTTTAGTCCACCGCTTTCCTTGTTTAGTCCCTGTGGTTCCCGAAGCTTTTCGTTGGGTAATTTTGGGACTCTTTACTCTAGCTCATACTGAACAATACTCTATAGTTTTTCCAAAGAAGCTTTGATGCTTATTTCCGAAAGTATAATAGATTATGGATACGATTCGGTATTTGAAGGCTGTCTTCTCAGGCAACGTAGATCACTGTCAGTGACTCCTACTTTTAATACATCTGCTGATGCTTGTTCCTGTCAATGTGCTCTTTGGATTTGTCCTCCCACTAGAGAAATTCTGATTCTGTTTCCTTTTAATCATTGCTAAAGCTTCAAATATAAAACCTTGGTAAATTATATTAAAGAGAAAAGGCTTCCATTTAAATGATGAAACTTAAATAATCCCATTATTTTTTGTTATAGGACACTTGTAAATTATAGTGAAGAACTTGGGAAAATCACACAGATAGCAAAAAAAAATTACAATTATTTCTGCTATAGGAAAACATGTATGATACAAAGTTCATGAATTTTGAATCGTGAAATAAAATGAAAAATCATACGTTTTCTGGAGAAAATAGCGTTGAGAATAACACTCTAAATTTGAGTCAGATGCTCTAACACCAAGGCAAAAGTCAGTTAAATGGTGGGAAAGTTTTATATGCATAAATCTTTTGGGAAGTAGGACATACCACAATACTGTACATTTTACCGTGAAAGGGTCCTGCTATGTGCTTAACAGTGAGAGTTATTAGAAGAGTTACAACTTGGAGGAAATAATAAAGAGGCAAAAGACAAGTTATCCAAAATATAACAGAAAACTGTAATACTAGATGTGAATGAGTGTGGCTCTAAAACCATGAAGGGAGCAAACAGAACTCACCCATGCAGAATTGAACCTGTGAGCAAGCACTTTTGTGTTTTCCCAAATAGTTAGGCTCAGTGGGTCTGATGTCAGGATGTCAATTA
The DNA here is from genome assembly GCF_000001635.26 of Mus musculus. Lineage (NCBI taxonomy): Eukaryota > Metazoa > Chordata > Mammalia > Rodentia > Muridae > Mus > Mus musculus. Next base: position 141,574,673 of record NC_000069.6, read on the forward strand.
TTGCTTCTAACACAAATCAAAATGGGAAGTTTGTGTCAAGCTCAAATAACTCCTTGTTGAGAATTAACATTTTCAAAAGAAGAGTTAAAGCATGCTGACTACATCTGAGATATGAGCATCTCAATTTTATCACCAGTAACTATAAGTGTGTTCTTATGGAGAAATTATAAAGCCATTTGCTAGTATTATTATCATGCAAATGGTAAAGGGTAGCATTTTTATTTTTCTATCCACTGATATGTAAAACTAACTTCTGCCTCTTTGTCCAAGTGGCTAGCCTTATTCAAACATTGTTTGGCATAACGTTTAAGTATCTTTCTTTTGTCAGATCTCTTATCATCTGTCTCTGAAACATCTGCTCTCCTGCAGTCAGTACAAACAACCACAGAACACTTCTAACACATCTAACAAGTGAATGAACACATAGAACTTGTGCGAGTGTGAGATGCGGAATGCATTCAGCCCAGCCTGCTTCCTCTTGCACATTTTTCAGCAAGAGCAAAATTCCCCTGTGATGTGTTTCTACTCTGAGAGAAGCTAACAAATATTGGTAGGGAATGAACTTTGACAGACTTCAGTGCTTTGGCGGCCCTTGCATGGCTATGCTTTTCATATTCTGGAGCCAGACTCCACTGCACAGAGTAGAAACATAATAAGTTCTTTGAGCTTAAACTTCATAGTCACTGTGGGATATTCAAGGAGGAGACCAATGGGGAGAAAGATAATATAGTCGTAGCTTTGAACTTTTCCTGGATTTTACTTGCTGGAAACCAAGTGAGAGTCATCTGATGCCTTATTATTGCCAGCCCTTTCTCCGGGCAGGGAAAAGTGCTCCACAGTCCACACTGATAAAAGTGAGAGGGAGTTCACACATGACAGAGAAGGTGGTCTGAATTTAGTGTGCGAAGGAAGTACAGTAAGGCTAAGATCTAGTCCAAGCCTCAGCCTGGAGGCTACTCTCAATGGCAAAATTTCCATTCTTCTATGATTGACATTATATACCCCTGCCTGGGTTTCTAACACCTTTTTTAGCCTGTATCATATTTATCTGTTCCCACTTCCGTAGAAGAGGACAAACAGATTTCTGTTATATCTTTTTTTGTTTTAACTCATCCCATGTTCAGTTCATTTTCTGGTGCATAATAGATAACTGAAAAAATAAGCATTGAGACTCTAACCTTTACAGAGAGGAAGAGAATGCAAACATGCAGAGTCATTACAGAGTAATATGGTGCTATCCAGGAAAGAGGAGCCCACCCACCCAAGGAGGGCAAGTTCTTCCTGTGAACATTCTACTCTTTGCTTCTGTGTTTCATTGTGTTGGGTAGCCTAGCAAATTGAGAACATATTAGTCTATGTAATCATGGAGCATATATTCCATATAATCATGGGGCTTGTTGCACTGTGTACTACACAGAGGCATTATATAGTGTGGCAAAGTTCAATATAGACATTTAATAGAAACAAACAAATGTATATTTGAAGTGTTGATTACAGTACATCTGTTACTGAATAGACTGTCTCCATGGGCAGCTTGGGTTATCCTTAAAGGAGCCAAAGTTGAGTGGCAAAGAAAGGTTGAAACATGCTTGGGCTATAGGAATTATGAATTTATCTTGTGCTAATCTTGTTGTATTTGATGTTTCACTTCGAATCTCTGAATGCCTGGAAAGCTAACCATGAAATATAGATGAATGCTGTGGGTCAGGAAACAGTGACAGCCTGGTCATTCTTGGTAGAAGATGTGGAATTAGATGAAGGTTATCATTGTTATAACTCAGTGTAATAAAACTCAATGAGTTATATTGTATATAGTGCTTATATAAAATGCAGAATATTTATTAATGGTATGCATGTTTCAGTGCATAGAAGAAAATATTTTGATGCATATAATTTGCTTTGAAAGACATCAAAAATAAAAATGCTAGGTAGAAAAATGGAAAGTGTGACAAATTGTGACAGAAGTGTGATAAAAGCAGGTACAGGTACAGTGACATTATTAGCAAAATTTCAGTAAAAAGAGATATAGTTGCTCTCTGTATTGCAGATTTTCTATATGTCTGAAGATGTTCATAATAAAATATTTTTAAGACTAAATGCTCACCAATGAAAACAAGAAAGAGGTGTAATTAGCACAAAATTACCACAACTAAAAAGAGGTATCATTTTAATATACCATGAGTATAATGTTTAACTATGACTTAGAATTGATAACTTTTTAAATAAGGATATATGATAGTTCTAAAAAGTCACATCAAAATGTGGCATCATTTCCCATCATTTAAATTATCAGATTTCTTTGATGGTGTATTATTTTGAGAAATGTTCAAGAGTAAGGGCCGGTGTGTTAGGCTAGACCCTCAGCTAGACCCTCAAGCCCTCACCCATCCAACTATTACCAGCCAGTATAGCAGAAGGAAGGGAATGCTGGAGTCTACTAGTATGATAAGCCACCAGCAGAAGATTTTATGTAAAAGATATTTTTCAGGTTTGTGGCTGACCAAATGGCATGAAAGAAAGAGCCACTGTTTCTTTGAAAGTGAATGAAGTGTACCCAAGAGCCTTGGTACATTTGGTAGGTTAGCTTCTAACCTGTCTGGAGTAAAAATGTAAGCATCCTTGTGTGAAGCATTTTCCTGCATGAATTGTTACCCTTCTGCCCCAGCATTCCACTGATAAATGAGTGCATCTCAGACATATATTAGAAACCTCCCTATGTTTTCAATGAAAACATTTCCCTTTTGTTGATATTTATTCTCATTGACCCTTTTAGGTCAGAAGACAGAGTTTCTTTATTAAATCAATAAATCAAGGGTGTTTAATTGGTTCTAGAAACTTCTGAGTGGCTTTTCTTGGTCTATTCCAGCCCTAAACAGAATTTTGACCGACCACTGTGAACTCGGCTTTTCTAAGAAGGTAGGGGGTGAGAGATTATAACAGGCTCTGTGTAAAGTCACTTGCTTATTGCCTTCAAAGCCCTGATTTTCTTGGTGTAGGCAAAATGCCAAAATCAATGTTTATGACTCACATGGAGAAATAATTTGGCATTTAAAGAGCTATAGGGTAATTCCACATTTTTTCTTTTTTTTTTTTTTGAAAACCAAAATACTTAAAAAAAAAAAAAAAAGGTCATGGGCTTTTTACAAGAGAACTTGTTTTTATTCTTTAGGCTACAAGAAAATAATGAGATGATTGTCGTCATTAGCTACTGTGCTCAGATGTATGGTTCTGCGGGAAGGATGAAGACAGACTTTCATAATGAGGGCAAGTGGTCTGAGTCGATGAGAACCGTCAGGATTCCTGTTAGGCTGGCATCTTTGCTAATTAAAACCCAAGAATCTGTACCAGATTTGCTCAGGAAATACCAGTGCTGCTAGCAGAACTGGCCTTAAAGGACATTGTCCTTTCTGAACTAACCTCACTCGTGTTGAGAACACTTGCATTTGGAGCTGTGGCATACTTATTTCAGTTCACTTCCTTTTCTCTGGTTACCTTTTGCTTCTCTCTCTCTCTCTCTCTCTCTCTCTCTCTCTCTCTCTCTCTCTCTCTCTCTCTCTCTCTCCCTCTCTCTCTCTCTCTCTTCCTCCCTCCCTCCCTCCCTCCCTCCCTCCCTCCCTTGTGCTTAACATCATTATCACTTAATACGGGGCATTGAGAAATGAGGGGAGTTGTTCAGAAATCATGCCTGTGGCAAGTATTCCTAGACCCAGGTTGCAGCCTCATTTATCATCATCATTATAACTAAGAGGCAATAGGTCAGAAATGTCTTACATCCCCTGTGTTTCAGCATTGTCTACTAAATTGGGGTTAATTAAAATGTCTCTTCTAAAAATGCATTCTTTAATACACACACACAGAAGCAGGCACACAACACACAGCTAACCACCCCCCCCCCCACACACACACACACAACAGACACTTTCAGTTGTCCTCAAGTGGTTTTGAATGCAGCAGATACCGACAAGCTATGATGTCACATTTGAGGTTAGAAGAGAAATTCTCAAGAATTCTCACTTAAGAGACTAGGCCGGGCCTAGCAAACACAGAAGTGGATGCTCACAGTCAGCTAATGGATGGATCACAGGGCCCCCAATGGAGGAGCTAGAGAAAGTACCCAAGGAGCTAAAGGGATCTGCAACCCTATAGGTGGAACAACATTATGAACTAACCAGTACCCCGGAGCTCTTGACTCTAGCTGCATATATATCAAAAGATGGCCTAGTCGGCCATCACTGGAAAGAGAGGCCCATTGGACACGCAAACTGTATATGCCCCAGTACAGGGGAACGCCAGGGCCAAAAAATGGGAATGGGTGGATAGGGGAGTTGGGGGGGAAGGGTGTGGGGGACTTCTGGGATAGCATTGGAAATGTAATTGAGGAAAATACGTAATTAAAAAAAAAAAAACAACAACAAAAGGAGGCACAGATGTTCTGCCTACCTAAAAAAACTATAGTCTACTTGAAGCAAGCACATTCGGGTGACTCCACTCCTACCCCCACATTGCTCTCTTGATAATTTAGGGACATGAATGTAGCTGTAATTTGTTTTCCCCTTTTGAAGAATATGTTCTACAGTTCTGACCTTAGGACATATCTATATTGCTTGAGAAGTTTGTTTCAAGTATAGATATTTTTTCCAGGCATGTTTCTGGAAATTTTTACTCTGTGAGACACTGTGGGAACCAGAGTTCTTTCTTTTCACAAACCTTTGATGTGATTTCGGTGCCTGTGTCAGATGCATGTCGGAAACATCTGTCTATGGACCATTTGTATAGAGCAGTGCTAGGATGAACAAGGGAGACCTTGCACTGACAGTGTGGTGGTGCTGAGAGTGGACAGAAATACTGAAGCTGTGCAAGGAAGTTGTAGCAGTTGGGAGACTGGTGAGTGGTTGGGTGAGTGCATGTGAAAAGGAAAAAAAAAGTGCAAATGTAATAAAAAACTGGAAAAAAATTGGTGCTTTGTTTATAGTTCACAAGTAAATGTCAGCAAGGATGAGAAGTGAATAAAGTTATTTTATCTGAAGACAACTGCCTGGGCCCATGCTACTCTCCATATTGACTTTGAATCATAAATGTTAGAGAAATCTAACATGGACTTAGGGCAAACATCCCTTTGTTGACCTAACATTGTGTGGTAGTGTTTAGGTATGATTGACTATATGTTTACATGTCTTTATCCTTTTTTTTTTTTTTTTAGAAAATAAAAAACAAAACTAGATATTTTAATCATTATTTAAAACACATTTTATTTTAAATGTGAATAACTAAATATTCCCATGTGCCCTGCAAAAAATATCAGGATACTCACTAAATGTTATCAAACCATTGCTAATATGAAATTACTATGAAAGCTGAACTTTTCAAACTTTTTTTTTCTTGAGCAATTTTTGGTGGCACCAGAACCAAGAGCATTCAGAGATTCCATAGCCACACCCTGCTCTGTGCATGCATGGTCTTTTATTGCCATTGTTTGTCTCTACCACTACGCATGGCATCACTGTAGAATCACATGCCTCGTTAGTGCAGATGTTGAAACCCTCTGTGTTTTGCTTCCCCATGCATTCACTGATAACCTACAGTTATCACAATCTAGCCTTTCCAGATCACCATGTGTTTTGATTATGGACTGAGCTTTTCAGTAATAAGTATTTAAGTCTAGGTATCTTTAAAAGGCTTGAGAACTCATTTACCATTCAGATCTCAGTTAGTTATCTACACTTGATGTCTTGGGGGAACAACAATATGAACTAACCAGTAACCCACCCCCCCCACCCCCCCCACCCCCACCCCCTCCCGAGCTCCTGTCTCTAGCTGCATATGTATCAGAAGATGGCCTAGTCAGCCATCAGTGGAAAGAGAGGCCCATTGGTTGTGCAAACTTTATATGCCTCAGTACAGGGGAACGCCAGGGCCAAGAAGTGCGAGTGGGTGGGTGGAGGAGCGTGTGGGGGACTTTTGAGATAGCATTGGAAATGTAAATGAAATAAATACCTAATTTTAAAAACTGAAAAAAAAAAAGAAATATTTTTCTTCAAAAAAAAAAGGATATATATGTTAAAATCATATGAGTCAAGTATTTCTGGTTAAGAAATAGCAAGAGACTATGTACTGAGATTGGGAGAAATGAGAAACCAGCTAACCTCAGCTTGATGGTGACATGTCGACTGGACCTGGACTTTCATGAACTTCTTTGTCCCTGCTCTGATTCTTGTAAACATCCAAGAACGAACGTTTTAAGCAGCTGTTTAAAAGCTGAGCTGTTCCTGCTCAGAGGAAACTATCTCCTCTTTTCTTTTTGGCCATTAAACTTGGGAAGTAAGAGCTTTGCATTTTTTAACCTGCCAGATAACCATCAATTTAAAATGAAAAAAATGTTTATGTCTTTACATTTGAGTTCTTGAATTGGATTAGGAACATGAAAAGGCTACCAATCTAAAGAAGTTTGGAGACCAGGAAAACGTGTGTGTGTGTGTGTGTGTGTGTGTGTGTGTGTGTGTGAAACAATCCACATCCTGTAGACCAGCTTGTGGTCTGAAACATTCCAGAGCAAACATAAGTGTTCTGTTGTTTGTCTTAAAAAACACTAACTGTTACTTAAAGTCAAGATGTAGAGTGCCTCAGCAAGTAGATATCAAATCCTAAGACAGTCTTTGAAAATGGTTTCAGCCATGCCATCAAAATGCTACTTTAAAGCAGTACCTAATGAACTGGAAGGGACCCTGATTATCAAATTAGCTTGCATTTGGTCTCCAGAGCAGTGAAAAGCTTGTTTGGGGGTAGTTCTGCTTCCTCAAATTGCCCTCCTTAAACAAACAGAGCAAGGGGAGAAAGCTTTTAGATGTATAACATGAAGCCATTACAAGGAGCTGCTAGGCAGCCATGAAAGGCAGGAGCAGTTTAGTGGGTTTCCAGTTAAGGATTTGGGTGGTGCTGTAAACAGAATGGTAGATAATAGAGTCCCAGTGATGGCTGTCAGGAGACAGAAAACTGCAACAGCTTTGTGGGAAAGCAGAATGGCTGGGTTTTCCCACTTGACCTTTCCTCTGAATAGATGAGCTTAAGATCACAAAGGACTTTGCAAGGGGAAAAAAAGTGATTTGCACAGCCCCTTTGGTGCCTGAAACCCTTTTTAGAATCTGGCCATTTTAAGTTTGTTTCCCAGTGTTCTCTAAGGCCTCCCAGGAAAGCCCTATTGCCACTGTATAAGTTTGTGTTTTAAAGGAAGGTCTCAGTGCATGACCATCATGGGTCTAAGGCACTTGGAGACTGGATGTTTATGAGAAAGGTTTACTGAGTGGAGCCCCCAGTGTCCACACACTCTAGACTATTACTATGATTAAAGTAGCTATTGAGCCTTTTCTATTCTTCAGGATAATGGCATAATCTTATATAAATAAGGAACTCCATCACCAGTGAAAGACAACCCATGGATCAAAGGCATCCACACTGGTCTGCAGGTGAAATGCTTGCAGATTAGTTGCTGGTATTTTCAGAAAATTGTGTCTGATAAAAATGACTCATATCAAAAAGATCTGGGAGATGTAGTTAAGTGTATGCTGAATACAGGCCAAGGTAATGATGTTGTGGCCAACAACCAATTTCATATTAGCTACATTGTAGAGTAATGATTTTTATGCCTTGGGATGTGTGAAATTAAACTGTACATTTTAAAAAGTTGTGTTCAGTCGTGAAAATCACACTTCTAGGAAAAAATTATATATTTGAGACCATAGAAAGAAGACAATTTTTAAAACCTCGAAACAAAACCCATCAAAACAACAACAAAAAAATTGCAATACAACTGGTAATATTAAATGGTGAAGAAAAGAAAACACTAGTGATTTTAATAGGTGATAATGAAAACTACAACAGGTTTCAAACACCTGCAGGCCAATTATATAGAAATATATAACTTGCAGGGGTCCACAAAATGTATGGTTTCCAAACTATGCGTCAGAATAAATAGCAAATGTGTTACAGAAATAGAGATGAGAAATAATGAGGAAACCATTAAAAATTAGCAAAAATAAATATTTAGTATATTCTAGAGCTAAAAATATATGAATTAAGTGAAGAAGTTTCTAAAGTAAATATTAATATCCATGAGACAGAATATCTGAATTACTTAAAACTCTTAAAGCATAACACATTTAAAAATTGAAGAAGCATAAAAGTAGCAAAACCTCATTCAACAATAAAGGTGATATGATTTAATGTTCATAATATATATTGAATAAAGAATCTCTAGGTTAATATGTAATTTTTAAAGCTGAATATATGTATTAAAATAACTGCTAAGAAAATTTTAAGCAGTTGAAGTAACATGTTTTTCTTTTTGTTATTCCTGAACTTTTCAAAACTTTGCATATTATCCTTAATACTTATGCAAATCTATGAGCAGATAAAGTTAACAAACAATTTCTAGTAACTATATTTTTAATGTCTCATGAGTGACTTTTAGGCTGTCTTTGTCGGTAGAATTCATTCAGAACATTTACTGTGGTTCATATTTATCATGTAATAAATTCCTTAATAGAGTCCTACAACTTCAAATTATACATTTTAACTTCTCTCTCTCTCTCTCTCTCTCTCTCTCTCTGTGTGTGTGTGTGAGAGAGAGAGAGAGAGAGAGAGAGAGAGAGAGAGAGAGAGAGAGAGACTGTACGTATGCACACACATGCACATACTTACAGTAGCCAGAAGAGGGTGTCAGATTCCTTGGAGCTGGAATTACAGACAGTTGTAAGCTGCTTGATATGGGCACAGGAACCAAGCCCTTGTCCTATGAAAGAGCAGCTACCACTCTTATATGGTGACCCATCTTTGTTCCTTCCAAACCAGACATTTTAAAAAGTAAAACTGTGAGACTGGAGTCATATAGTGGGCATGAATTCTGGTGCCTCATCTCCCTTGAAGCCTTGTCCAGACTGTCCTCATCCTATGGACACAAGCTACTTTCATGGCATAAAATGCCTGAGTTTGGATCATAGATTCTTATAGTTTGGGGATATTGCTTTTCCTCAGTTTCCACATCTACAGAACAAACTATCTAAAGGCCTATTATATTTTAAAAGTATGCTTAGAAAATAGTTATTGTGCCTAGAAGGATCCAAAGAGCACTGAGTATTTTAATAGTTCTAAAGCTAATGAAATATGTGTTGTTGAAATATGTGAATGGATACAGAAAATGTGGTACATCTACACAATGGAGTACTACTCAGCTATTAAAAAGAATGAATTTATGAAATTCCTAGGCAAATGGATGGACCTGGAGGGCATCATCCTGAGTGAGGTAACACACTCACAAAGGAACTCACACAATACGTACTCACTGATAAGTGGATATTAGCCCCAAACCTAGGATACCCAAGATATAAGATACAATTTGCTAAACACATGAAACTCAAGAAGAATGAAGACTGAAGTGTGGACACTATGCCCCTCCTTAGAATTGGGAACAAAACACCCATGGAAGGAGTTACAAAGACAAAGTTTGGAGCTGAGATGAAAGGATGGACCATGTAGAGACTGCCATATCCAGGGATCCACCCCATAATCAGCATCCAAACGCTGACACCATTGCATATACTAGCAAGATTTTATCGAAAGGACCCAGATGTAGCTGTCTCTTGTGAGACTATGCCGGGGCCTAGCAAACACAGATGTGGATGCTCACAGTCAGCTAATGGATGGATCACAGGGCTCCCAATGGAGGAGCTAGAGAAAGTACCCAAGGAGCTAAAGGGATCTGCAACCCTATAGGTGGAACAACATTATGAACTAACCAGTACCCCGGAGCTCTCGACTCTAGCTGCATATGTATCAAAAGATGGCCTAGTCGGCCATCACTGGAAAGAGAGGCCCATTGGACTTGCAAACTTTATATGCCCCAGTACAGGGGAACGCCAGGGCCAAAAAGGGGGAGTGGGTGAGTAGGGGAGTGGGGGTGGGTGGGTATGGGGGACTTTTGGTATAGCATTGGAAATGTAAATGAGCTAAATACCTAATAAAAATGGAAAAAAAATATGTGAGAAGTCAGTATGTGTGAATTCCCTGCAGAGCAGAGTGTGTGTGTGTGTGTGTGTGTGTGTGTGTTATGTGTATTGTAGAGTGATCAAGGAATATTCCTTATTATTTATCTATATTCATGTCTTTGAACTAGCAAGCCATTGAGTAGGTTTCTTATCATTTCAGTATAAAACTGTGAATCAAAAGAAATAAAAATAGAACCCTTTGTGTTTTCTCCTTTAAAACATAGAAGCCTTTTGGAATATAGAATGTGCCTCTTTTTACTTCACATTTAATATTTGTGGAGAGATTATATCTTCCTACTTAAAATGTTAAGTTCATTTCTCTTAGCTCTAGAAGCAAGCACAACTATGATAAAATGAATCTTCCACTAATTTTTGTATCCTTAACTCTACAAGATAATTGAGGTGTTGGAGAAAATTTACTGTAAGGTTTCAAAAACGTGATTTTTACCACACCAGAACAAAGACATGCATATACAAGATATTCACTGGTTCCCGTAGCAGTACATATGGATGGCCTCTGCTTTGTAATAAGTCTGACACTTCCTATATTTTTGGAAATCTGCTCTATATTTTAAAAGACCTCTCTCCTAATTCTTTCTAAAGCATCATTTTACTATTCCTGTTTCCCAATTTCAAATAGAATTTAAAGTAAAATTTATTGGTCTTCCTGTGGCTAAAAATCCTCCCTCTTATTCTTCCATAAAAGTCCCCAAGCACCATCCAGTGTTTGGCAGTGGGTGTCTGCATCTGTGTGAGTCATTGGCAAGTAGTGTCTCTCATGGAACAGCCATGCTAGACTGTCTTAAAAAAAAAAGTATCATTAATAGTATCAGGAATTAGTGCTTGCCATGGGATAGGTCTCAAGTTGGTCCAGTTATTGATTGGCTGCTTCCTCAGTCTTTGTTCCACCTCCAATTCTTGTAGGCAGGATTACGTTTTGGGTCTAAAGTTTTGTGGGGGGTGTTGGTTTCCCTATCACTTCACCCAGCTTCCTGCCTGTCCACAGGAGGCAGCCTCCCCAGGCTCCATATTCCCAACACTGTGAGTCACAGCTAAGGCCACCCCCACTGACTCTTGGGTGCCTCCCCTATAGGTCTTCATATCTTCCTAGAGTTGCCTTCTACATTCCCCCATCAGTTGCAGATTTCCATTCATTCTCATGGCCATCTGTTATTCTCCCCTGCCCCTCCCCACACCTGACCCTAACCCCTTCCCAATCCCTTCTCCCATCTAGTTCCCTCACTCCATCTGCCTTCCATAACCATTCCATTCCCCCTTCCAAGTGAGACTTGAGCATCCTTGCTTGTGGCCTCCTTCCTGTCCAGCCTCCTTGGTTCTATGGAGTGTAGCATGGGTATCCTGTATTTTATGGCTAATATCCACTTGTAAGTGAATACGTATCATGCATGTCCTCTCAGGACTGGGCTACCTCACTCAGGATGATATTCTCAAAATCTATCCATTTGTCTGCAAAGTAGATGTCTTTGTTTTTCATAGATACATAATATTCCATTGTGTAGATGTACCAGATTATCCATTCCTCAATTGAAGTACATCTAGGTTTTCTGCAGTTTCTCACTATTTTGAATAAGGCTGCTATGAACATAGTTGAACAGGTGTCTTTGTGGGATGGTAAAGCATCTTTTGGATATTTGCCCAGTATCGATATAGCTGGGTCTTAAGGTAGAACTAGTTCCAGTTTTCTGAGAAAACTTAGGGGATCGAAGCTCCTGAAAGGATAGCAACCCAACAGAATCAACTAACCAGGCCCTTGATGCTCTCAGAGACTGAGCCACCAACCAACAATCACACCTGGGCTGGACCTATATTTCACTGCACATATGTAGCAGATGTGCAGCTTGGTCTTCATGTGTGTCCCAAACAACTAGAGCAAGGGCTGTCCCAAAAGCTGTTGTTGCCTGTATGTGGGATATGGTTTTTCTAGCTATGATGTCTTGTCTGACCAAGTGGGAGAGGCAGTGCTTAGCCTCACAGTGACTTGAGGGTGGGAGGACAACCAGCGATCTCACCTGTTCAGAAGAGAAGGGGAGAAGGGATGGAGGAAGGATTGTAGGAGGAGGGCAGTGAGTAGGGTGTAAAATAGATAAGTAGTACATTTTAAAAATGTTAAAAAGTATTAAGAGGTATTAATTTGAGTCCAAAGGTAGTGGATAAAATAAGAAACTTCTGAATTAATTCTGCTGACAGCATCTTCTAGATCCTGTAGTGGTTCGTGAATAGAGCCAATTCCTTGACTTTCTAATTCCATGGTTAGTGATGTAAATGCTTACAATATAACTACATTGAAATTTGAGTCTAGAGCAGGCAACTTGCCTCTCCTATAGAGAAACCCACTGAAAGGGGTTGGTAAAGACAGGTTTGGGGAGGATAGTAGATTCTGAAAAATATGTCCATACTGTTGCTGTATATACTATCAAAAGGTCCCAACAGTAGCTTAGAATAACCTATAACTCACTTTACAGCCCAGATTGGGCTCAAATTGTACCAGCCTTCCTGTGTCAGTGTCCTGAGTGAGGGCTGAGATTACAAGCATAGCCCAACATGCTTGCCTTCAGATATAGTTTTTCTTGCTGTTATTGGTGGTGGTGAATTTTCTATTTGTTTGTTTTGGTTTTCTTTGATTTTTTTTTTCTCCCTCCAATTCCCAAATCAAATTCCTTTCCAGATACTCACGTGATTTCCAGTCATCGAACTCTCTAGAGAAGTTACCATCCTTTCATAAATAGAATGTCATCACTGCAGCAGAGCTTGCCAGAGGATGAGTGAGCATTAATAAAGGTGTTCAGGGGTATCCGGGCCGAGGGAGCATCTCTGAGGACAGACAGCCCTCTAACCACCACATGGATAGCTCATAATAATCTCTCTCTTGGGGTTTTAAAATCAGCAGTTACAATTCTGAAACTGATTATTTGATATTTGTATACTCTACAGCTCTCCATGGGATCTCATTTTCAAAAAAAAAAAAAATGTTCCCCTCCATTGCCCTTCCCCATAGTCTAAATCTTTGCTTGTTTGTTCTGCTTTTTTTGCCCCCTGCATCTGGGAGAGGAAACGTACCTAAGCATACACATGTGTGCAAACACACAGACACAGCAGATCCATTCACAGGCAGGTGTATATAGAAAACCAATTATAAAAAGAACAATGCATTAACATGCACACTATAGAGCAAAATTCATTCTCTCTGGAATATTTGCTCATTGAGATACAAGGAGTTTATCTTTGGCACAGTGGGCCTCAACTAATTGAGATGTTATTTTTCAAAAGTCGGCTGCAAAGATTGAGGGAGAGGATGCTGTTGCAAAATTGCCAGGTCTCAGGAAAGCTTTCTTTAGTGAAACTCCAGCATCCTGCCCGGTTGCAGATCTAATCAGTAGCAATGAGGGAGGTGGGAGAGGGGACGGAGAAAGAAAGCATCTCTAAGAGAAAAACAGAGAGCAAGACCCTAATTGAAATGGGAACAATTCTCATTTTAGAAAATGTTTTCTTAACAGATTGTTCTGGCCTCCTGCCTCAAAGTTTCTGATTAAATTAATGATAGGCATTGCTGCTGTTACTGTTTCCAGGGGGAAATTTTCTACAGATCTTCTCATTTCTTTTCTTCCCCAATTCTCAGGTATCACAATCGAATTGCTAATTGAGGGCAGAACAAGCCAAGGAGATGAACTTAGCACTGCTATGCAAATGCAGACTATCCAGGAAATTAATATTTCATGTGTGCCTACCTCAACAAGTAATGTTCCATTACAGGCTTGGTGTCACTCAGCTGGGTGGCTGGCGCTGCTGCTTGTTGTCCTCGGCGAGGTCTTGAACTTGGCTTTTTTTCTTTCGTGTTGCCTGCTGTCTTGGGACCAGGCAGCACATCTGACATGCACTCAGTTGGCCCTTGCTGTGACCACAGATCTTTACCACTGCAAATAGATGAGCTTGTTATGATCCACGAGACATTATCAACTTGATTTCCTGTCTACGCAGTCAAGCATTAGAAAGAGAAAAGCTGCTAAGTCCTAGATAACAAAGAAGAAAGATTTCAATAAAGTTACCCATCAAATCCACTCTAGAGATACAGGGAAGACTCTTCAATGCAGTATAATTAGCTGACTGAGAGCTTTTGGAACCACAGCACATTGTCACTCTGGGTGACTTAAATTAGTGATTTTTAAATTATTCATAACTATTTGTTTGCCAAACATGATTATACTTCACATCCTGGTGAAGACTGTTTTAACAATTAACATTTCTGGGTACAGGTGTCAGAGTAAAATAATTTGGGGTTGTAATGATTTCGTTTTAGATCAAATACCAAATAAAGAAGACTAGTTAGAAATATACCAAAACTTTGTGTTATTTTTTAAATCAACAATAGAACATCAAATAACAGCATATAACTAGATGTGCGGGAAGAGATGTTGAATTTAATCTATTTTTGGTTGTGTTTTTCTTTAACTTATGAAGAAACTGTTATGTCCTAGAAGTGGATGGTGGATGTGATACATAGGGTAAGAGAGGGACTTTGGGAATCTCTTCTCTCTTTAGCTATATGCATGACCCTTTGATTCTCATACCATCCTACAAAAATAAGCTGGAAAAAAAAATTCCTCTGAAGTTTAAAGATGGTACTCAAGGGTAAAAAGGCTTGTCTACCTGGAGCTTGAGAAGCCTATTGAGAAAACTCACCTAGAAAGGAGCTTCATAATTGTGGCTGATGCAGGGTAATTAATGTGGACATGGGGAAAGAGGGGTTTCCATATGAGAAATCCATGTCTGGTAATTGGGAAAGGAAGCATTGCTTTGAGCCCCTAGGTGGTATGAAAAGGCTGCGAGAAAACATTGTAGAGATTAGGGTCTCAGAGCATTGTCCCTGAATGTTATAGTAAGAAGCAGAATGAAATTAATTCCAGGATGCCCTTGACTTCAGGCTTCCTAATTAGGAGAGCTAATCACGTGGCTTTATAGAATTCAATCAAAGCAGCTTTTGTTCCGGAGAATTCTATTTGCTTTTTAAAAGAAGTTCTTTTTGTAAGTGTAACCTATATTATTTTCATGTCCCCTTTCTGGTCCTTCTTTGAGCCATCTGTATTTTTTCTGTTACCCACTGTGATAGCATATTCTACCACAGATGCCGCCCATGATGAGACAGGAATGCTCCCCTCTATTGCAGTACATCCTAAAAGGGAGTCTGGTTTTAAAATAGGACAATTCATGAACTTAGACCAGGTTATCACTTTAAGGGATTATTTTGTGCATTTTAGCATATATGTCAATAAAACAAAGACTTACAAAGTTTCACTGACATGTTTATCAATCCCCTCTTAAAAATAAAACTGTTCTTGCTAACAGCTAGAACAAATTAGATTTGTTAAATCTTTAGAGTTATGAAAATATTGATTCTGCTATTTTTCTGTGTCCCCGTTGACACAAATACATATGACATTCTCAATGAAATTGCTTCCAAAGTGGGCCAGAGGTCCCCAGAGCCTATATCAGACATTCCAGTGAGGAGAACAATGAAGAATTAGATGGAGAAACTAAAGATGCTGTCATGGTGCTTCTTAAATGAGTCTTTGTATTTAAGAGACGCTGAAGCAGATTTGTAATACTTTCAGTAAGTCTCATTGTTGGCCTGATCATCACTCTGTCAGATGTATAGAAAGTGTAAACTCATTTGCCAGGAATCCATGAAATCTGATTGTCTGTGTTTATAGTTATGACCCCTTAGTGGGAAATAGTGTAAATATGTTCTTTTCATAGAAGGTCCATCAGCCATGGTAATGTTATACTGCATTCAAATCGTTATCTATGAGCTCTTGTGAACAATAAGAGCTCCTGTTTCTATAAAATCATTTGAGATATTCTAAGCTCATATTTTAGAAGATCAGTCAGAGAGGGCAGAGGTCCTCTGTTTAGGGCACTTTCTATTATCCAACAAAACATCAAAAGTAATTGGAATTGTATAAATATTCAAAGGGAACCAGACTAGGGGCACTCTTGGATGTCTTCCCTGAGTACCGAGCTTGGAAAAAAGCTCATTCCAAGGGTCTGCAGCCTCGTGGGCTGGAGACTGCATTACTACAACACTTCTGCCTTATGTACAGTGGTGCTCAATAAATATCCGTTTACTTTAATTGAGTGGGAATAAATAGCATTTACCAGAAACCCTTTGCTGGCAGACAGTTGCATTAGGCTGCTGAGAACTATAGCATATTCTCCCTGGAGGAGAAGGAAGCACAGCCGCTTTTAGTAGCTACCTTTGCTCCAAGAGGGCAGTCAAGCTGTATGATCAAGTATTATCACAAGAAAAACAGTTTAATCCAAATGAAATGTCCTGTTATTACAAGTAAACTCTAGACAAGAGGGAAGACTAAGAACAGCATTGGCTCCTGACACTTGTCTGTGATGAAAACTTTCCCATCTTGAGAAATCATTCCTGGGCTGAGAGATGGCTCAGTGGTTAAGAGTATTGACTCTTCTTCTGAAGGTCCTGAGTTCAAATACCAGCATCCACATGGTGGTTCATAACCATCTGTAATGATATCTGACACCCTCTTCTGGTGAAAGAAAGAAAGAAGAAAGAAAGAAAGAAAGAAAGAAAGAAAGAAAGAAAGAAAGAAAGAAAGAAAGAAAGAAAGAAAGAAAGAAAGAAAGAAAGAAAGAAAGAAGAGGGAGGGAGGGAGGGAGGGAGGGAGGGAGGGAGGGAGGGAGGGAGGGAGGGAGGGAGGGAGGGAGGGAGGGAGGGAGAACCTGTCTCATTGGTCAACCTTGACAAATAGTCCAGGCAACCAGGCATCCAGTCCCAGCAATCTGCTTGTAGCCAACTTTGCAGACTTGGGATTATAAATATGCAGTGTCACGCCTGGAGTTTTCTTTCTCTTTTTTTTTTCTCCCTATGGATTCTGGGGAATTGAACTCAAGTCTGCATGCTTGTTGTGCTTGTATTTACCAACTGTGTTATATTCCTCAGCACAGAAATCTGTAGTTTTGTCTATACCATCTCAATTCCTAGTATCAGACTATGGGAAGGATATAATGGGATATACAGAATATAAAGAATCAGGTCTTAAGTGGTGGGAGGGATCCTTCAGAGATGAGCCAAAAGCATTGACACAGAAAGTCAATGCACTATGAGGCTCCAAGGGCCAGAACAAACAGAGGTGGGAATCGTAGTAGGGAGAAACCTGCCTTGGCCACTGATTGTAAAGAATGAAGAGAGATCTGCCATGTTATCATCCTCCTGGAGAAAGTCAGACTTTCTTTCAGTTGCTGCAGAAGTCGTTTTTCTCCACAATGGCTTGAATTATTTGATACTCTTTTTTTTTTTTTTTTTTTTTTTTTTTTAACATAGATGATGAAGAGTCAGAGAGCTGTGGGTAGTTGATGCTGCTTCAGGAAATGCTGCTGATATGCATGTTGTTAAAGTGAAAGGCAAACTTAAGAGTTGCTAGGAACAAATCCCACCACCTGTGGGACCTCAGTTCAGATGCTCACTTTGGACTGTTGCATGGTCTCTTGTGATGTTTTCTTTTCATCATTTCTTTCTGAGTTTTGTGATTGTAAAAATCTTAGCCTGAAATATGAGACTGTTCTTAATTTCCAAAACCTGTCATCAACCCTAAATGAAAAGCCCTTGTCCTGATATTTCCTGTCAGACTTGTATAGGTTTTAGAATTTATAACATTTTGAATGAACAGTAACCACATACTGGTATTCTAAAGGAGGGTGCTGTTGTTTATAAACAATATATGTTTTTTAAGACAGGAAGACTAAGGATAAAATACTATCATAGTCTAAAATCATGGACTAGAAGGTAGGGTCTTGACAGATGTTAATCAGTCACCTATACTGCAGAAATTCTCCTCCAAGGCAGCCCATCTCATATTAATTCCCTTCTGATTATTTTTCTTCGTATCTAACTTTCCATGTTTCCAAAGGAGGAAAGTGACAATTGAGTTTCAAACCATGTTGTGAGACCAACCTTGTTCTTTCCTCATTATTAAGTCTCTCTCTGTCTCTGTCTCTGTCTCCCTCCCTCTCTCTCTCTCTCTCTCTCTCTCTCTCTCTCTCTCTCTCTCTCTCTCTCTCTCTTCCTGTGTGTGTGTGTGTTTTGCTTTGTTTTCCTTTGTTTTGTTTTCCTTTAGAAAGCACAGCTACTAGTGGCTATACATTTCTTGGGTGAAAGAGGAGAAAAGTACAGAAAAGAAAGCATTGAAAAGCACATTCCCATTGCTTAAACTTTCTGTAGGAAATGACCCCATAGTGAGGATCTAAGTCCATCTTGCCAAAGCTCAGAACTTGGGAATGTTCTGGGAAGGATAGAGATACTTCCAGAGCAAATGAAATGAGAAGCCAGGTTTACCAAAAGAGTATAGAGCTATTTTGAGGATACAAAGTTAAAAATAAGGACAGATTCATAAAGCATTTAGCTAAATTCATGAATAAACCATCATTATTTATACTGGGAACATTTGAGTGCCTATCTATAATGGGTTGTGGTGGCTGCCAAGGGAGAACAAAAGTCACAAAGTTCTTTGCACATGCATTTCCCCCCTTGCCTAACTCCAGACTCAGCATCTTTTGCTTTGTGCCCTCTGTGCTCATATGGAATTGTTTTGAATGTGCTAGGTAACAGAGGTAGAGATAGAGAAAAGAATCGGTGTAGTCATGACAACACAACACATGACAGCCATATTTCTATTTGTCCCTGCTGCGGTGGCAGAAGCTCATGTTCCAGCTTGTGTGTCACACTCACCTGCTCAGTTCCCTCAGCTAGCCCCACTGCCACCCGCTTAGCTCAACTTCATGAATAATCATCAGATGAATGATGAAATCCAACTACGAAATGTTATGTCAATTACAGAGACTTTATAGAAGGCTAATTAGCTTAGGAAGTAAGAACGCTTTCCTCCCTTTTTCCTCTTAATTAGTTTTAATCAGTCTGAAAAACATCCCAAGGAAACATTTTCAGGGAGAATTACAAAATGGTCATCAAGAGGATGGTTCTTCCTGCTCTCTAAATGGGAAAATCACTATGCAACAAGTGGGAGATGTCGAACATTGGAGGTTACTAATAACGAGAATAACAAAATGTAGGTTAAAGGGCTTTGTGTGGTGGGGAGCCACACTTCAAGCAAATGATGACACTAGATGCACATTCAGCGCTCACTGTACTATTCATGTCCAAAGATTAACTTTCCACTGGGGCAAAAATCTCCATTTGCAAGTCATTTTTCTGATAGAGATGAAACACTTGGTGCTGCACAGGCACTAACGGGCCTCACTCAGGACTGTCTGAAGAATACATGCCAAGGAAAGAAGAAAGAAAAACTAGTCCCTGGGCTTGGGGTTAACAGTGGGTGAGGAAGCACGCTTTGCATTTCAAGGACTTGGGTTTGTAGTGTATTAGTGGCACTTACTCTGGAGGGAATTCAAGGGCTCAGTGTGTTGTTATCAGTAACAATCCTTTGCAGAATCTACTCTGCTAGACTCTTCTATGAATGAGTGAGAAGGGTGAGAAGGTGGACTTGACACATTAAATTCCTGGTGCTGCAGCCTGAACGATCCCAGTCATTCCTTCTGATATGTGTGCTGCATGTTTGGCTTATGCAGGATCAACCCCCTGCTACATGACGATCCTTTCAAACATCTTTGCACTACACACTTTATTAAAAGGTTACTTGTCCAAGAAGCACAAGCTATCTGAATCTGACAGTTATTTCGTTCATTTGCCTTGTGACGTGAATATGACATGTTGAACAACATTTTGATGTTGACGCTATCAAGTTTTGGAAGTAATTGAATTCTTTTTTTTTTTTTTCATGCTGATAAAGGCATTCTTAAATGAACAAGGACATACTATCTGCTTCTCTACAACATTCTCAATTTACATTGAATCAAGATGTAACTGTCTTTAAATTTCACACATTCCTCTTTCTACTCCCTAGCCAAAAGAAAAATTGTGTGATGCTTGTGTGTGACAGCCAAGAGCTTTTATCATGCCAGTGACTTCTTCCATCACTCTTACTGTTGTTATTGGTGGTTATTATGAGAGTCTGCACTGACTCCTGATACTGGAGAAAGTTACAATGCACATCACCATTGCGTGTGCCTTTACTACTATAAAATACTCCTATTTAGCCAGCAATTTAAATACTTATTAATCTAAATATTTAGTCCACTGCCTGAACAAATACTTATTACCTACTCTCTGATGAAAAGAAATCGTATTTATTCATTGTTGTTAGAGACTGAACTCAGGGCTGATGAATGGTAGGTGAGTTCTCAACCACTGAGTTGTATCCCCAGCTCTAAACATCAGTGTGGAGAGCATTAACTACTTTTCTGGCTTTCATGACAAAAACACAAAAACAAACAACAAACAAAACAAAAAATCCTGGTTTGAGGGGTTTGAGGAGCATGGCTTACAGTTCAAAGGATGCAATCCCTCCTGGGGACAGAATGGTTGTGAGAATGTGTGGCAGCCTGCCACAGAGAATCAGCAGAGAGAGCAGGGAGGAATGAATGTTAATGCTCTTTGCAGTTCTCCTTTTCATGCAATGCAGGACCTTAACCCACCGCTACTGCCACTGCATTCAGGCTGTTCTGGTCTGCTCTGCCCTTTTAAATGGTGCTCTTCTGGAAATACCAGCAAGAGAAGCTCTTAGCACTGCGTTCTCATGCTAATGCTAAATCAAATTGAGCTGACAGTCTAGAGCCTCACAGTGGTTGTCTCCGGTTTAGTTTGGTTTGCTTTATTGTGCTAAAATTTGAAGCAAAAGATATGCTATGACCAGCAAGAAACCTCTCTATCTTTAAATAACTTCCTGAAGCTTCTTTCTTATATCGATTTAACCTTTTGCATCTCCTGTTCTATGTCTGGTCCATGTACATTCACAGATAAACATTTTTCTAAGGTGCCTTTCCCTCACTTCTTTTTCCAGTTTTATTGTTACTCTGCATGTCTGTTCTTATGCAATATTATTAATCTTCATGTTGGACTTGGGATATCGGGACTTAATCATCTCTCAATTGTAATTAGAATTAAGAAGGGGTAACTCTAAAATTTTTCAAAACACTTGGGAAATAATTTTATATATCTGTCTCCTGAAAGGCTCTGCCAGAGCCTGAAAAATACAGAGGGGGATGCTTGCAGCCAACAATTGAACTGAGCCTGGGGTCCCCAATGGAGGAGTTAGAGAAAGGATTGAAGGAGCTGAAGCAGTTTGCAACCCCATAGGAAGAACAATATCAACCAACCAGACCCCCAGAGCTCTCAGGGATTAAACCACCAACAAAGAGTACACGTGGATGGACCCATGACTCCAGCTGCATATGAAGCAGAGGATGGCCTTGTGGACATCAATGGGAGGAGAGGCCCTTGGTCCTGTGAAGGCTCGATGCCCCAGTGTGGGGGAATTCCAAGGTGGGGAGGTGGGTGTGGTTGGGTGCATGAGGGAGCAGCCTCATAAAAGCAGGGGTAGGATGGATGGGTTAGGGGGGTTTCTCGAGTGGAAACCAGGAAAGGGGATAACATTTGAAATGTAAATAAAGAAAATACCTAATAAAAGAAAAAAAATTTAAAAGAATAGAATGGGCTCAGCTTTCATCACATACACTTCAGAAAGGCAGCAGTAAATCTGACCAACATGTGAGTTTTTGCCTATCAACTATGGTTTAGAAGTGTCATATATATAATTTTATTTTTAAAATAAAGTTGCCCAAGTGGACATAATCCATCAAATTTACATTAGAGTTCAGCTGATATTACAAATTCTAGCCAAGAACTAAAACAAAAGAAGAAATGGAAATTCACTACCAAATGATTAGGATGTTCAGTTTAGTTTACAGCCACTTGGTTGATTTTCTGGCTAGCTTGGTTTTCTAAGACACAGGGGGTCAGGGAGGAGAGCTATCATCTGTGCTCTCAGCGTCTTCCTCCAAGGTTAGATTTTAGAAAGTCGAGTTCAGGCCAGGAAGCTATAAATTCTGCTTATTCTTTCACTGAGTAACTCGAAGGTCATCATTATAATATATTTTGGAATTTTGAAGATTAAGACATGACTAATGTTAAAATGGCCAATGGCAGTTGCAGGAAGACTTTATTCAGAGCTGTGATAAGATCTTAGGAAGCAGGTCAATAGGTTCTTTCTTGCAGCAAGGAAAAACCTGGGGTCCATTGCAACCCAGCATGGAAATGTGGGCATCACAGCAGGGTTCAATATGAGGGTAGTGGGTGGAAAATTACTAAAATTATTATGAGGAACACCCCAGACATAAACAGGATTCTGGCTAAACAAGCCCAGCAGGGTCCTTGCTGCATAGAGACAGGGTGAGAAGACACTGCTTAGAATGTGGGAAGACGAGAACTCTGATCATATGACATGGATATTTAGAATAATCAGGTAGTAGGAATTCTACCTAGCCTTACTCAGCAGGCTTCTCTGCTGAGACTAGGTTTCATGTGGAAGTGCACAGATGGGTCTAACAGGAGATTTTGAGGCATGACTAATGTTTGGCTCAGCAAAGTGTCTTTGTCAATAAAGAAAATAGGGCATGCAAAAATGTATAGACTAAATGGCACCAAAAGTTAGCAGCTAATAGAATCTCTGAAAGGCTCATATTTTATAAAATTACTTGTGTAGTTTTATAGCCACAGCTGTAGCACCCCTTTGAAAGAGTTAAGTGGGCCTGTGACAACTCAGGTAAAGGATCAACAAGATAAATCCTTTGTGGCTTGGGCTCAGGCAGACTCATCATCAAGGGAGAGGCTTAAGGTTATATGAATTTAATATGATGAGTAAATATTATTGTACTGAAGATTTGGACTTTATCTTATTTTCCCACTTGTAAAAGAAAGGTCACAATAATCTCCAAAATTCTTTTCTTTATCTTTCCAGCATAATTATCTGGATCATTTTCTCTCCTTCACTGCACTGTATAACCTTCTTGAAAATGTGTTTAAGTTCAAAGACATTTTATTGAACCTGAATAAATTACCTCAAACTCCTGTTATGGATTTCTGCCTGCCCATTTGCATCATGTGGATGAAGTTATAGGCATTAATATTCTCTTATGGAAGGGAATTAACTGTATCTTTGGCAGGTACACTTGATTAGGATATAATATAATGGTTGGAGGAACCTGACAGTCTAAAGTGTTTATATGCACATAACCGCACAGGAATAAGCTGTATATTCACATTAAACACAGAAGGTTTAGGGTTTAAGTATTTTAGATGCTGGGCAATTTCTTCACATTCTTTATTTGCTATAACATCTGCTAATAAAATCAGATAGGACAAAAATGCTCAAATTATATTCTCTAGAAGAATACACATCACACAATCATTTAAGAGCTATTAAGTTCCCTGCTTACCATGTCTTGGAAACCAGTAGGTAGCAAAGCAAGAGAGCATAGCATAGAAGCTGTTGTTGGCCCAATAGACTGTTGGAAGCATGCCAGCTTTTTCGTTAATGTGATTTCCCCAACTTACTTGATCACATCTATGTTGTTACGTTAAGGTTTTTCTCTCAGTCTACTACTGGGGACATGGGGAGGAAACTTGAGATTCTAGAGAACTGATACAAGAATTACCCCTTGGGCTGGAGAGATGGCTCAGCTGTTAAAGGCTAAGCTCACAACCAGAAATATAAGAATTACCCGTGTGTGTGTGTGTGTGTGTGTGTGTGTGTGTGTGTGTGTGTGTATGTATAAAAGTCTTTAACAAATGCCTTGATCTCTTCATCTGTGTATGAAAGAAACATGGTATGCTGTTTGGGATGGAATATTAGTTTTTCAAAAGAAAATGCTATTGGTCTAATGTATTTAGAAAAAAAAAGGAAAAGAAAGAAAGAAACAGATAAATCTCAACCTACATTCGTGTCTTAGTGGAAATTCAGTTACAGTCTTTACTTGATGGTAAGAACTCCTAATGTGAAGATTGTACCTCTTGTATTCCAGAAACCCAGGAATATAAGACACTCAGTTAACACCTGTCTACTGTGGGAACAACAGTACCTATTTCCCAGCTCTTATAGAGTCCCTCAAGAGAACTCAGTGAAATTATTTTCAACTCTTTGGTAAAAACATGGGTTTTGGTTAATATTACTATTGTTAAAAAAAAGAAGAAGAAGAAGGAGAAGAAGAAGGAGAAGAAGAAGAGTGGGACAGTGCTCAGAAACACTTCCCAATCCTTTAGATTTTCATCCCCTGCACTGGAAAGATGAATTCACTTGATTGTTCTAAATTATCTTTTAAAAAGGCAAAGGTAATGAGGACCGCTACACAACTGTGGCATAATCAGAATAATTAGATGTTAGATCAGATCTGGTTGATGAGTGGCAATTCTGCAAAGAGGTCTTCTGTGGGAATATGCTGGGAGCTGGTGGCCTAGAGCAGCCAGGCTGAGGAGACAGCAGGGAATTTAGGTCAGTGCTCTCATCTCTGCAGAGAGGCCCAGAAAGCAGCCTGCTTGGTTTGCAGTTGTGGTGTTATGAGAGGTATTAAGAGCAGAACACGAGGAGTCACTCAAGAAACCTGCACAAGATATACCTCAGGATTACTAAAGCAACCAATGACTCTCTAATGTGAAAGTTGCTGCAAGACCCAAAGGCTGGGATACAGCAAGAGTATTCACATATGAGTTCAGGGACTAGAGTGTAAGAAAGAAAGAAGATGTGTTTGCCCAAAGGTACCAAGGGATGCTTATATTTTTCATTCACCAAGATTTGTCTTATCTGTAAAAGAAGAGCTTCCCTGGTTCTTGGGCATGGGAGGTAAGAATTAGAGCAGTGTTTATGTTGCCCTAGTCTTATGGGCTAAGGCAATTAAATCATTTATGGAATCAGTCATGAATTGTAAATTTTTCAGGCATCAGAAGTTAGAGGGAGAGGTGTATAAATTCTCATTTTTTGGTTAGATCTTGCCAAATGCAACTTCTTCTAATATAGCATACACAGTGTATTAATTTACCCAACAATCCTTTGTCACACATCCATTAATGTGTGCCAGGCACAATTCTCAGAACTTGCAGAACAACTACAAAATGAAGGTCAGTTCCTTCAATGGCGGATACTCTAAAGCACAGGGAAAAGCAAGGTAAGATGACAATAATGGGTGAAAAGAAAAGAAAGCCTTGAAAAACTACTGATCCACAGTTAGGACCTCTATGTGTGGAGGACTCTGGGAGAAGAGTGATGAGGAGCAATCAGGCTGAGGAGACTCTTGCAGCCCCTAAGCCCATCTGTGAAATATTAGCATCTGAAGAAATAAGATTTCAAGTCGAGTGGTGACATGATCAGAATTTCATGTTGAGGGGGGTGGGGGTAGGGACTCATTCTATAGCATTGCGGAGAATGGATGGAGTGAAGACAAGAGGCGAGGGGAGGCTGGAAGAGCGGGCACTCCTGGAGCAGTTCCCAGGAAATGGTAATGAAGGCGGAAGCTGCGTGGTGGCAGGAGGACACCAGTGGGAGGAAAAATAATGACTAGTTCAGGATCCCCTGTTGGAAACCTGTACAAAGCTCCAAGTTAATAAACAACTGTATGTATACCCTCAGCTACTGCCTAGCCAACTTTGCCGATTACACAAACAGAGAGAAAAGACTGTGATACAGTTTAATTGTGAATTCTTAGCATGCCTAATTTTCTCCAGTGTAGTCCAAGTCCATACTGTGACACATGAATTATTTAAAATGCATACACTTTTCCTGTAGTGTACAGATTTATGGGTCGATAGAGCAGAGTCTGATGCTAAACATATGTGCACATTAATTTTTGAAAATCGGGAAACAAGAGAATCACTATTTTCTGCAGCAACTTCTCCCAGAAACCCCCCAAAAGTAATATCACATACCGGAAAGCTCAAGGGAATGAATAAAAGTGAATTGCAAGGAACAGAATTGTGGTCACCCAAACAAGATAACTTTCTTACAGTTTTTCCCTCTGTGCCCCTAATCCAATAGACTGAGTGACTGACAGAAGACCCGTTACATACACCCAAGTTTCTTTTGCCCCCTAGTCTCAAAGCATAAATCTTGTTTCTCTAATAAAGACATTTAGGGCAGAAAGTTATGATAGTATCGTCAATATCTTAAAGTTAGATGTGCCAAGACATTGGAAGACATCCATCTTCCCTGTCCTCGTGATACCCTGTTTTCTCCCCTGGGGCTGAGGCTTATGTTTTCCTTGAAATTTTCAATAAAAGATAAGAAAATAATTCCTTTTGGATCATCCGCTTTCCCCACTGAACTCCTGCTAGGTATACTGGCAGAGACAATTAAAGCAAGCCCTCACTCTGTTTAGGTGGACATTGTTATTGCTGCATTTGTCCGTTTTCTGACAAATTGCATTATGCTTCTGCCCTCAGAGCCATTAGAAGGTCCAGAGGGAGCAGGTGGTGATGGGGAGGGGCAGATCACACATTTGTCAACCCCGAGGCAAAGCCAGGCAAAGTCTCTAGAACTCCCTTTGATTTTTGTATACCGGCTGGAGGGATAGGGGCTGACCCAGGGCGGGATTCTTATTTGAGTGCTGTCATTTGCCTCTAAACAGAAGGCCATGGTCTCTCGTGTTCAGAGGGAATGTGATGCCCCAGATCTGCTCAATAATTGCCCTGATTTCTGCCTAAGGGTTGACTTTCTTCTAGCTAAACGTTGTTTCCCCTAACACTCTCCCCCATTGCTAACAAAGTGGCTCTTTCATTCCACCCTGGGCGGTACAGCATCTTTCACTCTCTCTGTGCATGAGCTCTGAGGCTGATTCAGCATCACAGACTTCCTTTGTGGCCATCTCTGTAGTCTTTGCTCTTCAGCCCCCTCCTCTCATGAGCTTACAAAAATAGTAGGGGATCTGAGCTAATGCTGAAGCATCTGCTGAACTCTAAAGGATGCTTCAATGGATGCACAAGAGAGAGGAACACAGGGAGTCCTTGGATGAAATTTGTTGGCCTCTCTCTCTGTCTCTCTGTCTGTTTCTGTCTCTCTGTCTCTCTCTCTCTGTCTCTATCTCTCTCTCTTTCTCTCTCTCTCTCTCTCTGTCTCTCTCTCTCCCTCCCTCCTTCCCTCCCTCCTCCCCTCCCTCCCTCCCTCTCTCAATTAAATATTCCAATAGGAAGGATCATACAATTAGAATGGTGGAGATAGTATAGCTCAGTAAGTAAAACCAAGATATATAATGGCCTAGAGAAGGCCATTACTAAATACTCTAAAGCAGCAATTTTCAACCTGGGGGTTGAATAACCCTTTCACGTGGGTCTAATATCAGATATTTATATTATTATTCATAACAGTTATGTTTCAAAACTATAGTTATGAAATATCAGAGAAATAATTTTATTGTTGAGGTCACCACAACATGGGGAACTATATTAAATGTTCTGCAGTATCAGAAAAGTTGAGAACCACTGCTCTAGAGAACCAGCCATGGTATCTGCCACAGAGAGATAGTAATGCCCACTTAACAGACTGGAGCATAGATATAAGACTATAATACATAGGGAAGGTACTATAGTAACAGTGCATCAAGAATCCCATGACTTTATATTGTTATTATCATTTTGTCACTTACAGGGGCCATCTTATGCTTTTAAGAGAGAAGAGCCTTGAGCTTGGAGATGGGTCCAAAAAGTATTCTAGTTGTCACCCCAGCTGGAAGGCTTTCCTTGTTGCCTGACAAAATTTAGAAGCCGGAAGTAATCAAAACCACCTCGAGTGGTGACTGAGGGATGAGGAAGGCCAGACCCTGAAAGAAGTCGAATATAAATGGGATATTGGGTGTTATGAGGTACTATGAAGAGCTAAATGGCTTGTGATAGCAAAGAATGGGAAATGGGTGGGCATGCTTCATTATATCTGGCTCATCAATAACAGCCTTCCCAAGACCATGGTGTGGCATCACCAAGATTCAAACTTCTAGAATCTCCCTTCAATGTCAGATAGCTGTACTCACTTCCACTCACCACATATTTGTTCCTTAATTTTCCTTGATTTGAGAATATGCAAAATAAAAGGCTATTATGTATATAATTGAAAACTTTTACAAAAGTAGGTATTTTATTCATGGGAGCAATATCAACACCCATTTGGAAAATAAAATCACAAATATGTATATGATATATCCTTGTTACTTTTTGGCAGAAAAAAAAAAAGCTGAGTTTGCTTTGGAGCTAAAAATTGAGTCCTTGATGATAGGGGTAATTGCTCACACCCATAATTCTACTCCTAAGGGGGATGTGGCAGGAGGATTGCCATAAGTTTCAGAACAGCCTGAGCTACATACAAAGTACCTTCAGCAATTTAGGAATCTTTGTTTCTAGCAGGACACAAACTGAATGGGGGTGGGGGGAGCAAGAGGGTTCTTAGATTCTTAGCCCTGTTTGTGGAAAGCTTAGCAGAGACAAAGATGACAATATTCAGGAGTTTGTCATTTGGAATGACAGTAGTAAGTGCTGTTAACCTCCTAATTAGTGTCCGAGGCTGAACTAATTTGGCAGATAGCAAAGTTATTGTCATGCAGAACTCTGTGAGACTAAAGAAGTTAAAATTCACCATGCTAGCTATCCCTCCTGTGTCTGCCTGGGGTAGAGCTGCACCACATACCTCTGGCATCCTCTATGAGCCTGTGTTCCTCAGTGTAAATGTTATGAATGTGAATCAGTCTAGGGCTCAAAGCACAAAGAACTTCCCCTGCCCTCCAAGCTTTGGGGACACTCCACTGTGGAGAGAGACCCTTAGGATCCCAGAAATGAAGAGTGTGCTTTCCTCTCTCATTTGAAAAAACTAAGAGTGCAATTTCCTCTTTTTACCGCCTTTGTAGAGGTCTATGTATATATTCTCTGCCCTCTCTTACATAATGTAATCTCAGGAACACATCCACATGATAGAACTAGACCAGTATTAGAACTAGACCAGTGCTCTAAGCATTAATATTTTTTTTTTTTTTTCCATTTTTTATTAGGTATTTAGCTCATTTACATTTCCAATGCTATACCAAAAGTCCCCCTTACCCACCCACCCCCACTCCCCTACCCACCCACTCCCCCCCTTTGGCCCTGGCGTTCCCCTGTACCGGGGCACACAAAGTCTGCGTGTCCAATGGGCCTCTCTTTCCAGTGATGGCCGACTAGGCCATCTTTTGATACATATGCAGCTAGAGTCAAGAGCTCAGGGGTACTGGTTAGTTCATAATGTTGTTCCACCTATAGGGTTGAAGATCCCTTTAGCTCCTTGGGTACTTTCTCTAGCTCCTCCATTGGGAGCCCTGTGATCCATCCATTAGCTGACTGTGAGCATCCACTTCTGTGTTTGCTAGGCCCCGGCATAGTCTCACAAGAGACAGCTACATCTGGGTCCTTTCGATAAAATCTTGCTAGTATATGCAATGGTGTCAGCGTTTGGATGCTGATTATGGGGTGGATCCCTGGATATGGCAGTCTCTACATGGTCCATCCTTTCATCTCAGCTCCAAACTTTGTTTCTGTAACTCCTTCCATGGGTGTTTTGTTCCCACTTCTAAGGAGGGGCATAGTGTCCACACTTCAGTCTTCATTTTTCTTGAGTTTCATGTGTTTAGGAAATTGTATCTTATATCGTGGGTATCCTAGGTTTTGGGCTAGTATCCACTTATCAGTGAGTACATATTGTGTGAGTTCCTTTGGGATTGTGTTACCTCACTCAGGATGATGCTCTCCAGGTCCAACCATTTGGCTAGGAATTTCATAAATTCATTCTTTTTAATAGCTGAGTAGTACTCCATTGTGTAGATGTACCACATTTTCTGTATCTATTCCTCTGTTGAGGGGCATCTGGGTTCTTTCCAGTTTCTGGCTATTATAAATAAGGCTGCTATGAACATAGTGGAGCATGTGTCCTTCTTACCAGTTGGGGCTTCTTCTGGATATATGCCCAGGAGAGGTATTGCTGGATCCTCCGGTAGTACTATGTCCAATTTTCTGAGGAACCGCCAGACTGATTTCCAGAGTGGTTGTACAAGCCTGCAATTCCACCAACAATGGAGGAGTGTTCCTCTTTCTCCACATCCTCGCCAGCATCTGCTGTCACCTGAATTTTTGATCTTAGCCATTCTCACTGGTGTGAGGTGGAATCTCAGGGTTGTTTTGATTTGCATTTCCCTGATGATTAAGGATGTTGAACATTTTTTCAGGTGCTTCTCTGCCATTCGGTATTCCTCAGGTGAGAATTCTTTGTTCAGTTCTGAGCCCCATTTTTTAAGGGGGTTATTTGATTTTCTGAGGTCCACCTTCTTGAGTTCTTTATATATGTTGGATATTAGTCCCCTATCTGATTTAGGATAGGTAAAGATCCTTTCCCAGTCTGTTGGTGGTCTTTTTGTCTTATAGACAGTGTCTTTTGCCTTGCAGAAACTTTGGAGTTTCATTAGGTCCCATTTGTCAATTCTCGATCTTACAGCACAAGCCATTGCTGTTCTGTTCAGGAATTTTTCCCCTGTGCCCATATCTTCAAGGCTTTTCCCCACTTTCTCCTCTATAAGTTTCAGTGTCTCTGGTTTTATGTGAAGTTCCTTGATCCACTTAGATTTGACCTTAGTACAAGGAGATAAGTATGGATCGATTCGCATTCTTCTACATGATAACAACCAGTTGTGCCAGCACCAATTGTTGAAAATGCTGTCTTTCTTCCACTGGATGGTTTTGGCTCCCTTGTCGAAGATCAAGTGACCATAGGTGTGTGGGTTCATTTCTGGGTCTTCAATTCTATTCCATTGGTCCACTTGTCTGTCTCTATACCAGTACCATGCAGTTTTTATCACAATTGCTCTGTAGTAAAGCTTTAGGTCAGGCATGGTGATTCCACCAGAGGTTCTTTTATCCTTGAGAAGAGTTTTTGCTATCCTCGGTTTTTTGTTATTCCAGATGAATTTGCAAATTGCTCCTTCTAATTCGTTGAAGAATTGAGTTGGAATTTTAATGGGGATTGCATTGAATCTGTAGATTGCTTTTGGCAAGATAGCCATTTTTACAATGTTGGTCCTGCCAATCCATGAGCATGGGAGATCTTTCCATCTTCTGAGATCTTCTTTAATTTCTTTCTTCAGGGACTTGAAGTTTTTATCATACAGATCTTTCACTTCCTTCGTTAGAGTCACGCCGAGATATTTTATATTATTTGTGGCTATTGAGAAGGGTGTTGTTTCCCTAATTTCTTTCTCAGCCTGTTTATTCTTTGTGTAGAGAAAGGCCATTGACTTGTTTGAGTTAATTTTATATCCAGCTACTTCACCGAAGCTGTTTATCAGGTTTAGGAGTTCTCTGGTGGAATTTTTAGGGTCACTTATATATACTATCATATCATCTGCAAAAAGTGATATTTTGACTTCCTCTTTTCCAATTTGTATCCCCTTGATCTCCTTTTGTTGTCGAATTGCTCTGGCTAATACTTCAAGTACTATGTTGAAAAGGTAGGGAGAAAGTGGGCAGCCTTGTCTAGTCCCTGATTTTAGTGGGATTGCTTCCAGCTTCTCTCCATTTACTTTGATGTTGGCTACTGGTTTGCTGTAGATTGCTTTTATCATGTTTAGGTATTGGCCTTGAATTCCTGATCTTTCCAGAACTTTTATCATGAATGGGTGTTGGATCTTGTCAAATGCTTTTTCTGCATCTAACGAGATGATCATGTGGTTTTTGTCTTTGAGTTTGTTTATATAATGGATTACATTGATGGATTTTCGTATATTAAACCATCCCTGCATCCCTGGAATAAAACCTACTTGGTCAGGATGGATGATTGCTTTAATGTGTTCTTGGATTCGGTTAGCGAGAATTTTATTAAGGATTTTTGCATCGATGTTCATAAGAGAAATTGGTCTGAAGTTCTCTATCTTTGTTGGATCTTTCTGTGGTTTAGGTATCAGAGTAATAGTGGCTTCATAAAATGAGTTGGGTAGAATACCTTCTACTTCTATCTTGTGAAAAAGTTTGTGCAGAACTGGAGTTAGATCTTCTTTGAAGGTCTGATAGAACTCTGCACTAAACCCGTCTGGTCCTGGGCTTTTTTTGGCTGGGAGACTATTAATAACTGCTTCTATTTCTTTAGGGGATATGGGACTGTTTAGAAGGTCAACTTGATCCTGATTCAACTTTGGTACCTGGTATCTGTCCAGAAATTTGTCCATTTCGTCCAGGTTTTCCAGTTTTGTTGAGTATAGCCTTTTGTAGAAGGATCTGATGGTGTTTTGGATTTCTTCAGGATCTGTTGTTATGTCTCCCTTTTCATTTCTGATTTTGTTAATTAGGATTTTGTCCCTGTGCCCTTTAGTGAGTCTAGCTAAGGGTTTATCTATCTTGTTGATTTTCTCAAAGAACCAACTCCTCGTTTGGTTAATTCTTTGAATAGTTCTTCTTGTTTCCACTTGGTTGATTTCACCCCTGAGTTTGATTATTTCCTGCCGTCTACTCCTCTTGGGTGAATTTGCTTCCTTTTTTTCTAGAGCTTTTAGATGTGTTGTCAAGCTGCTAGTATGTGCTCTCTCCCGTTTTTTCTTGAAGGCACTCATAGCTATGAGTTTCCCTCTTAGAAATGCTTTCATTGTGTCCCAAAGGTTTGGGTACGTTGTGGCTTCATTTTCATTAAACTCTAAAAAGTCTTTAATTTCTTTCTTTATTCCTTCCTTGACCAAGGTATCATTGAGAAGAGTGTTGTTCAGTTTCCATGTGAATGTTGGCTTTCTGTTATTTATTTTGTTATTGAAGATCAGCCTTAGTGCATGGTGATCTGATAGGATACATGGGACAATTTCAATATTTTTGAATCTGTTGAGGGCTGATTTGTGACCTATTATGTGGTCAATTTTGGAGAAGGTACCATGAGGTGCTGAGAAGAAGGTATATCCTTTTGTTTTAGGAAAAAATGTTCTGTAGATATCTGTCAGATCCATTTGTTTCATCACTTCTGTTAGTTTCAGTGTGTCCCTGTTTAGTTTCTGTTTCCATGATCTGTCCATTGGTGAAAGTGGTGTGTTGAAGTCTCCCACTATTATTGTGTGAGGCGCAATGTGTGCTTTGAGCTTTACTAAAGTTTCTTTAGTGAATGTGGCTGCTCTTGTATTTGGAGCATAGATATTCAGAATTGAGAGTTCCTCTTGGAGGATTTTACCTTTGATGAGAATGAAGTGTCCCTCCTTGTCTTTTTTGATGACTTTGGGTTGGAAGTCAATCTTATCAGATATTAGGATGGCTACTCCTGCTTGTTTCTTCATACCATTTGCTTGGAAAATTGTTTTCCAGCCTTTCATTCTGAGGTAGTGTCTATCTTTTTCTCTGAGATGAGTTTCCTGTAAGCAGCAAAATGTTAGGTCTTGTTTGTGTAGCCAGTTTGTTAGTCTATGTCTTTTTATTGGCGAGTTGAGACCATTGATGTTAAGAGATATTAAGGAAAAGTAATTGTTGCTTCCTGTTATTTTAGTTGTTAAAGGTGGCATTCTGTTCTTGTGGCTGTCTTCTTTTAGGTTTGTTGAGGGATTACCTTCTTGTTTTTTCTAGGGCGTTGTTCCCGTTCTTGTATTGGTTTTTTTCTGTTATTATCCTTTGAAGGGCTGGATTCGTGGAGAGATAATGCGTGAATTTGGTTTTGTCGTGGAATACTTTGGTTTCTCCCTCTATGATAATTGAGAGTTTGGCTGGGTATAGTAGCCTGGGCTGCAGTTTGTGTTCTCTTAGTGTCTGTATAACATCTGTCCAGGCTCTTCTTGCTTTCATAGTCTCTGGTGAAAAATCTGGTGTAATTCTGATAGGCTTGCCTTTATATGTTACTTGACCTTTTTCCCTTACTGCTTTTAGTATTCTATCTTTATTTAATGCATTTGATGTTCTGATTATTATGTGTCGGGAGGAATTTCTTTTCTGGTCCAGTCTATTTGGAGTTCTGTAGGCTTCTTGTATGTTCATATGCATCTCATTCTTTAGATTTGGGAAGTTTTCTTCAATAATTTTGTTGAAGATGTTTGCTGGACCTTTGAGTTGAAAATCTTCATTCTCATCCACTCCTATTATCCGTACGTTTGGTCTTCTTATTGTGTCCTGGATTTCCTGGATATTTTGAGTTAGGATCTTTTTGCATTTTCCATTTTCTTTGATTGTTGTGCCGATGTTCTCTATGGAATCTTCTGCACCTGAGATTCTCTCTTCCATCTCTTGTATTCTGTTGCTGATGCTCAAATCTATGGTTCCAGATTTCTTTCCTAGGGTTTCTATCTCTAGTGTTGCCTCGCTTTGAGTTTTCTTTATTGTGTCTACTTCCCTTTTTAGGTCTAGTATGGTTTTGTTCATTTCCATCACCTGTTTGTATGTTTTTTCCTCTTTTTCTGTAAGGACTTCTACCTGTTTGATTGTGTTTTCCTGTTTTTCTTTAAGGACTTGTAACTCTTTAGCAGTGTTCTCCTGTATTTCTTTAAGTGATTTATTAAAGTCCTTCTTGATGTCCTCTACCATCATCATGAGATATGCTTTTAAATCTAGGTCTAGGTTCTCAGGTGTGTTGGGGTTCCCTGGACTGGGCGAAGTGGGTGTGCTGGGTTCTGGTGATGGTGAGTGGACTTGGTTCCTGTTAGTAAGATTCCTCCGTTTACCTTTCGCCATCTGGTAATCTCTGGAGTTAGTAGTTATAGTTGACTCTGTTTAGAGATTGTTCTTCTGGTGATTCTGTTACCGTCTATCAGCAGACCTGGGAGACAGATTCTCTCCTCTGAGTTTCAGTGCTCAGAGCACTCTCTGCTGGCAAGCTCTCTTACAGGGAAGGTGCGCAGATATCTTGTATTTGGACCTCCTCCTGGCCGAAGAAGAAGGCCCAAAACAGGACCTTTCTCAGACACTGTGTTGCTTTGGCAGTTCCCAGGTAGTACAGACTCTCACCTAAGCAGACTAAATTCCTAAGTTCCTTGGAGTCCCGGGACCAAGATGGCGACCGCTGCTGCTGTGGCTTAGGTCGCCTCCCCAGCCTGGCGGGCACCTGTCCTCTGGTCCGGAAGGTGGCTGGCTGTCCCCGGCCCACACAGGGTGCTGCCTCAGCGCCTCTGTGCTTCTGCCTGTTCCAGAAGCTGTCAGGTTCTCTGGCGCACCCTCTCACCTGTTCAGACTAATTTCCTAAGTTCGGCGGGTCCCGGACCAAGATGGCGACCGCTGCTGCTGTGGCTTAGGTCGCCTCCCCAGCCGGGCGGGCACCTGTCCTCCGGTCCGGAAGGTGGCCGGCTGTCCCCGGCCCACACAGGGTGCTGCCTCAGCCCCTCTGTGCTTCTGCCTGTTCCAGAGGCTGTCAGGTTCTCTGGCGCACCCTCTCACCTGTTCAGACTAATTTCCTAAGTTCGGCGGGTCCCGGACCAAGATGGCGACCGCTGCTGCTGTGGCTTAGGCCGCCTCCCCAGCCGGGTGGGCACCTGTCCTCTGGTCCGGAAGGTGGCCGGCTGTCCCCGGCCCACGCAGGGTGCTGCCCCAGCGCCTCTGTGCTTCCGCCTGTTCCAGAAGCTGTCAGGTTCTCTGGCGCACCCTCTCACCTGTTCAGACTAATTTCCTAAGTTCGGCGGGTCCCGGACCAAGATGGCGACCGCTGCTGCTGTGGCTTAGGTCGCCTCCCCAGCCGGGCGGGCACCTGTCCTCCGGTCCGGAAGGTGGCCGGCTGTCCCCGGCCCACGCAGGGTGCTGCCTCAGCCCCTCCGCGCTTCTGCCTGTTCCAGAGGCTGTCAGGTTCTCTGGCGCACCCTCTCACCTGTTCAGACTAATTTCCTAAGTTCGGCGGGTCCCGGACCAAGATGGCGACCGCTGCTGCTGTGGCTTAGGCCGCCTCCCCAGCCGGGTGGGCACCTGTCCTCTGGTCCGGAAGGTGGCCGGCTGTCCCCGGCCCACGCAGGGTGCTGCCTCAGCGCCTCTGTGCTTCCCGCATTAATATTTTGTGGTGTGAAATATCCAAACTGGTTACTGTCTTTTCTTATGAAAGTACTCAATGTTCAATTAGACGATTTCAAATATTATCTCTGCTGCTTTTTGGTAACAAGTGCCTTTTGATAGAGAAATTCAGGATCTTTATTGAGAGCTCACATACAGGCGATCAGACATTCCAAAAGATTCTATAATGTATCCTGTCTTTCAATATCATCAGTTCAGAGTGGCTGGCCCAGAAGCAAGAGCACTAGTGAAAAAAGATTAATTCATGTGATACAGAGGCTATAG
The DNA here is from genome assembly GCF_000001635.26 of Mus musculus. Lineage (NCBI taxonomy): Eukaryota > Metazoa > Chordata > Mammalia > Rodentia > Muridae > Mus > Mus musculus. The sequence goes on from NC_000069.6 coordinate 141,610,919, forward strand.
GTGGGGGTGCTCCGTGTCTTGTAGACAGAATTTCAGGATTTCATTCAGGAGTCCAGAAATATTTCATCTTGTAACGTTCCCCAAATACTTTGACTCCATTAAAACACACAACAAGGTTGGTGAGAGGGAGCAGTTTATGACAAGGAAAGATGTCTGCTGGATTCTGTATTCCTTACTAGATATGTACTTCAAGTTATTCATAGATAGCATTTATACATTTATCACGCATGTATTTAATAAGAAATTAGCAATGAAGAGACCTTCTCTTTCAATTAAATCCTAATTAAATACATAGTGCAAACTGATCATAATGGAGAAGTGTGACAATTTTAAGTCAAACAATTCCTTAGTTACTGTGTTCTAACTCCCAAGTCAAGCCTTTCTTATGTTTACTTATTTCTTCTGGTTTTATCTATTAACCTTTAGATAAGGACTTTCCTTGTTATAAATGTTTTCAATCAACTATAACTAACTTTAACCATTTCAGGTTGCAGTTTGGCTCTGGCTTAATCCCCTTTTCTTTCCACAGACATCTCTCTTTGTTCTTCAATAAAACACAATGCTTTGCGATTGAAATTAGTACTATTTACAAGTTTCTACAAGTTTCTGGTTATTAAACATCACTCACAGGTGAGAGTTATCTCCTTGGACGAAATTAATTTTTTATGCTTATCTAATTTAATAAGTTGACCCTCTGCAATTGATTGGTTCTGTTCTCTTCCATCCCAGATGCTTCTATTGTAGTCTGGGACCCAGTGAATGGCAAAAAGCATCGGCCTCTCTATTCATTTGAGGGCAATCCCTTTGGAGACCTCAGCCTTACATTCTACCTCCTATTTTATTGCCCACAAACTTGTTGTGCTTTTGCTTAGAAGCCTACCTATTAAAACACTCCCAGTGTTTTATGCCAGACCTTGCAATGTTAGCAGAACCCTTTAGTGTCTTCTTCAAAAAGAATGAGTGTGGATGTTTGTCACAAATACCTTTATTCTCATCATATAGTCGATTTTTGTTGTCTTGCACATGAAGCTCTGAAAAGAGCCTTGTTGACTAAAGCCTTAGTTTTCAGTAGTCATGGCCTTATTTCCACAAGTTTACAATTATCCTGGCTATTGTCTACTTCCACTTCTCTTATTTTAGTGTGTTTTAACTTTTCTTTTTCTATATTGAAATTTGGGGCTTCAGGAAAAAGATATGACCGTCGAAGGATAGTCAACAAATAATACAGTTTTATATATCTTTCACAAATCTTCTGTTTGGCTCATTTGATATGTGTGTGGCAATTTTGTCCATTATAACAACTAAATTAAGATTTAAGTTTAAAAGGTAAATACCTTTTTTAAATAATGAATTTCTGAAAAACAGTTTGAAATTACCCAACTTTAAAAAATTTTATATTGCTTTTAGTATACTGTTTGTAAGCCTTAATATTTTAATTTTATTTTGATTCCTGGTATTTGAGTGAAGTTATTTTCAGAAACTGAAATGGAGATTTAGTGGAGAATAACTGGGGTGACCTAAAGGGCTAATCATAAAAGAAATCAAGGATTTGAGCTGTCTTTGTTACCTAACATTTTTGCTACATTCTGGTAAGTTTGGACTTTTTGAATCATGTCCCCCTGAGTTGCAGCACAAGTAAGCCCTGACTCCCCTGCAGATGTCAGCTTTCATTGGAGAGAAATGAGATCAGTGCTGGCTTGAATGTAATCAAATAGTGACTTTTCAGTTGACGCCAAGGACTTTGAAAATCCCGCCACTGTATCTGTGGTTGGTAGCACCATCCCCAAGAATGTCATGGTATAAATGGACATCTTGACAATAAGAGACATCATATTTTTCCAAACTAACATTAAGCAGTTGAAATATCCTTTATTGTTAAGGGCTGACCATAGAAAGCAGGGAAACTATTTTTTTTTAATAATAGCAGTTACTGGTTTTCATAGTGGAAATGTATTTAAAATGCAAGTGATGGGAATTTCAAAAACACTGGAGTCTCTGGAAAGACAAAGAACCAGTGATTTCATGATCATTTTGTATGATTTTGGTAACATTCCAAGGTCAGTCACTGATACTTATTTCCATTTCATTTTGAAGCTATAATTTCCACTAGTGGTAAATATGGCTCAGGATAACCATGAATATATTTCAATTTCAAGCAAATATTTAAAAAAATAATAGTAACAATAGTGATAAGAAAACCATCAGATATTAGGAACCTGGTGAAATCCCGTGGTGTGGGGCTTGTGGTTATGATGAATCACCTGACTGTGACTTGTCACTGTATCCACTGAGGGACACTGGGTTGATGGAAGCAGAGAGTAACTCTGCCAGAGCTGATGGTGTCCTATGAGATCATCATGGCTAATGATGTCTGCCCACACTCATTTAGTAATTGAGGAAGACAGCATCCCAGAAAAACATGTTAATCTACATGGTTAAATACTATAGGCTAAGAACGGTTGTCATCTTGATCTTCACTTAGAACCTGGAGGCCTGCGTTACGTTTTTTCAGTATCATTTTCCTCACTTTATCATAGTTTTGAGGAATAGGTGGGGTAGTCATAGATTCCAGTATTCTTTATGCACAGTACATTTAGAAAATGAGGCAAAGTTCAGCCAGGTGAACACTTGAGAAGTCAAGTTCAAGTGCATCTTTTCTTCATCAATGAGAGAGGAAAACAACCCAAATGCTGTCATTAAAAATAGAATGTACTTTTGAAAGTTATCTCTAATATGTGGGGTATGACCAGACCCCTTCCAGAAAATACTCCGAAGATTAGCAGGCAGACATTGTACATTACTTAAGAACTGTACACAGTTGCATTATTAATGTCTGTTTTCTCACTGACGGTATAAAAGTGATTCTTAAAGAAAAATGGAAGAGAATGTTTATGTGCCCTTTGCTTATCCCTCCCCCCACCCCAGCCCTTCAGAGTCTATCGACTCTTCATCAATTTAATTATTGTGTTATAGCTGTCTAATGTACTTGCCACACAGGAGGCTAAGTAGTTTCCTTCCCCAAGGTAGTTTTCTATTGCTGGAAAGCCATCCGTCTGTGAGTCACGCTGGCCTCTTTGGAAATATCCTCCCATTGATTTCCCTACTAGAAAGATCTTTAAAGGATGATTCAAGAAAACATAACAGACCTACGTTCGTTTTCTTAAATTTAGATTGTGATATTCTTCACATCTTCTGGAACGCACCAAGGCTAAAATATATTTTAAGTACCTCACAATATATTTTAAAGAGCTGGGAACAACCACAAAGAGAGAGAGAGAGAGAGAGAGAGAGAGAGAAAGAAACATCACTAAAACCTCACATTATCTTTAGGATTACCAACAAATACTTTAAAGTTAGATTAGATTAGTTTGCCAATTTAGAAAGAATTGAATCAATCTCTTAATAGTCTCTTTATACACTGACGTAAAGGAACATGGATTTCCTGTGAGGTTTGAAAGATAAAAATAAAGCAAAGACCTTGAAACAAGAGATTAAAAACACATAAGAAAGCAGAAGACTGGTCAACTTAGAAAGAGAGACCATCAACCAAGAAGAGATGATCCATGAACACATGGGCTAAGCTGAATTATTTTCTTTCCATTAATTAAGAATTATGGTTAAAATATATATACTGTCTCCTGAAGGGGAGCAGTATTTTAAAAGTCAGTAGAAGTAAAATAAAAATTAGTGAATATTTATTGAGTACTATTGACTTTGCTGCCCAGAAACTTTCAGCAGCTCCCTGCTATGTGTCAAACTATGTGACTGCTGTTCGTCTCTACATCCACACTATTTTTTATACAGCCTGTTTCCTCAAAAGTTCTCCTTGATATACTGAAGCCAGTATTTTGCATCCTGTGGGGTCTTTTTTCTATTTCCCATCTCCATCCCCTTCTCACCCTTCCTCAGGCAAACCATAGTCAGCTGCTATGGACAATTTGAAGTAGCCCTGGATCACGTACCTGGGATTAGAACAAAAAACATTCTTTTAATAGTTCTGTGTTATTTAACGAAACCAGAATTCTCACAAGACAGCATGGCTCCCCCAAAGTCTCTAGTGTTGGAAACACCAACGTCTCCGTAATCTTACTTCAAGGCCGTGTTTAGCTATTCCTTTCCATATTCTCAAACCCATGTACAGTCTTTCTGAAAACATTATCATGCATGTGCATGCATGCAAATATTATAAGACACTTTGTAGAGTTGATGTGGCTTCTACAGACTCAACCTGCTTGGAAAGAAATGCCAGCTGAACCATCTCAGTGGAACCCAGGTCTTTTTCACCTTTTTTTCTGTTTTTTTTTTTTTTTTTTTTTTTTTTTTTTTTTTTTTTTTTTATGACTGCCATACTTAGTGTCTTAGAAATTTCCACTTAGAAATAACTGAGCATGGTTGATGCTCTGTTTCCCCCATGATTGACGTAGCATTGAGGTCCTCTAGGACACAAAAGCATTTCATGCTCAGTGAGTCTAAAACATAATCTAAATACCTTACAGTGTATTTTTTTTAAAAAACTTTTTTGATGTATGACAGACAAATAACTAAAAGCTCAGACTGCCTTTAGTGTCTCAGAACAAAAGTTTTAAAGTTATTTTAGGTAGCTCAACAATTTAGAGAGAAACAGAGCAAACTCCTAAGAGAATTCTAAGGAAAAAATGCTGTCAAGGAACTAGAATTTCCAATGGGTAGAGAAGATTCACTAAGTGTGGATATTAATTACAAAGAGTGGCAGGGAGTAATGTATAGAGGAGGGAAGTGCAGAATTCAATAAAGACATAGAAGCTAGATAGTTGTCTCTGCATATTAGTACTCCCTGTTAAGTTAGTGTTTCTAACATGCCAACATCAGGCCCAGTGAGAAACGAGAAACCTTAAAATGTATATCTGATGGATGTTATGCATAGGGAAATGGCCATTTAAACATTCAAGCTAGTTGGAAGGAATCGAGATGATATCTTTAGGTGGCTTAATAGAGTCAATTAGAAATCACTCTTTTCAAAATGAAGAGGATATTGGTAGAAATAGATGAAGATAGGATCATTCAAATAAATATGAGTAAACTTGTCAAAACTACATCTTTAGAAACGACAGCTAGAGTAAAGCTGTACAACTGGGTCATGTACTTTCACAGACACAGGGAAAAAGCCGTGTCTGCATTCTCCTCACCAATAAGCATGGGCCACACCTTTAAATATGATACCTGTTTCAGAAAACCCTTAACACACTCACTGTACCCAACATATCTGCTGGCTCAACTAATGACCAGTATCTTTTGATTGCCAAGCATGTAAATAATGCACATGTAGAGCAATCACAAGCTTTCGTGTCTTCTTAGGAGAGGTAAATTTCAGACTCTTTTTTTCTTTTCTTCACTATATCTAATTATATATCCTCAGGCCCTTGGTCCATTTGTTCTGCTCCAAACACCTTCAAGGGCTCTGTCTCAGCTTCTATACAAATGCACATTCCTACCCACCCCCCAACACACACACCTTTCTACATGTCATCAATACTGTATTATAATTTTAAACTACCCATTTTGCTTACCACGTTCAACTTCCACAGAAATTTACCTTCCCTGGGGTGTCCTATAATGCACACAGTAGTCACTCTGTCACCAACCGGAATTCATAAAATTAGAATTATATTGATTCTTATTGTAATCCTATATTAATTATATCTCAAATTAGAATGTATTTATTCTTTTTCCCTGACTTCCTCTGGCTCCTTGAATGCTGGGATTAAAGGCGTGAGCTACCACACCCTGCACACAATAAAATGTATTTCTTTTGGTGAGAAGATACCTTTGGAAAAATAAAATAAAATTTAAAAGAAAAAAAAGAAAGAAAATGCCTTGCCATCCAGAAACTTGGCTTTTAAAATAACAGAAAATAAAATTAGACTGTGAAGAAAAAGGCATTTCCTGACAACTTGGCTTTGGATGAGATTCAGTTTGGCAGTGTTAGTTTCCCACTGCTGTGTGACAGTTACCACAGAATTAGCAGCTGAAAGCAGCAGCCATTTGTGCTCTCTCTGAGTGTGTGGAGATGCAGTGCAGGAAGGGCTGACTTGCCTCCAGGCTCAGGTCTCAGCGAGATAGATATACCAGGGGTTGGCATGAGGTGCTTTTTGACCAGAGGCTCTGCTTGATGATCCACTTTTAGGCAGCCTCATAGTCTTGACAGAATTCATCCTTCTGGATGTTGGTCTAAGAATCACCTTTATTGTTTTGTTCTGTGTTGTGTTGTTCTGTGTTGTCTTGCATTGGGTTGTGCTGTGTTATGTTGTATTCTGTTTCAGTCAGACTGGTCACAGGCTCATGATCTTTCTGGTCCCATCTCCAAAGTGCCAGTATTACAGCTGTGTGTCCCACTGAGAACTAGTGGCAATGTCTGTCCTTAGTCCCACTGGCTACTAAAAGTGCCTTGTCATCTACTCAACTAACATGGCCCTGTTTTACTCCTTCATAGCCAACAAAAGAAGGCTGTGCAGTCAGACTCCAATAGGATGTAACCTATTCATAGGAAAGGCATGGTATCACTTCTTCAGTCTTTGGTTAGGTTTGAGTATGTCAGGGCCTTGTGCATTCCAGTGGGAGGATTTGGTCACTTATTGTGATCAACCTGAGACATGCATACAAGAACTTTGTCCACTGCATTTTACATGTATGCACAGATATATAAAAGGCCAAGTACCTTTACATACAGCCATATTAGAAATCAAGTGTGACTGAAATATTAACTGGTGCTAAACTGGCAAATACACATGTCAATATATGGAGAACTGTGCCCATAGTATGGTCCCTATAATGTGTAATAAACAATCTCATGACCAAGACTACATTGATTAACTGATAAAAGAAATTCCTATTCCTATATGCAATTACTTCTAATAAGTACTGAGAAGAACAGTTTTAAGAAAAGGATAATCAGAAACATCTACTTGTGTATGAGACCAACTAGAAAAAAATTCACCGAATTTAGTTTCTGGGCATTCTTACTTAATGAACCACCTTTTGACCACCAAAGCCATGCCTACTACTTATCCAAGAAGAAGAAGAGAAAGCTGCAGGTGGTGATATTCAGAGGCCTTAAGACAGGAAAGGCCAAATCCATTGCAGGCATTGGGAGACAGCCAGAATAAGTAAAGGACATCCATATGGAGATAAAGATTAGAACCTAGGAAAGCAACAAGACCTTAGGAAGGAGGTGACATTAATCAACTGGAGGTATAGTGGGAAGTTTTTGAAGGGTTTCAACCAGGAAGGAAAATGGCTCAATTTTAAAAAGAAAGATGTCTTTGGTGTTTTATTTTCCTCACTAACTAGAAAAGACTCCTGCCTGGCTCCCTGAAAATGTACCACCAAGATTTTTGGTGGTGGTGTTGACAAGATTTCCCATGTGGTCCCTAGGGAAGGCCCTGCTCAAATTAAAGTTATTGGTACTTAATCAGGTCTGTGATAGCATTTTTAAAATGCTGCTTGAGGAATGATATTTCTAGTGTTGTATTTTTTTTCTTGTTTTATAATGACTGCATTTTTATTTTAGGAGTATAAACATTGTAGGCAACATACTTCTGTTTATCTTTGTTATCCTAGTTTCATCTAAAATATCATGAAATCTCTGTGATATAAATAGCCCACTTAAAGTAAACTGGCCCTATTTTGAAAGACCTCAGAGTAGAGATGTGGAACCCAAAGTCTGTACTTTTTTCTCTGTTATTCAAGGAAATCATAGAGTACAATAATATTTTCAAATTTTCTCTCAAGTCATGAATAACATTTTTTCCCTGTGATTTTTATCTAATTAGTTCTAAGACAGCATTTCTATCTGAAGGCTTCCTACAGGAACTTTGTTCCCACACAGAACTCACTGCTGGCAGACAAAGGACATATTACTGAAGGTTTTTTTGCTACCAATTAAATAGCAAAAACCATCCCACTGAGAAAGCACAGACTAAACTTTATCTCATTAAGACAAAGTCCAGATGCCTTGTTTACTTGTGGTTAAAAATCAATGCCCCATTGTCTCCTGGAAATATGCAATTCGAAGCAGAAACAAGAAACAGGAGGTATGTCTTCATCACTGTGTCAAAACAAATAATTAAAATGCAAGGTTTTTCTTTGACAAATGGAATTTGTTAGGAAATCAGGAGTGGTTAAGAATGCTACAGCTAGTCAATATGGAGAATTCTCTGCTATTGTGTGATTTACCCATACATAGATCAGGACTTGCATGTAGTCGAATTTCAATTGCTAAATGAGTCAATGTGAATTAATCTGGAATGAGCAGTTGGATGGAGGTAAGTATTAGTGAATTAAACTACACTTTGCTAAACTGGTAGATGATTTGCAGTGTCTGCTCACTAGAATGGGGCAAGACTAGGCTCACAATCAGAGGTTGGAAGAGGGGCGTATTCTCTTGGTTGTAACTTTGGTTCATGGAAAAGGCCAATTCCAGTTGGCACCAGTAGAGAGGACCTTCTCTGATATTCTGAAGCGCCAGTGGTTGGATGGCACAGATAAATGGTCTTGATCTTTGTTTCAATTTGCATATGCTGAGTGATGCAAATCCCTTCCCTTTGGGAGGTCAAGGGGCATGTGATCTAATGCAACAGATGCATGGCTAGCAGAAAGAAATGGAGAGCTCACTTAGCTAGTTCTTACTGTGAAGTTTTATCCCAGGGGTACAATAAAGATGGCAGTTTTGCGGAATGAAATGTAGAATTGGACACACTGAGTTATGAAGATGGAGCAGAATGGGACTGTGAGTTCTGCCATGGTGATAAGACCCTGCAGGATTCCGAGGACATATTTCGGTAGCTGTCTCAGTGATGCTCACCAGTCCCCACACTCTGCTTTACACACTAATTTGAATGCACTTCGCTTACTGTAGTCCAGGTGAAAATCAGAAGAGAAGTAAAAAGGATCAGATTTTAAGGACATTGGTGATCATTCAAAAATCCATGCAACTTGTACACGTTTGTTTTGCGTGCAATTTATTCTGGTCAGAATACTTTCTCTATTTTGGGAGACTGTAATTTGTATACATTTGAAAACTAATTATTAGTCTATAATACACAGTGAGAAATTAGGAGGGATGTAAAGTAAGCTGGCTTTTTGCCTGAGGGCTTAATTTAAAAGAATCCTTTAGGTGCCTCTGTGATTTCTTACTGACTTTTCTCTAATGAAGCTATTTAAAACTCATTGATGGGGAAGGGTTTAGCTGAAGATCACAAGTAAGTTCTTGTGTCTCTAATTGTTTAGTGGAAAGCCTAACAGATTGGTTCAAGTGTGAGTGCCGCAGCCCATTAACCTGGGGATTTGTTCACGATCTCACTTTGTGTAAAGTACTTGCATGTCTTAGAACCATAGAATCTATTTTATGCTCTATAAGAAACCAGACAAGACACATAGCAACACACAGAAAACTCTCTACCTTCTTCCTCCTGATGCCTTTGCCCTGACACTTAAATTCTGGATGCCTAGAATCTGGGAATCTTTATCAGAGTTGAGCTTTTGGTGGCATCTTAGAATATGACAGTTTTTCTAAGTTTTGAGAGCTCTAATTCCTTCATGCCTAAAAGGTATTATGATAGCACCTACCTCAGAAAGTAGTTATAAATATTAGATGAGCTAAATATAAACTAAATTAGCCCAGTGGGAGTGTGAACCATTTAAGCACTGCCTGGCATATAGCACCCCCACATCACCACTGTTGCTACACTTAAAAAAAAATTACACCAAGTAAAAGTAGAGATATGGAGATATTCTCTTTATGATAACAAAACACAAGTCATTTCATTTTATATATTCAGTAGAGTTAATATACATTCTAGAGACTTTCCAATAGTATATCTACCCCGCCTCCTTATCCCAGGGCTCTGGGATATATTACTATAGAGCTTATAGCTGATTAGCAAGTATCAATGGTGAATCACACTTTCTGATACTTAAGGGTTCGTCATTTCTTATTCTCCTATGACTACTGAAATCACCATAGACACAGAAACCCAGAAAATCATTCTAGAGACCTTTCCAAGCATTTCTGAGGGCTCCAGTCACAGTGACTAAGAGCAGGAGAAGTTGGTGGACTCTAAGCTCCACTTGCACGGGACAGCTTAGTGAGACTCAAAGACAAGAATGCAGACCCTGCTGCCCAGCCAGAAGGCTCCTGAAGCTTAGAAAAGCCCTTTGCTTTATTCACTCAGTATTGGTTCTTGGTGGTTTGGGCCAGGAAATAAGCATTTCTGTTTGTCTCTACGTCCCAGAAATGATTTGGCCATTTTCATATAGAAGGATAATAAACAGCTGAACACTCAGGAAATTTCTAGTCCAATAGAAACTACTCTGCTCTAAACAGGGAAGGGTGGGACTATTACCACAGCTACCGCCAGTTAGTCATAAATGAAAGCAGTCCTTTCATTGGAGCAGTATGTTCCTCAGCTTTGATATCAAAGAGTATGAGGGATGCCCTGCTGAGGAGCAGGATACCAACAGACAGGACCTAGGGTAAACAAGAAGAACTATGCTCTAACATGAATTAATGCCTCTCACTGTTGGAATAAAGGTACTTTGTCCCTTAAAAAGAAACAAAGGTTTATGTGTGAACATAAAGTTTATCATGCTGTGGTAGAACCTGGGCAAAAGACAAATAGCCTCATTGTGATGGTGACCAGCATTTTGACCACCCGGCTGTACTAATGGCTCTGTGGGGCAAGCAAGGTGACCACATAAGACTGCAGTAGTACATGGATCACTTTGGATTCAAATAGCAGTCTTTGTGTACTGTAGTCTAGGCAATGGTCCAACCTCCAATTTGACTCTACAGGACATGGCCCACTTTCATCCTAATATACCCAGAACATAGCCAAATGGCCAGCTTAGCACAGAGGGCTTCTCTACACTGTTTACATACTGGACAGATGAGGGGGCTATTGAAGCAGGGTGAGGAGAAATGAGGACTTCACACTGAAACTTCACCCTTTGAATTAATTCTAGCTGACCTATTTGAGCAATGATTGAGGTTTTTTTTTTTTTGTTTCTGTGTCCCCCATCGTATCCCCTGGTGAGCAGGGGCTTGTTATTTTTTAATGAAACCATCTTTGCAGCCTGTTGTTTTCAGAGTAAGTCCTTGAGGAAAGAAAGGTTATTAATTAATTTATTTATTTATATACTGGTATTCAGTCCTTTTCTGTTTTAAAATCAGTTCTCTTAAGTCTCTGATTTGCTTCTAACTAGCTTCTTGTAGCAGAGTGTTCATTCTAGCTGATAGCGGGATCAGACCATCCAACGATAAGAGTAAGCCTAGATAATAGCAAATGAGAAAAACATAGCAGATGCCAGTGGTCATTGTGCATTATTGCCACACTTTCTGATTAATCTAAGGACAGGTGCTATGACATACCTATCTCGGCAAAGACCTTTTCTATCCCAGGTCCTACTGTGTCTCTAGAAATCACAGAAGGAACATTGGTACACTTGGCTGTGAAAGGAAACCCTGAACCTACTGGGGGTTTCCATCCTTTGGCTGGGAAACTGGGAAGAGATGCATCGTTGTTACACCATGCAGAGTGTTTTGATCAGCAACGTTTTCTTCATAGTAGAAGGAGATCTGATGATGTTGTGCCAGGGAAATGCTAGTGATCTCCAAAAAGACAGACAGGAACCAATCTGCTGCAACCTACAGCAGGCTCTTTATTCTATTCAAACTAGCTCGTCCCCCATCCCCAACTCACCAATGTCACACAGGACAGTTTTGATGGTGGGGGAGCCACAAATGTCTATGGGGCAAGGCTTTATAATAAAGAGCAAGCAGGGAGTACATATGCAAGCATCTAATTGGAAAGCTATTGTGGCCTTTAACATAATTGGCTGGTGCTGGGTGGAGTCATATCATAAACTTAACTTCTGCTCTCCACTGCATTTGTGGTTATTATGCAAGGTGTGGGCTTGTAACCTGGGGATGCAGGTTTGAGGGTAGAATAACCTGGAAATGCTAGTCTTGTTGAGGGTATAACCTGGAAACTGCTCTTGTTGGGGATTAGCCTAGGGACTGGAGCTATGGTTGGGGTTTTCTTGGGGGGCAACTGGAAGCTAATGCTAGGTACCAGATGTTAGTTTACCTGAGTTCAAATTTAGGTCAGGGTCTCTAAAATGGAGCCTGAACTTAAAAGATTTGGCATCTCAATGACACAGGTATCTCCCCAATTTCTCCATAATTCCCTTCAAACATTGCCTCAGAGAGGTTGGGGGTGCTTTTGAGAATTGTGCCCACAGCTTCAGAAGTAGGCAGAAGGCTCAGTTAGAAAGCAGACACAAGATTTAACTCTTATATGAAATAGAGTGGAAATCTGAAGAGAAGATGCGTTTCACAGTGTCAAAGTGATCTTCCATGTATTCAGAATGTAACTGAAAGGCTAGGCATTAACCATACTCCGTGTTAGTCTGTAATTATATGTGAAATTAGAAAAGGGATCCTTAGAAAGAAGGAGTGATGATAAGAAGGGTAGAAAGAGAAGAGAGGGAAATGAAATAAATGTAACAAGAAAACAGAAAGAGACAAAGTAATGGAGGAAAGGAATGGATAGGGTAGTGGTTGTTGGCAGAAGTGTTGAATGAAAGACAGTGTGTGTGTCATAGAAAACCCATTTCTTCATATGCTAACCAAAAATGTAACTCAATACAGCCTTTTTAAAAATTAAGTGTTCTTACAACTTCACTTCCTTTTCTATGTCTTAATAATACTTTCAAGGGGCTACTTTCATTTCTGAATGCCACCACCATAACTTCAACTTCAGTTAAGTTGAAAACTATCCTCTGGGTTTTGATGTCTAAAGGTGAGATTTACAATAAGTTAAAAAACTAGAATTAATTATATACAAATCAATAGTTGTACTCTATTTTTAAAGCAATTCTATGTAGTAGAAGGCTATCATAAAACATTTGAAAAAAGACCAATTTTAGATTTTTAAATTTGAAATGAATAAATGGTCACAGGAAGAAAATAAAAGCATACTAAGTATTCACCACAAAATACTGATAAAATCATCATGTTCATAATGCAGAGATAGGATGGATAATTAGACCACTGGAATAATGCCCCCATGCAATATTTAGAAGCAACATGAAATTAAGTATTTGTAAATGTTAATGGTACTCAGTGGAGATTCCTAATCAAGATCAGAGTGATAATTGGAATCACTTTAACTTAGAATTTTCCCCAGGAAAAAAAAAGTAGAAATACAGCATTCTGTGTGATCATTATACCAACTGACATGGTGTGCATCATAAGCTTTGTCAAATTTGTGTTTCAAAGGCTTCCCAGATATTTTCTCCTGATTGTTCCAACAGCACTCTTCCATCAGCTACTATGGCTAAACTGTGACAATTTCATCTTGGAAAAGTCAATTTACTTCTGTTCCCTCAACATTTGATGTTTTGACCTTTGGCATCTTTAAGATAATACCTCTGAATGTATTGGAAAGGGAGCACAGTTGCAGTCAGCAGGCATGACTCTTAGCCTTCCTGCACCAACTAACTCTTCTGTCTGTCCTAAGCCCACCTTGCATTTTATCACGAAGTGACACATGAGACATGGGACATATAATAAATCTTGGCCAATGATTTACTATGCTTCCTCAAGGGTAGAAATCCCTTGTGTTTCTTTTCTCTTTTATTTCCAGGTTAAAGGGAGCATTTGCAGACATCTAATACCACCCATGCCGCTCTGAAGGAATTTCCCTTGGGGGAACAGGAAATATATATATATATTTTTTTCTGGGAGAATTTTGCTTTTCATAGTCACAGGTCAATACAGCCTTAAAACTTTCAAGCAGGTAATATATATTTGCAGGGTAATAAAACATATGGTAATTGAAAAAAAAGTGTTCTTTCTAACACTCTTGAGGCAGTTTTCAGTGAGTGTATTTGTATGATAGATGAATGACTGAAAAGATCTCTGGAAAGTTCAAATAGTTTTCAGAAATATTCAGCCAGGTGTTTAGACTGTGCCCCAAGTTTCTGCAATTTAAAATGTAATTAATGACTAATAATCTTAATTATATGAATTTCTCTAGGCCTAAAACATTATTGAATAACTATTTCCCATTGGTTCATTGAGGATACTAGAACTAACTTTGTAATCTATAAATAATCAAATATGCTAGGGTGAAAGAAACTAACCCTTGGAATTTGGATAATATTTAGGATGGGTGTACATCTCTATCCAAACAGGAAAAGAACTATTCAACTATTTCACAACTGTCATTTTAAAATCACTACGATGTCCTCTTTAAGAGTATTTTCATTTCATAAAGCTAGTGGGACTCACCTCGTGGTTTGCACATAAAAGACAGTTACAACAATGAAAGGATTAGTCACTATTAAAGTAGTTACAACAATGACTATTGGACTATCTGTATATAGATTTGATGATATATATGAATTTCTAAGAGTACATAAAAGTGGTATTGACAAGGGAAGAAACGAGAGATATATTGTGAAGATATGATAAATATCTGATTGTCTGGCACATCTCATAGAAATGATTTAATATGAAAATAGCTCAGCATAATTTTTATGATTGCCATAAAGTGACAATCAGCATAATTTACTGCGAAATGATTTAGATTATTTGCAGACCCAGAATCATGAGTTTCTAAAAAAGTGTCATAGTAGAGGACATCTAACCTCTTTGAATCTCAGATTTTTGCTCTGTAAAAGATTGCCAAGCCTCTCAAGATATTATTGTGAATTAATTACATGAAAGTACTATGGCAAATGTAAAGTACTATGTAAATATTAACTTCTTAGAACTCATTTGGAAGCCTTAACTTTTGAGACTAGAAGAAGCTTTTATTGGAGATGGAGTCTACTCATCTCTAGAAATCAATAGTCAAAGAGTCTGGAAGGGCAATGAAGATCATCCGACAATGGACTACAACATCTGGACATTAGTTATACTGAGATGTTCAGTCATTTGTCAGTATGTTCCTGTGTGTATGCTTGCTTCTAGTTTATCTTTTGAGTCTAAAGGTTGTAACAATATTAGAGTCTAACAGAGTTGGTGCATTTTATGCTCGGAGCGAAAATGGTGTCGTATTTCTTCACTTGGATGCTTCTGCGTTGCAGTTCTGAACATGTTATAAATGTGCCATACCTTGGGTTCTTGTCCTGCTACTTCAATTTAAGCACTTAATTAGGTACAACTCCAACGTACCAATGCTGTCTGGAACAGCAGTTGGAGTTAGACACCACATAGACTGCCAGATTTCCCTTTGAGTTTGAGGTGGTTTCTCTCTGTGAGTCCCCTCAACAATGTATCAGAATGAAGTATTGTATAGTAACAGCTGGAATAAAGATCATGATTGAGAAGCAATAACATTTTAGTACCTTTGAGAAATACTATTGAGAATATTTTAGGACAAAGACTGAGTTTGCAATCTTACATTCCAGAAGTGTCTTACCCAATAAACTACAGTATGTACTATATTATGTATGTACCTTATAACATTCATATGGCTACACAGAAAAAAATAAAAAGAATCAGCTGAGAATATTCTCATTAATATTTTAATTCAGTGTATCTGAAATGTCATTTCAATATGTAACCAATATTTTAAAACTATTAGTGAAATATTTTACATTCCCCTTTTTAACAGTGTCTTTGAAATTGAGTTTGTTATTTTTATAACCACCAATTCATATGCTAAATTTCATCGCCAGCACATGATCTGTATTAGATTTTATAAAATTTGCATTTGAAAAGTAAATTTACATACTCAAGTTGTTCCAAATGTACTTAAAATTATTCTATCAAGAGAATTATCACTTATTAATTTAAAACTTTAATCAAAAAGTATAATTTAAAATTAAAAATTAAATTCACCCATGATATTAATGAGATGACAATATCCCCAGAGACACATGTTACTACTGCCTACAATAAAAAACAACAGACTTCCAAAGGATTTGTCATGGTCTCAATTTAGCACAGCCCTCTCTATGCAAGAGATAAAAATCCATCTGAGGACCTATTTTTTTTAATTATTTCCTTGACTAATGCTTAAATATTTAATATTTAAATATTTGCCACCTACATGTCCTGACACTTAGATGTTTTTCCTTTTCATACTGAATAGTAAACCTGTGACCATTGGATTGTAGGGAAGATAAACCTTGGGAAACCACATTAACTGTGGTTGTTAGTGCTAGACTTGACCAGATTTCCTTCCTAAAATCTTTGTGTGGGTTGTGGCCTATATAACCATGTGCCCTGGTTTATACATATATTTGCAGTGTAGCCCTCTTTAGTTCATTTGATTGTTTTAGCACAGTTAAAGGCAAGTGTTTTTGATGACTAGAAGGCACACTGAATTCCCAACTGGGAAATGAGAGAGTGCTTAGGGCAGAATTTTTTCAGCATTTTTTTTCTACCTTACAAAGAATTTTACAGAAAAAAAACAAAGGCACCCTTAACTGGTAGACTCTAGAAACACTTCACTGTGTAATGTATACACTTGTTAATTGCTGTTATTATTAGAGAAATGAGTGTTCTATGACTATCAAGGGAGTGGATGGAAAGGAAGTTGAAAGCTTAACTGTGGAGTCAGATTGGCTGTGTTTGTATCCTGCTAACACCATGTTCAAATTGTGTGAGTTTGTCCTGTTACTTCCCACTTCAGCCTTCCATTTCCCAATTCAGGAATGGAGACAGCACGAGGATTCTTAGGGAATAAATTACATGAGAATATGAATGTCTATGGCACAAGTATTCTAGATATGAATGTGACTTTGTAGTCTACTAGCATCATAAACATCATTACATCTTGGACCCATCTCCAACAGTTATAAAAAAAAGGAAGCAGTTGCAGGAAGCATGGTGAAATAAATGCGAAGGCATAAACCGGCAAAAGTTAGCAGCCCAAAGCCCCACGTCTGATTTCTTTGTTGGCTGTTTTCAGTTAGTACACGTTATCTTTCAAGAAGCAAATTGGATTGTTTGTCAGTTTTACTGGAGGATTCTGATTTTTCCACCTGTTCCGAGATGACTACTTTGCATCTGTTTTGATACACAAATTTATAAACAAATTCTCTAACACCATTCTATGAATAATAGATCAGACTTTTAATCAAGGTATGGTTTCATGTTCCAAAAATTATAGCAAAGATAAACACCATGAACTACATTGGCTAGTTTTATGTTGTGTCAGCTGGGTAAATTACTATCCTTTTTTGCTGTCTGATTATTGGTGTTTGGAGTTGTTTTTTTAATTTATGTCATCCTTCATGTTCCTGGATTCCTATTTCTCAGCATCCTTTTCTGTATTATTGTTATTAATGTGGCAGGTTTAATGTTTATAGTATTTGCATAAAAATAGATCTTTCTGGTAGGTAGTTTTCAATGTTAAAGCAAATGTGCTTATTCACTGAATATGAAAAATATCCCTGTGGAACAAATATTGGACTATGCATCTCTTCAACAGAATTATTATGGGTTTTACTTATCTGCCTAACTGTCTTGAAAAACGTAGCTTAAAAATCATCCCCATGCTTTTAGGGAGCAGTCAGTCATTTAGACATTTCCCACTGAAAAGCGAGCTCCTTGAAGTAATCAAGTTATTACAAGTGAAAATATTTTAAGACAGGGATCTCTGCCAGCTAACATAGGAAACTAAACTGAATTGATGTTTAAGACACATTATCATGGGGTGGGGTAGGAGGGAATCTCACCTTGGTCTTTGACAGGGTTGGAAATAGAAGTTCATAGAGAAAACAGCAATGAAGTTTTCCTTTTTTTCTATTCTTTCCTATTTTTTTTGATAAGGTATTATTTTCAAATCCTTTAATGTTGAGTTGTTAGCTTTGCATGCAGTTAGAATGGAAAAGCACTTGCCTTTATAGTTTGAGTGTGTAGTGAGGGCAAATGGTGGTTGGAATTAAAATATGTCAATAATTTTCAGGTATCTATTTATTCTTATGTATTAAATTCAGGCAAATAGGAAACCAACTAATGAAGCGTAAGTGTGCTTATAAAATATTATTTTTTGGATGGATAAGAGTATATTTTTCTTCTAGAATTTAAGTTACTAGTTTTTAACCCTCACATTTTGTTTACATAAATAGTAAGAGAGGATAACCCCTAGATTGGCAGAGTTTAAATTAGCTAGCATTGAGATAAATACCTAAGCCTATGTATGAATCCTTGGGTCTGTTTCCATCATACATAAGTTTATATTTTCTTCATTCTTACACACACACACACACACACACACACACACACATCTTCATTGAGAAAATGTCAAAAAGGCTTTACTATCATAAGAGTTAACGAGGCAAAAGTGAAGGCCTTTAGAATTGGAGATAAGAATAGCTCCCCTCACAGTGAAGCCATAATGCCACAAGCCACTGCTCTTGATATTCCAACCCAAGATGCTAGCCACTGTTCCTGAAGAAGTTTGTCTGAAACCTCTTAAAGAGAACTCAGGAAATAAACTCTCAGAAACATGAAGAATTTAAAAAGAACAGGGAATAAAGCTGGAAATGTCCAAAGTCATTCATGCCCAAAGTTTGCAGGTGAGTTGAGTGTGCTCAGAAAGGCCAGATCAAAGGACCAGTGCTATGCTATAGTGAAAGGCATGTATGACAGAAAACAATGGGGAGACAGGAAGCTGTAACCAAGGTAACTGCAAACAGTGTGTCTGTATTGGAGAAAATGGCGAGAGATGAGAGTGAAGTGAACTGTGGGTTATCATGGCAGGCCAGAAATGGGTCAGTCCAAGTTCCTAATTAGTATCAGCTGTTCTAGTGGGTCCATTAACAGACACACTATGTAGAGAGGACAGAGAGGTTGCTTGAAGAAGACTAGAGATTTTTAATGGTTCAACATTGTAAGACTCTCTCATCCTTGAGGACTCGTTATGTTGCATACTTTGTGACAGCTTTTAAGCTATCAGAGCCTGATCTCTCTCAGAAACATACAAAAATTATTTGCTAAGCACGTTACTTATTAGTTATTGTTACGCAATGACAGCTATTAAAATATATACAAAGAGGACAATTCTGGACATATAAGAACTCAGAGATATTGAATTAAAACAAACAAGATAAGGAGTTGCATATCTCAGAGAAGTGTAACTTGGTATTGAGGAAATATCTAAATAAGCTGTCTACTGTGAGCATCTGCTGAGGACTACAGCTTCAGCAGCTAACAAACTCTGAAGGTGAACTTTCAGAAGTAAAAACAGCAATTTGGTTTTCAGTTGGAAGGATTTGTAAGAGCCCTTTCATGGCATTTTAAAGCAGTTTGCTTTTTCTGTCTAAAATCAGAAAACTGCGTCCTTGGTAGCAATAGACATGTCTGTTGCTTGGATCTGTGGACCCTCAGAATGACCAACTGAGCTACCAAAGTCCTCTTTCTCTAAATTCAGGAACCATCACTATAAAGCTTTGAGTTGGTCAGTAATAACAAAAATAAATAGAAGTAAAAATTTTGTTTTGCAATAACAAAATGAAATTGAGCAATACAATACTGCTTATTTTTCTGATTCTACAAGTACAATTCACTACTATTACTATAGCTAATGAGAAATGTATTATCCATACACATGTATATATAATATACATATATGCATGGGGAAATCCTAAACAGCGTAGTCATGCATTTGCTTGCTTCTGTATGTTTGCATGTTTGCCAAGCACTGGAGGTAGACAGTATATATATATACATACATATATATGGAGTCCCTTAATGTAACATCCTACCCACTGGACAGGATCTTACTCTGCAGCTCATACTAGCCTAGAACTTACTTTCTACACTAAGCTGGTCTCAATTTTATGATGATCCTTCTTTCTTCTCCTCCTGAGTGCTGTTTTGACTTTTGAGGACATTTCACCTCCCTCTGGAAGATCTGCCATTGCCACTGCTAAGTCAGTTCCAGTCTACTCTAGACATGAGTGCAGCATGAAGTAGCTCACGTCTCTTCTATCCCTTTTAAATTCTCTTCAGTTCTTAACATCCTCCTGTATTCATTGGTAGCACTAGACTGTCAAGGTACAGATTTTATTCTTAGCTAGTCTCTACCTGACACCACCCAGATCCAACCAGAGATCTGAGCCTTTCAACTCGGCCTTTAAAGATGATGCAACTTTGTTCTCCATCTGCTCTGAAGCTACTATTTTGCACAGGCTTCCACTTCCATTCAACCTTTAAAGAACTAATGGCCTCCTGCCACTAGATCATTCAAAATTTTTATTAGCATATACTAATTACACATAACAAGTATACAAAATAAAATGTCACAATTATTAGGACATTCTCATATGTGTAGGAAATATGTTTTCATCATCTTTGATCTCTTTTATCCTTTCTTAGCCCCGCCCCACTTGCCCCTGTCTCTTCCCAAGTAATTACACTTCTAATTTTATGTTTGTCTTTTTGGTGTTCTACTGCATTTAATTGGAATAGCTTATAAGAGTGTGGCAACTGAAGAGTCACTATATCACTGAAGAAGATGTATCTCACTAGCTCAGCAGCCATTAAGTCCCTGCAGATCCTCAGAGAGTGGTGGGGCCTGGTAAGCTGTCCCACAATTAGGGACAGACTCTTCGTGTGCCTACTTTTGGACATGGTCTTGTGTAGGTAATCACAGATGTTGAGAGTTCCAAAGATAAATGGTCATGTCAGGCCAGGAAGACAACACTCCACCACATTCTAACCTTTCTCTCACTATTTCATTTTTTTGCCTCCTCTTCTGCAATACTCCTTGAACTTTAGATGTTCCATTTTGACCTGAACATTCAACAGTCACTTATTCTTTTGCATTTTGCTGCTTGCTATAAAAAGTAACTTCTCTGACTGTAGATAAAAGCAACACTATTCTGAGAACATAAACATAGATATGTAGAAGGCAATCTGATAAGAAAACCATGCCCATTTATCAAAATAACTGGAGAAGTTCCCGACAAGGCTCTGCGATTTCTCTAACCACAGGTTTGAGACCTGGTACCTACCACATTGCACCAGTGAGCCTTTTTTTTTTTTTTTCTTGGCTGGCTGATAGTGTAGTTTACAGAATCCATTGCTAAGTAAAGGAGTTACAGAGACAAAGTTTGGAGCTGTGACGAAAGGATGGACCATCTAGAGACTGCCATATCCTGGGATCCATTCCATAATCAGCTTCCAAACGCTGACACCATTGCACACACTAACAAGATTTTTCTGAAAGGACCCAGATATAGCTGTCTCTTGTGAGACTATGCTGGGGCCTAGCAAACACAGAAGTGGATGCTCACAGTCAGCTATTGGATGGATCACAGGGCCCCCAATGGAGGAGCTAGAGAAAGTACCCAAGGAGCTAAAGGGATCTGCAACCCTATAGGTGGAACAACATTATGAACTAACCAGTACCCCGGAGCTCTTGACTCTAGCTGCATATGTATCAAAAGATGGCCTAGTCGGCCATCACTGGAAAGAGAGGCCCATTGGACTTGCAAACTTTATATGCCCCAGTACAGGGGAATGCCAGGCCAAAAAGTGGGAGTGGGTGGGTAGGGGAGTGGGGGGGGGAGGGTATGGGGGACTTTTGGGATAGCATTGGAAATGTAAATGAGGAAAATACCTAATTAAAAAAAATGTGTGTGTGTATATATATATATATATATATATGAGTTGGTAGCTTTTCTCCCCTCAGAAACTTGCATAGCATCTTTTGACACTATGAATCTAGTCTTCAGGTAAGAAGCTTTTGGTTTTGATTGAGCTTGATTTCTGTGTCGTGGAAACAAAGATTGTGATGTGTTTTGTACTAGAGTCTTATCATCTAGTTCTAGTAGGCAACCAAGTGCAAGAGAAATAACTTGAATCTTTGGAGGGGGTTTTCAGGGCCCTTCTTGATCAACAGCTTATATGACCGAAGCCCAGCCCTGGTTCTGAATTTAAGAATGTAATACTCTGTGGCCTTTGAAGCCTTCACACTAACTTACCCTCTAGCCATTACCTATACTCATGTAAGTGACTTTTATAGTCCAGCTACACCTATGGCTCTCTGTTTCTTCATACTCATTGGTGCTCTGCAACATGAATATGATCAGCATTCCTGTTAATGAACGACCACCTAAGCAAGAAGTCCTTGAAGAATCTGTTGAAACATTTTTATCACCACACCCTCCTCTTCCCTCTCCTCTCCCCCTACCTTCCCCCTCCCCTCAGCAGTCTCTGTCCCTTTTGCCTAATTCTTCGTATGGTGTTTCTGTACTTGTAATCATTTTAAATTCTTTCTATGTTACTGTAAGCACTTTATCGTAACACAAAATGCAGAATTTACCAGTAATTATTATTATGAAACTATCCCTTAAATGAATTTGAATTTAAAAAGTAGGTACAGATGGGCTGAGTGTTGGGAAAATGTTTAATATTCTTAATTGTCTGCTTAATGATACCCTTTTTGCAAGCTTTTGTAGGAATCTTACTTAAATATGCTTGTGCACATAAAATATGCATGTTTATATATTTTTGTATAATAAGACATGTGGAATTAGATCATATTCATACTAATTTAATAAATGTCCATTTACAAAGTAGATGAAACATGCTATTTACAGTAGTTTTTAATAAAATGAAGTAATAAAACCTTGAGAGCATCTTCTCTACTTTTTAAATGAAAGACATTGAGTGTCCTGGTGTTATTCAAAAGCGAGTGGATCTTATCGAAGGGAAAGAAGACATGCGAGGCTATTAGCTAGTCTAATGAGAAAGTCCATTTCTCCACTCATTAAAAATAGGGACATTTATAATAAAACATTATTGTGCTTCAATTAAGCTGGCAAACATAGGCACTAATATCATCATGAATGCAATAATGAAGTGATGTCAGGCCTTGTCTTGAGTGAGGTGATTAAATTAAGCCTAGTTTTCAACTGCCTCATATTCAATGAGGAGTAAACAGCCTGACATTTTCTTATCAAAGAAATCTTGATTTGCTATCCTCTGTTTTTATATCGATATGCAGGTAGGTGAAAGAAAGCAGATTCATCATTTAGTTGTCGTATAGAGTCATTAAAGTGATAATCGAAGAATAAAACAAACAATTTCAAGAGATTTCTTTTTCATCCCATGGTCTTATTTTATACTATTCACTTACAGTATTTTTAATTATGTGAGCCATGAAGGAGGGGGAGAGAATGTTCATGAATAACTACATGGAAGTGTGAGTGTTCTCATAGGTCAGAGGAGTCATATCCCCTAGAGTTGGAGTTACAAGTGGTTGTGAGATGCCCCATGCAGGTGTTGGAACGTGAACCCTGGCACTACAGAAGAGCGCCACACTATTTTTAAGCATTGAATAACAACAATAAATAGAGCCCATGTACATATACTTAAGAGTGATTATTCTTTTGTAATAGCTGACTGACCATTTTTGAAATGAGAGCTGACTAAAACTAGATAGATAGATAATAGATAGATAGATAGATAGATAGATAGATAGATAGATAGATAGAGATGGATGGATGGATGGATGGATGGATGGATGGATAGATAGATAGATAGATAGATAGATAGATAGATAGATAGATAGATAGATACAAAGATGGGTGGGTGGGTGGATGGGTGGGTGGGTGGATGGGTGGGTGGGTGGGTGGGTGGGTGGGTGGGTCCTAGATTTCTGGTGTTTCTGTTGGTGTGACAAGACACCATGTTTCAGCTTACAGATTGCAGTCACAGTCCATCCTTAAGGGAAGTCAAGGCAGGAACTTGAGGCTGGAATTGATATAGAAGCTGGGTAGAAATGCTGCTAAAATACTTGCTCCTTTTAGCTTGATAAGTTGGTTTTCTAACATACCTAGGACAACCTGACCAGTGCTGGAACAGCTCAGAATGGGCTGAGCCCTCACACATTAATCATAAGTCAAGAAAAGACCCTCCAGATTTGCCTATAGGCCAATCTTATGAAGGTATTTTCTTGATTAAGATTCTTTCTTCCCTGATGATCCTGCCTTGTATCAAGTTGATATAAACATTGACCAGCACATTCTTGTATATATAAAGTACACACACACACACACACACACACACACACACACACACACACCACTCACTTTATCTACCCATGTCCTTTAGTGTAAGAAGTAAAATATGATAGAATATTGACAATTTAGTTTCTTCTCTCTTTATTCATTATTTCCACACCTTTTTTGGCTGTGATAATGAATTCATTTAGGCAGCACTATACACCATTATTCCTAGAGATGCCTTTGTATAGGGCTCCTATTATTGGATCCTGCTAACAGTGTAGTGAATGGCAGTCTGGGGAAAGCAACAGTAGGAACTGCTGGGTATCTGCAGTAAGTTAATCAGATTGTGATACCCCAAAACTAACACAGCCCACAAGATTGATAGCCCAATGCTGCAGTAAATTGTTTCTTAGCAGGAATTCTACAGTAGCAGTGTAATTTGGACAATGGTGCATTTGACAGCTAACCCATCAGAATCAGGGCACCCTGAGGAAGTTGCTCAGTCTACCTTCACATTCAGCCAGGCATTGATAAAGCAGTGGCTAAAAAGGAAATCAATTTAGACTTGCAAGGCTAAAAGCTTTGCAAGGCTATTTATCCTATTGCCAAATGGGTACATAGGTAGATAGTACATTACTCTGTGTGAGGGTCCTAGACAAACTCTGTGACTTCAAAGTAAGTGTGAATGTACTAATAGATACATAAGCATGAGTAGAGATGTTCACAAAAGACTGATGTATACAAAGTTACACCAGATAGCACTGAGTTTCCTCTCTTGCAAGGTAGTACAACAAATAAAATTCACAATGATGTCCATGACTTCAATGAGAAATGGAAGGACCTTAACCTGAAATATACATGATATTTCCATGTGGAATGAAAAGACCTGAAAGTCAATAAATATCTTTCCATTTCCAATATTGGGAGAGAGCCTTTGGAATATGAATTTTCAGGGTTTTTTTCCTCAGTGGTTTCACTTGCTATATGTTTATTCCAATGAGAATGTGTGGCAGGAACATCACATACACACACACACACACACACACACACACTAAATGTGAAATCTTTGTAATATAAAGAGATCAGTGAAGCATGGATAATGACAAATTCAGAAAAAAATGTATTATGGAATCAAACCAAGAGGAAATGATGCCACACAAACACAAGAGTCCCTTCTCTCAGTGCCTCGGTAGTCAGGTCACTCTCTAGTCCCAGTGCAATATTCTAATGGGGTTCATTGTTTTGCTTTGTAGATGTATATATTTGCATGTATATATGAATAAATGTAAGCAGTTATCATGCCACATATATAGTTGGTAAATATATATGTAATACTTGATATAAATTTTCACAAGTCTATTACTGACAATAAAGAACTGAAAATATCAAAGTAAGCTCTAATATAAATAAGCTGTATAAATAGCTATTATATCCTGGCATGGGATATAGGACATAGTCTTCAAATTTTAACACAACTGTTGTTAATGTCAAAGCTATTCAGATTAGAATCTTGTAGGCAGGGCTTATGATTGTAATGTAGTGGGACTATTGGCACAATGATTTTCCTTCTCAGGGAAGCTACAGCAATGATGTTGATTTGAAAAGATAAAGCAGGAAAACTTGAGGATAGTATTGGCTGCTCATTTCAGTGCTGTTTCTTCCAGCAATGTGGCCACTCCCTATATATACACACATGCACCCATTTTTCTTCCACAACAGTTCTGCCATGGACTTAAAGCCATTTCACACCCTCATGAATAATTTCATAGAATAAAGTCAACTTGCCTCTCTTTGATGATGAAACTCTTTCCTGTGTTATCTCAGATGATACTATGGATGTTTGTTAATGGAGAGTATTTATACTGAGAAGCAAATCTACAACCCATGCTACCCCATAGCAATTCAAGTTGCTTCTTGTCCTTCAATCATAGTTCTTAAACTACATAGATAAGGCTCAAAGTAAAATATTATTGACAATAATATATTAATATCCAATGGTGATATTTGATACCTGAACTAAAAAACCAAACTCCTAACTCTGTCTTTTCCTTTTCCTATGTGCAAATTATGTACCTAATTAATTCTTATTGTAATTGGTGTTTTAACTGTTATAAAAAATTGAAGAAAATACAAATTTTGACTTTGCACTTATCTAATAATCTTTAGTTAGGAGTATCTCTTTAATAAAGTCAAGTTAATTAGGTAAGCTCAATATTTTTAGCTACATGTAAACCTGTGTCTAATGGCTTACTGTTAGAAATCAGAGATAACTAAGTCTTTTAGGAGTTCCTTTTTCACCCCAAAAGTCACAAAAGTGTTGTCACATAAAAAGATAAGAATATTGGCTTTTCAGAAAATCCGAGATTAGTTATCAGGAAATTCTAAAATAGTCACTTAGTATAGAATTCATTAGTTCATGAAAAAATAACATAATAATTATACAAGTAATCCTAAAAGGCTTTATACAATGTAATTCTTAATCTCTTGAAGTTGGTCCATGTTAATGAGACATAAACTATAAATTGACTTGATTTCCTCTTCAAAATAAATGAAACTGTTCTATAGTATTTTTGACACCCAGAAAAAGATTATTTCAAGGTATATCTTAAATGAATTTAAAAACTAAGTGAGAGGATCCATGAAACAGCTCAGTTGGTAAAGGTGCATGCCATCAAATCTGCCAACCTGAGTTTGATCCTATAAATCACACAATGAAAAGAAATTACTCCCACAATTTCCCTCTTTCTTCCCTGTGTGTGTAATGGTACAATTCTAAATATTAACATAGGTGCACACAAACATACACACACTGACATATGAATGTTTAAAATAAATATGCATAATAGAACAACTACAACCAAAACTAAACCATGAGAAGATGTGGCAAAGTACAACTATTTTCACCAAAGTCAGCAAAACAGAGATAAATTAGCCTAGAACATATGAAAGGAAAGGGAAAAAACAAAAAACAAAACAAAACAAACAAACAAACAAAAACAAGACCAAAGTAAAATTTCAAAGCAGGAACTTTGAAGAGGACAAGATCTCCTCTTGGAGGAGAAGCTGATATGTGAAACTAATGCTATGATAATAGCAATGATCTTACATTGTGGGCCACTGGGCTCTCGGTGACTACTGATACCTCTTATCACATCTGCCATCCCACTGACTACTCAGAGTAGTGGTTAACAAAAGCCTGTGGCAGGCATGTCACCTTCCTATCTGGGATCCTGTGCTCTAGGAGACACCTTATCCTGCCTTAGAAGCCAGTTTCTGATCATTCTGATAGCTGTTGTTTTATTGTATCTATAGTCCTGTGAAACTAAATCATGTGAAAATAAACCAAAATTCCACAAGGAGTGGGGTCAACCTATCAGTGAAAATAATAGCCTGTTTGAGCACAGCTTCTTTCTCTAACTGGAAGGCAAGCTTCCCAGAGTCCACTGGGGATATTTGCTAAAACCATTTTGAAAGCTCACACATGTGTGCTGTGATTTTTAGAGAGCAGGATCGTCCCCATGGGGAGTAGGAGGGCCTCTGCAACAGTGAATGGGAGGGGGAGTAGAAATAAGGTAGAAATGAGAAGGAGTCATGAGCATGCTCAGAGAGGCTTGTGCAGAACTTAATGTTGTGTTTTCTAAGACGTAGATAATCGCTTACTGGAGACTTTATGAAATTTATAAAAATAGTGCCTGTTCCACTGTGGTCAGTGAATGCTCTAAACCCATTTTAGCAAATTCCCCCACTAGTGCACAGGATGCATCTGTGACAGAGACAAAAATCAATGCTTATGGATTTAGGAGTGTAATCCTATCACTTGTTTTGCGAGATATGATTTGAAATGTAAAGTACGTTTAGACTTAAGTGAACTTGGAGGCACAGAGTCTCTAGGGTGTTCCTTAGTATCCTATTTATTATTGATCAGACTATTGCTTTATTGTCTATTCTTTCACCTTATTATCTTG
This sequence comes from Mus musculus, assembly GCF_000001635.26. NCBI lineage: Eukaryota > Metazoa > Chordata > Mammalia > Rodentia > Muridae > Mus > Mus musculus. The sequence goes on from NC_000069.6 coordinate 141,638,896, forward strand.
CTCTCTTACAGCAATAATCTCTATATTACATATATCAGAACCAATAAATTTAATCTCAGGTTGAATATTTAGTCCCTCATTACAAAACCTTATGTTTACATTATTTAAAGCAAGAGCCAAACAATTGCCTAAGTCAAACAAAATCTTGATGCCAATAGCCACTGCCTGAAGTTTTAAGCTTTCTACAGGAAACCCAATGACTAATCTAATTCAGGACACATATGTCAGAATCCAAGCAACTTTAACTAGCCTTAAACCATTACAGTTTGAATCATCAATAAACTGCAATGCCAATTTTTTAAAACTGACATTTTTATTCTTATCTTAACAAAAAATTTCAATGACATGATTGTTCTAATCTCACATTGACTATGAAAAAAAATAACTAAATGCAGTTTGAACAGGTTAAAACTGCCTGCAGTTATTCACTCACTAAATATCAATTTCTAATTTTTGATATGTGAAATACTGGGAGTTATTGTAATTTAGCCTCCAGCCCTTCTAATATGTCTTCTATAGCAATCATTCTTTATGCTTTTCATTATACACTCTTACTAAATATGTCTTCCATAAGCCAGTTTGAGAATGCAAAATGTGTGACCCATTTCAGCTTCTGAAATGACCATACACCATAATAGCCTCAGAACATTTGAGAAAGCCTGATGCACTGGCTTTAATCAGATATAAAATAAAATTCTGCCCAGTTTAGTAAATATATTCCCATTAATAGAGCATAACATATCTGAGAATCTAATTTTTTGGCCCTATTTTGAAAATCACTTCTACTTTAATTTAGTTAGGAATCTATGCAAAGTAACCTGAATAGTTGAAACTAAACTCCTTAGTACCACTGGCACATTTGCTGGCAGGGAAAAAAAAATGATCTGCCAAATGAAACTATGGATGTTTCTATATAAATTCCCAAATCTTGAGTGCCTATTCACCAAGACACTTTTACTCATTGATAAAAGAAGTGGGTGCAAAGAATACAGGAGTAAGGCATGAACGACAGTCATTTAAAACACTTCCATCCTGACCCTGTGTGGGAAAATAATCTCTAGGGGGAGATTGAGAAGGGGACTCCCTCCCAGCCATGTAAGCGCTACTTACTTAGAGCCATATGTATTTGTCTGTAATCAAAGCAGGTTCCATACTGCTGAAAGTCCTTCTGAATGCTACCTACAAACACTATATGGACAGTTGCTGCTTATGTACCCAGTCAGACTTTGAAAACTTATTTTGTCTTGAAAAAGAGCAAATCCATAGGGTGACCTTCAGCTCCTATTAATCCATCTAAATGTAGGCTGTGAATACAGAGCACATCTGCCGCCTGTCAGCTGAAAATCCCCCTGTCACCACAGGCCCCCACTCCACACCAAGTCCTCTTGGGGCTGAGATAACTTAGGAGAGCTTTTCCTTTGTTGGCTAGGAATGAGTACATTTAGACTAATCATTAAAACCCATTACCTAACAAAGTACATGTTCTTAAGGAATACAGTGATACTTGCCAGTGTATTAATCAGCAACAACATAGACGATGAGAAAGTAAGATGAGCCATCTCTGAGAAAGATTACACCCGAGCAGCAGTTCCAGTTGCTGTAAATTATCTCCCAATTAGAAGTATTTTCTGAGAATGCTTCAGAATTCGATCTGGATTTGGTCTCTGTTGCTATATACTCTGCTGTAGCTGTGGCTAGAAAACATATCAAGGTTTTCCAGGAGCTTGGTAGTGGAATTATTTATTTGAATAATTGATCATTCAATTAGTAAAGCAAATGTTGAACAGTTGGGCAGCCCTTTTTATCAGAGCAGAGAGAAAGTAATTGGCTGTAGTTCGTTATAAGGCAGAAAATTGAAAAGTGTGCTTTTAAAAAATAATATTAAATACAATCTCCCCACCAAATAAGCCTGATTGCCTGCTCTCTTTGTCATTGTTTAGTATTCTTTTCCCTCAGTGCCATTATAATCCACATATAATCAAGGCTCTGATTACACTCCCTGAATATTACTGAGTAGTGATTTGCTTATACCTGTGGTGCCAAGTGTTAAGTAAGTCTGCAGAATTGAGACCTACAAGTCTAGAATGATATTAGCTTTTCATGGGCAAGGCAAAGACAGTTGTCAGGGGCTCTACAAGACTCATGGGAATCATGAACAGTAAGAAGAACGTGTTTTGTTGTTATTGGTGGTGGTGGTGTGGTTTTCTTTTCTTTTTTGATTGTTTTTTTTTTGTTTTTTTTTTAAGATTTATTTATTGATTATGTGTAAGTACACTGTAGCTGTCTTCAGACACGAAGAGGGAGGCAGATCTTGTTATGGATGGTTGTGAGCCACCATGTGATTGCTGGGATTTGAACTCAGGACCTTTGGAAGAGCAGTCGGGTGCTCTTACCTGCTGAGCCATCTCATCGGCCCCCGATTGTTTATTTTCATACCCATTTTTTCTTGCCTTTGTCTTCTTTGACTCAAACTTAAAGTGTTTGGATTTCTTCTAATGTAGAGTGAATGGAGACAGCATTATGAATGATAGTGGTAAAAATGGTGCTGTCATTTAAGAACTAACCAAGACAAAGATGTACAGAGAAGAAGCTGAACCTCTGTTAAAAGCTGTATTTCCAACCTAACTGATATACTCATAAGCCAATGACGGTCATACTTTACAGGATCACTTCAACATTTAAGAGGTTCTCTGGTAAATTAGGGAAAGAAACAAACCTAGTTTATTGAAATTAAAGAAACTCCTTAAGGTCTGAGTTGATTGCTGATTCTTAGGTGATCCTCTTGGAAACTAGCATAAATATTGATTAACCAGCATGCCACTTACATGGTTCCTTCTTCACACAAAATATAAAAGTAACTTTAACATGTAAAAGGAGTCAACTTTGATTTCTGATATGAGAACACTTGTTTCTTAGACTAAAATCTGTACATTACTTTATTGTCAACAAGCTGATATGATATTAAAGAATCTTAGAGAGGGCATTTTAATATTGGTTCTTTGTTTTTATTTACATGAGTTTTAGTGTTTTCTTTAATTATATCCTTCATTACCAGTTTGATGCATTTCTATGGTGAATCAGAACATTTTTTACATATTCGGTATGTCTTTTTCTCTAATAATATTTAGCTCATCTTGTTATTTGTCTAAGTTACCCAAACATTTATTGAGTGTCTACTATAGGAAAAGCTGTAAGTGGATTAAGAAAATATGTTTATTAAAATGCCCACTTGTTAGGCTCTCTCTGTACTTTATGGTCATGTTACAATGTTGTCTTTCACATTATTCCACATTGACTGAAGTTCTGGGTTTAAAGCTTGAGTATTTAATCCAGTTAGTATTTATTATTTAGTTATTGTTATTAATTATTAGTTACTAATATAATTATTGGTTATTAATTATAGTTATTTAGTTATTATTATAACTAAACAACCATGAGATTTTTAACTGATTGCAAAGCAGTGATGTAGTATTTTAACGATTCTTTGTTTATGTTTTGCATAATCCATTACATTTTATCCCCATTCTTTCCTGTTTTGTCTCTTCCCTGTGAAGGAATTTGATTGCCACACTATGCCACACTGAGAGCTCGGCAGAGGACTTGCTCCTCTGAGCATCCTATTCTACGACATTCCCATTTCCCCCTCCCCCCAGCTCTGCTCCCCCCACCAATTTTCTGTTTTGAATTATGTTGTTGGTTGCCAGGACTCTTAGGTTTCTGTTTAAGTGTGCCTCATTGAACGATTCCCTGTTGTATGTAACCCCAATGATAAATCTTGCTATTCCCAATGTAAGGAAATCCACAGGTATGTAGACTGGACAAGGAACCATGCTTGTAAGAGTATGAGTGTAGCTGTGGACTAGACTGTGAGAGTCATGGTGAAGTGGGTGAAAATCCTCATTAAGTTGGGAATATAAAGAGAATGGATCATCTCTATTCACTGTCAGCCACCTGAAAAGTGATAAGTTTGGGAGTTGCAGGCTTACAAACACTATATCTAACAGTTTATCAGCTTCATTTGTAACCTTGAAATATTCAGTCATATGGTATGCAGGCATCCATTTGGCCTGCAGGATGTTTATGATATGTTTAATTTAAATAGAACTTATTTTGCTTCTTGAATTATTTTACAAATCCATTGGTCTTGGAGGGCTACAGCTCTGAGATTCAGGTATTTCTCAAGTCTGATCTTGAGATGTAGATTTGCTTATATAATGTAATTAAGATGCTCAGTCCAAATTATTCAAATGAGAACTAGAGTCTAGATACAGACTCTACACATCTCATCTCCCCTAACTGGATTAGATTATGCCATCCAAACAACTGTATCACCTCTTATAATTGCTTAAATTAATAGGACACTTTTTTTTGCCTGCCACACACTTTCACTAATTCACCTGTGAATTAATTTTTTAATTCAAGAGCCTAACAAATTTCTCATTCTCTACTCAATATTCTAATAACTGGTTAGCAAAACAGAAGACCACTGATGTCTTTAGTATCTACTTGTTGAATGCAATCTTGTACCAGTCACTGTGTACTGAAGCTTTATAATGATGAAGACAAACATTAAAGACAGGAGAGGAAGAAATGATTCAGGGATATTGGAATGTCTTTATGAATCGTGAAGCTCTAGGTGAGGTTAGCTCTGATATCTAGAGTCCCATAAACTCAGCAATCACCCAAGTTTCCCTAAGCAAGTGGCTTTCTGATTCTTGTCTGAAGAATCTGAATAATAAATGTCACAGACCACCGAAGATAAGCTTTAGAAAGAATTATTTTATCATAGGCAACTTCAGCTCAAGAAATAAAGCAGAGCTTGTGTAATGCAGGAGACCTCCCAGAAGTGGGATTCCTTTAGGGGACACCACCTTTTTCCATCCCAGGTAGATATCCAGCTGCCTCACAATTGTAGTCACTTCCTGCGGAGGGTTTCCAGCACAGCAGTACTTCTTTGGGGGTGAAAAGAGATATGGCTTCCAGGCCTTCCTTTTTTCATGAACCTGGCAAGACAGAACCAAAGATATTTGGTTTAAACATTTCTGGCATCTCAGGTCTCTGTCAAGTAGTAGACTGCCAACAGTACTAAGGACATTTATAGCCTTTTGGCCAAATCAGAACAAAAATAAAAGCTATTCACTTTTGGCTCTTTTACTCCAAACTGTCTTGTAATTTTTTTATGCTCTAGTCTTACCAAAACCAGATTTTTAGAAGACATTAACAAATACGTTTAAAAGAAAAAGATAAAAGTCACAAAAGGAAGTAGAAAAATAAATATCAACAAGTGTCAGGAACAGATTCTCTAAGGACGGTAGGGAGGTGGATGCATCCCAACTCAGACAGAGCTACTTGGAGACTTTAAGAGGGATCCTCAGTATAGTCACTATCCTAAGTGTTCAGGATAGGGAATGGTCTGGGAAGCCAATGTGTGGTAAAGGAGCCCAAAGCATGTCGAGGAATCTGATGGCATGTTTCACATAGGTTTGCAAACAATCCCTCTGGCTGTTAGAAACGGTAGTGAGAGGCATCTGAGGAGCAAGGAGAGATCACTGTGGTTTCACCAGGCAGTGAGTGACTCCAGAGGAAACAGTTGACGTTGTGGTATAAGTGCTAGTACAAAACAAAACTCTGACCTAATCCTATGTCCAAGTTCCCCGGAAGAATCCCCTGCCGTGTTCACCCCTGTGCAGAGTAAACATCTTACCAGAGTCTGGCATCTGGAGCCACTTCTTCCACCAGCTTTTCTAAAATCTAGATAGTAGTCTGCTGTTGCATATGCATCCCCTGATCTAAATGATCCTAAACCATTTTATTCAAAGTGCAGCACAGACATCTCCTCTGTGCTCACAAACCACCACGTATACCTTAGCTGAAGCTTTATCTTGAGCTCTGTGTCTTATCTTTGTCTCTATTATGAATGCATCAGATATGATTTAGAATGTGAGACAGATATTGATTAAAAAGAAACAGTGTGTAGTATTACCCAAATAAGGTCAAAGCTGAACATCAGCACTGAATCCCATGAAGTGTTTTTCATTTTGTCTCAGCTTTTGTTTGTGGTTTTTGGTGTTTTTGTTTGTTTGTTTGTTTGTTTGTTTGTTTTTTTGATTGCTTGTTTGTTCGCTGTTGCTTGGTGTTACAGAATAAGCAAAAAATAAAAGGGGAATAGGATGTGAAAGAATTAAAGCTGGGTATGGTGATGCAGACTTGTAATCTCAACATTTGGGCAGCTGAGGCAGGAGGATCATGGATGCAGTGAGCTAATTAGAAAGGGAGAGGTGGAGCGAAGAGGAGGGATGGGGGTGATGAGGAGAAGTAGGAGGAAGAAGAAAGAAATCTCTATGCAGGAAGCAACACCCAGTGCAACAATTCCTGCCTGCTTAGAAATGTTTGGCCTGATTATGGGAGGTCTGGAAGATAAAATGCAATGGAAAAATCACTGCAACCATTCCTTCCGCACTGTGTCGGTGGGCTCACCTAATTTAGGTTTCAAATACACGATGCCAAACACTTAGAAAGCAGCTGTTCTTCTCAATGTATTAAGCAATTTACTTTAGGTAATGTAGCCTATAAAATTTTAATTTTGTATTAAATAAGCCGTATCCTTTAGCAAGCGTATTGCACCTTGATATTCAAAAAATGAAATATGGGCATATTTAGGAAATTTCTTCTCAGGATGCTCTGCTGGAGAAGGGTCAATACTTTTCTAATCAAAGTAGTCAATAGCAATTCCTCTCAGGAAACTCAGAGAAATTAGCATTAAACAACAGACATGGGTGTCTTGGGCTTTACACAATTATGTGATGGGATTGTTACCTGTTTTAGCAAATGGTTTCAGGAGGCATCGCACTGAAGAGGCAATTCATAGAAAACAATGTAATTGCCCTGGCTCTTGGGCTTGTTGCAATTACAATCCAGAAACTTGGAAGACATGTAGCTAGCAGTCATGTACTAAGAAATGCAGAACATGGTCTTCATAAATAAATTGCTGATGGCTAGTAAGGGTTATTGCATTTTAATGTTGATTTGGAAGGGAACAGATGTTTTACTGGGTGGAAATTTGAATTAAATACTCATTTGATTTATAGCTTCTCAAGTGTTCTTTATGCTGTAAGCTGTGAGGTTTTTAGCTTACTCCTGTGAAAAACTACTGTTGATCCCACACTCACACACATATTAGATTCCTAAAGTTTTGTGCATATTAACTCATTTAATCTACAGAGCAATATTTTTAAATTGGTCACAAACTTTTGCCAATTTCTTACAAGAACGCAGGAGCACAGAGAGCTTAGTTATTCCAAATTCAAAGAGGGATGACAGGGTTCACAAGAAATGTCTGTGAGAAGGGGAATTGGCTCTTAGTAGTTTTAACTGCCATATCTTCTTATGACCTTTGTTTTGTTTGTTGTTTGGGAGAATCAAGGTCAGCCTACATAGGGCAGGCTAGTCTTGAACTCAGGATTCTTTTTGCTTAAGCCTAAGTATCCTAAGTGCTTAAGCCTTTTTGCTTAATTCTAAGTATGTGCCACCAAGGCTCAGCTTCTTTAGTCTTTCAATTAACCAAAAGCCAAGGTCTGATCTAACCTCCATTCTGTTCTATGTCTGCCCTCTCTACCCCTCCATAAATGATCTTAAATGCCTTAATTTTATTTTATCATAACTATAGTTAGCACAGATGTTGCTGGTCACTGACAGATCTACTTTATACACAGTGGGTTTTTGAGATCTTTTGCCTTTGTTAATGTTTGGTTGATTGGTTGGTTACACACACATCTTTTGCCTTTGTTGTTGTTGTTTGGTTGTTTGGTTGGTGGGTTGGTGGGTTGGTTGTTATTATTTTATGTCACTACTGTGATTTAATCAGTGGAAAATATTACCAAACAGCATTATAGGGAGGGACCTATTGTAGTTGGGGAAGGAAGTTGCGTAAGTGGGAGGTTACTGAAAGTTACTCAGTATTCTCAATAAATGAAGGAAATTGGTCATAAATAGTTAAGTCAAGAAAGGTTATTTGTTTTGTCTGCAGCATATTTTTATAAATAAAAAGTGGAAAGAAAATCAATGCTTCTCTATTTTTCGAAAGCCAAGTCTGGTTTATTTCATTGTCTAATTAACATTTGACTTGGAGAACAAGAACTCACTGCTGGCCTGAAACAATCCACTCCTGTGGTTTTTGTTAGGTCTTTCAAGCTCAGCAGTTGCAAAGACATCAAGGACTGTTCGAACATTCTAGAAGTGCTGGTTTTCAGAAAGAGCACTTGCCCATTTAAATATAACCAAGAATAATGCTTGCCATTCTAAAAGTATTAACTAGTAGCAGGAATGAACATGTCCCCTTATTGGCCTAACATAAGTGTGTCATGCTTTCCTCTTTTGCATGAAGAGTTAATAGAAATTTGCAGTTCTTTTCAAACACAATCATAATTTACTTACAAATCCATCGAATAAGCTCATTTCTTATTTTCTTTAGTTTCTTTCCTGTCTTAGTATTCTGCAATGCTAAGACAGTCAATTCACTGAGGATGTCTTAAGTTCTGTCCTATGAAGAGCTGGAGCGACGAGTAGATAGATGTACTGAGCTTAGAACCTAACTCCTCTTACAATGGGTAGAATGGGGTGATGATATAGAATAGGTGTTGATTAATTACACTCAAAAAGATCAAAGCCTCAAAAAGCAGGCAGGTAGTTTTACTGTGTCAGGGAATTGTTAGTGGTCCCTCAAAAAACAGACAGGTTCTGATCTAATGCAATTCACAGCAGGGTCTTTATTTGAGCTAGCTACACCCCCCCTTCTGCCCACCATCCCAATGTATCTTCATCATGCAGGACCATTTTGGTGGTAGGGGAGCCCCAAATATCTATCAGATCAAGGCCATATAGTAAGCAGCAAGTGGGAGGGGGTGAGTATGCAAGCATCTAATTAGAAAGCTATTGTGGCCTCTAACATAATTGGGTGGTGCTGGAAGTCATATCATAAACTCAACTTTCTGCTCCCCTCTGCATTGGTGGTTGTTAGGCAGGGAGTGGGCTTGTAACATGGGGGTGCAGGTTTGTTGAGGGAGAAACCTGGAGGTGCTGGTCTTGTTGAGGTTATAACCTAGAGAAGCTGGTTTTGTTGGAGATTAGCCTAGAGACTAGAGCTAAGCTCTGGTTTTGTTGGGGGAAAACTTGGAAACTAATGCTAGATACAGGCCTGATAGTTTAGCTGAGTTCAAACTTAGATTAGGTTCTCTAAAATGGAGTCTGAACTTAAAAAATGTGGCCTCTCAGTTTCAAGATTTATGAGTTGAAGGATATTTAGCATTTTTCCCATCTAGAGGATGGGTAAGCAGACAAGGTGCCTTTGACACAGAAAACACAAGAAAAGGCTTCATTCCAGTTTATGAATTAATTCAATGGGTATTTATTGAACAGTTACTATGCTTTGAAAAATACTGATCATTTTCAATGGCCAATAGTTTGATCAGCAAAACAGTCTGTTCTAGTGGAGGCTGAGTTCTAAGATAAACTGATAATGCATAAGTGGCTTCTAGTGGAGTAAAGGCTGAGGAGGGTAAATAGGGGGAGAGAATGAAACATACTTCCTTCAGAAAAAGAAAAAAATATTGCTGAGGAGAGCAAAGGTCAGAATTTTAATGGATGAATTAGGGTCAACAATTAGTCTTTTGCCAAGAAATAAAGTCATATTTGTTCAAAGTGGGTTAAGAAAATACTACAAAGAGTGTAGAGAGTGAACTTCAGCCATGTAATAAAGGACTTTGCATATAATAAAAATATAAGTTTAATAATACAGATAAAGAGTAAGCTGAAAAGGACTTTAGACAAAGTTGGTAACCCGATGAGCTGTAATTAAAACAACACATATGAGTATAAAGGGTGGTACCCCATTCTAGAGAATTGAAAGGCACCTGTGAGCAGTTGACTGAAACCTGGTAGGAATGGGAGGAGGATAGAGCTTCAAAGACATAAATGACAGGGCTTGAAATGCAATGGTTATGATGGGAGAGGGAGAGGAAATAATTAAGTTTTATCCCTAGATTTCTAGCTCTGCTGACTAAGCAGAAAAAGGTTAGACTTAATTGGCTGTATTTAAGCTAAGCAATAAAAGAAAGGTCTCTGAATTCATCCAGTAATAACTTATGCAAAGAAAAGCTACCTTGCACATGGTAGGTGCATTAAAATATTAACTTTCTTTTACGCGGTTTTCTTCTTTCTATTGTGGAAAGTTGAAGTTATATGTGCTACTGTTGTGGTTTTATAGCAGTGCTCAACAAGGTGACAGTTTGCACTTGACCCGTCAAATCTATGGAAATAAAGTCAAGAAAGGCGTTAGTGCCTACACAAGGTGGAAAGTCCGATTACTGAATATTAATGTACCATTCCAACAACAAACACATCAAAGTCCACCCCTTCGGACACTCTTTTCCCTAGAATGCACCTCTTCTGTAACGTACAGCCTAAAGAACTTGAGGAAATGGTTCTGAGAGAACAGGGCAGAGATTTTGTGATACTCTGCTGTTGAACTCCTTTAGTAATACACCCGCATTAGAAAATGGGCAAACAATTTTTCTTAAAACGAGGGGATGTGTTATGAGCATCTGAAATACCACATGGAGTGCTGAAGTCATAGTTTACATAAGCTGCCCATCAATTTCCTGTCTTCAGCAAGATTAACCTTTGAAAAGGTGAGTTTCTAGCAGCGTCTTTCCATTTCAGTCATTCAGGCAACCTTATTAGCCCTTTCAGTGAGAGTGAAGTGGAGGGCCCTCTGGTCCAAACTTGTTTTGTGAAACATTGTCCTTTTATGTTTCCTATTGAAAGTCGGTGTTTGTAAATGTTGTCATTGAATAGTGTATTTTGAATGAGACTTGACTCATATTGTAAAGCACGGCTTTCATAGATCTGTAGATATGAATAAACCTTAGGGTTTCAATGTACCAGAGAAATCAGCTCCTTGTCACTGGAGCCAAGCAATAATGTGGTATATCAGAGTCCCAGAACCACAGACAGGATTATGTCGGGAGCCTAAGGACAGACAGCGTTGGTGGTTTTGAAACAAACTTCCAGTGTGCTCAGTAGATGCCACGACATGAGGACCATGGGCGTGCCATCTGGTAGGCACCTTGGGAAAATGAACAAGTGTCCTCACATCACTCTCCTTTGAGGAATTATTAAGAGCACCAAATAGAGAGGACTGAGAACAAAACATGACTCATGGCTGATTAATTTATGCAGAGAACCCAAAGACCTTATTGAAATGGCACAGCCTTGGGAATTCTTTCCTCTGCTGTTCCTAGATACCCCTACAGTATGTGTGTACAGACAACGTATGCCATCCACGTCAAATGACCTTTATTTATATATGTTTTATTTTTATTAATGTATCTGCATTTTGAAGCAAGGCCTTACTATACAGCTCAATGTAACCTGAAACTTTATATAGCCCAGTGTGACATAAAATTCACAAGTACTGGCATGTACCACCACACCTAAAATCATTTAGTGTATCTGGGTAGAATGCCTTATGCACTATTTTCATACTCTCTGCCCAACAATTATGGATTAGACCACAAAACAGGAGTTACCCTTGATCCTTTCACCTTGCCCCACACTCACAGGACCTTCAGAACATGGTAACTGGGATATCCTGGCAGACAATTAATTGACAGGCTTAAATAAAGACTCAAGTTTCCTTCCCAAACTGTTGGCCTATTAAGAAAATGAATGGCCATTTTGCACTGCACACTCATTTGAATTACATAGTCTTTGTACAACCTGGTGGTTATTTTATTCATATAATTATTCATGTGCTTTTCTTAAGGCGCCTTTGTCTCACTGTGATAAAATATAAAATTTTGTGCAGTAATTGCATGGAGTCACCCACAATGGGTGGTGCAGTTTGCTGCTTTTGCTGTTGCTAAAGAATGAAAGGCACAAATCAAGCTGCCAACCATAAGTGAGCAAAAGAAGGTTAACAGAGCAAAACAGCAATTAGCAGAAAATGAACACAAATAAGCCTTCCTTCATCACAGAGGCCCTGGGGCGCACCCTCACTCTCTGCCTGCAATAGCCAGCAACAGGAAACCAGGCCAGAAGTCCCTACTGTGGCCAAGACTTCTCTTATAGTTCATTAGTGAAAAAGAGTTCTATACGTGAGTAGTAGGGTACATACATTCAGGCAATATACCCCCCTCCTCCCACAATATCACCTCTGTGATCGAATCTCTTCATAGAAAGTGCTAATATTCCTCTGTGACAGATAGTCTCTTCACACAGTGCTAATAAAGATAATATAAGACCATGGATAAAGGCTTAGACTTTTTTATACACACATTAAAAACAAAGGATTAAAGTTAGGAATGCAATAATATAAACCAATATGTATAAACAATATTGTGAGTTTTTGTTTTGTTTGTTTGCTTGCTTAGTTGGTTGGTTGGTTTGGTTTTTCAAGACATGGTTTCTCTGTGTAGCCCTAGCTGTCCTGGAACTCATTCTGTAGGCCAAGCTGGCCTCAAACTCAGAGATCTGCCTGCCTCTGCCTCCCAAGAGCTGGGATTAAAGGTGTGCCCCACTACTGACTGCCTATGGTGTAGTTTTAATATGCATTTAATATTGAAATATGTTCTAAGTCTTTGGAACATGAGTGTCTTTTAACTCTTTTCAATTTAGACTTTCTTCCTTGCCAGTGCTCAGCAGCAAAGTGTGGCCAGTGGCTAGTTATCTGCACTTATCTCCTCCACTCTCTTCTCTTTTCTTTTCCTTTTAGACACAGGATCATGTGGAGGAGAGGCTAGCCTTAAATTTGCTATTTAGATGAAAATGATGTTAAACCCTTACTCCTCTTGCCTCCATCTCTGGAGTTTTAGCTGTATAGACATGACCCACCAAGTCCAGTTTATGTGCTGTTGGTGTTGAATCTAGGGTTTCATGCATGCTAGGCAAGAGCTGAGTCACATCCATAGCTGGCACTGTGAAGTTCTTCTGCCGCCCGCCCCCTCTCCCCCCGCCCCGCACCTTTCTATCTAGAGTTTGGTGTGTTTTTTAAAACACTTATTAGATTTTAAATTAATTCATAATTCTTATTAATATCACAATGGAGACTGAAATGTCTCTGGTTTGTAAGCTGTTTTTTAAATTAATGGGTTTTTAAATGTCACTAAAAAATATCTGTCATTTTACTCAGATTCTAGGACCACGGGGAAAGAAGACAGTTTTTAGCTTATTAAATTTGCTTCTAAATACCTCAGTGTTCAACTGAAGTGCTCATTTAGGGTATATTATAATTTCATACATAAGATAACTACATTGACTGTTATTTTAGACACCCAAATGTTTTTAAATCATGAAAGGGGTATTCATGCTGATGTTAGCAGGCTGTCAGCAAACCGAAGGCTCATTCAGAAAATGTCTAGGTTCCTTTCACAGCCTGCAGTGCTTCTGTGAAAGAATCTATTCACTCTACATGTTTGCCTGTCATCAGTGGAATTTTTTAGCCATTCCTAGGGAAGATAATACTCAATTATTTTCCAGAGGTACAATCTATATTCCATTTCTAATCTGTAAGCTTTTTCTTAGGAAAAAAAAAAAACAACAACAACAACCAAACTTCTAGGTGCTTACTATAGCTGAAGAATATAGGCGTTTTTCCCTCTGCTTAATTATTTTTACCATAATGATCTAAATTAATCTATGTGAAAAGTATAAATATCAAAACAGGAAAGACAAGAGGATGCTAATCTTTGTGCAAGTAATAATATTCAAGGGTCTGAGCAGCATCAGGGACACACTCTTAATTATGTATTTCTGCTTCTTGAGAATTAGCATTAATGTTTAAATGAAGAAATAATTATACTTTATAGAATAAATATATAGGACATTTGATGTGTCAAATATCCACATGTAACCCCATAGGAAGAACAGCAATATCAACCAACCAGAACCCAAGAGCTCTCAGGGACTAAACCACCAACCAAAGAGTACATAAGGAGTGACCCATGGCTCCAGTCACATATGTAGCAGAGGATGGCCTTTTGTGGCACCAATGAGAGGGGAGGCCCTTGGTCTTGTGAAGGCCAGGACAGAGAGGTGGGAGTGGGTGGGTGAGTAGGAGAACACCCTCATAGAAGCAGGGGATAGGGGATTTCTAGAGGTGGGGACCAGGAAAGGGGATAACATTTGAAATGTAAATAAATAAAATATCAAAAAAAAAAAAAAAGACTGGAGATGAAGTATTAACATGCGGTTACCTAATCTGACCTCTTTCAACAGTGTGTAACTCTGGGATGTGACATTCTTTTCAGAGCCTTGGTAACCTTACATGAAAACTGGCGGTTAAAGCCTTGCTTGATCTAGCCTACTAATAAAGATGCAATGATGTAGGTTAGGGAAGAGATTACCTAAAATGTCAAATGATGAGTTGAATGCATAGCCTTGTGATAAATCTAGCTTTCTCAACAGGGACATAACTTAGCTTAATTAAACAAGGATAAAATACAAAGTTTGATTGGACTTACTCTTATGCCTTCTTATGCAATCATGAACCACACCATACTTTGAATGCTTTTGAATGGGAGTTTGCAATTTTTTTTTAACATTAGGAAAGGCCTTCCAGTATCCCTGTGGATCACTGAGCCCACACAACTTTGCCCACTACTAAGCTGCCAGACACTGAAGCAGTGAGTATTGTAAAAGAGAGTTGAGTCATTTTGTGAGCTGATGAAGAGAAGAGGAGAGAGTCCAGTCTCAAATCCATCTTTCTTGGACCAGGATTTGGGACAGGTAGGGAAGTCAGGTGATTTAAGATAGACAAAGGTAACATTTTAAAAGTGACCAGTGATTTGCCTATAGGAAATAAGAAAAATGCTATGTCTGTTCACCAGATGTATGTACAGAATATATAATATATAATTATATAATATTATATGATAAGAATGTAGACTGTCTGGTCACCTGGCATGGAAAAAGTCACCCATCAGACATCTGTACTGACCAAGAGACAAGACAATGGGCTTAGTGCAAGCATTTTGATGTTTCTGAAAAATTAGCTATGAAAGAACTAGTAATACCTACGAGAGAGAAGTTATTTAACAGCTAAGCTACCAATGCTGTATGTCTTAGCTATCAACTTCCAGAATTAGTAAATTTGAAAGCAAACCAAAAGCAAGAATACTAAAGGAGAACACAGAGGCTGAGTCAGAAGTGTAATAATCCAAATTCTTGGCTGGGATACATGAGTCTAGGCCATCTGATCATTTTGGCTGACAACTTCCAATGTTAGGTTCTGTCTTCTGGTAGAGAATCAGAGACTGAGGTCCTATTCTTTTGACAGTTTCAGTATTCAGAATTGCTTTTGGGTCCAGGGGAGGTGCTTCTGAGCTGCAAGACATATTTACAAGTGTAAGCCCCTCTTTTGGTCAACAGATCATTGTAGCCCAGAGTGCAAGGACTGGATTTGTGCACATGCTTAGCCAAGCTCTATCACTGAGTGACATTCTCAGTCATGAGCTTTGTCTTTAGATTATGTGTTGCAATTGGCTTTGTTTCTTGGCTACTGTTTGATGTTTTGTTCAAATAGGATGATTTTGGAATAGGGGCCAACTTCAAGAATTAGAGTGAAACTGGCTGAGTGTTGTGGGGCTCACCTTTAATCTCAGCATGGACAAGGCAGAAATGAGTGGAACTCTGTGAGCTGAGGGAAGCCTGTGAGTTCCAGGACAGCCAGAGATATGCAAAGAGACCCTGTCTCAAAACATAAACAAACAAACAAACAAACAAACAGAACTCAGGAAAGAGAAGGGGATTAGTTGTGTTGTTTTGTTACTGCTGAAAGCTCTAGGAAGTCAAAATTTATCCAAAAGTTTAGAATATAGGATCTGGCTACTCATCATTCAATTAATTTTAGATCAAACAAAAATTGCAAGTTGATTAGTGTTTTTTAGCTTCACATAGGTCTTATGAATAGAAGATAACACTTACCATTCTTTCATATCATAAATAATGCTTGTTCCTTCTCCTGTAGAAGTAGTTCCAGGCCTCTAATAACCCAGAGAAGGAATTTTCAGTACCTTTGCTCCAGGATACTCTAAAAACAAAATTTGATTTCTCTTCAAATGGGAGAAAAAACCCTCTGCATTCTATTATATCATATAATTTAGATTGGAAAAAGTTGTTTGTCAGGAAATTCTTTAAAGTTAAGAAATCCTTGGGGTAAGCATCACTTGGTATAGGGCAGCTAAACCCCAGATAACAAGGAAAATATTGCCTTGTGGATGAAAACCTGTGCTTAGCTCTTGAGAGATGGTCAGTCATCCAAACAGCCTGTGCCTGGATGTTGTTTACCTGTATGTTGTTTTCTTGCAATAATTTTTACATATGTTGATTACTTAGAGCATGTCTATTTTAAATCTACATATCTGAGAAATTATTCTGTGTTTCGAAAAGAGGCTCACTTACATTTCAGCATACATTTAAAATAAAGGAGAGCCATTAGAAGTAACTCTATAGAGTTAAACCTTCTTTTTTTTTAATGGATATTTTCTTTATTTATATTTCAAATGTTATCTCCTTTCCTGGTTTCCCCCACTCCTGTAGACCCCCTATTCCATCCTCTCTCCCCCTGCTTCTATGAGGGTGTTCCTCCAGGCACCTACCCACTCTTGCCTCCCTACCCTTGAATTCCCCTAAACTGGGGCATCTATCTATCCTTGATAGGACCAATGACCAGATCCACCAGAGACCTCCTAAACCTGATAAACAACTTCAGCAAAGTGGCTGGATATAAAATTAACTCAAACAAATCAGTGGCCTTCCTCTATTCAAAGGATAAAAAGGCTGAGAAAGAAATTAGGGAAACGGAAACAATACCCTTCACAATAGTCACAATATTACATGCCTTGATGTGACTCTAACCAAGCAAGTGGAAGACCTATATAACAAGAACTTCAAGTCTATAAAGAAAGAAATCGAAGAAGATCTCAGAAGATGGAAACATTTCCCACGCTCATGGATTGGCAGGATTAATAGAGTAAAGATGGCCATCTTGCCAAAAGCAATTGACAGATTCAATGCAATCTCC